>NC_056543.1:21166541-21511541 GCF_910596095.1 Thunnus maccoyii | reverse complement strand
CTGAACTTTGGAAGGCTGAGCCACACCGCATCAAATTTTTCATCGAGGCAGTATATGATGTGCTTCCAAGCCCATCAAATCTCCACAAATGGGGTAAACTAGAGCCACCAGCATGCCTACTCTGCTCCAAGCGAGGAACCCTAGAGCACATCCTCAGCTGTTGCACAAAGGTACTTGGATAGGGACAGTACCAAAGGAGTTCTGAAGACCATCGCTGAAGCCATTAGCACAGGAGTTGAGTGAGCAAAGCGGTCCCGACCCTCCCAGCAGGCCATCACCTTTGTCAGAGCTGGGGAGCTGCCAAAGCCCTCCAAAAAAACATCTTTTGGCAGCCTGACCTCTGCAAGGGACTGGCAGCTGTTGGGGGACCTTGAACAGTAGCTGAAGTACCCCAACCATATTGCAGCCACCACCCTGTAACCAGATATTGTCCTTGTGTCTGGGTCCACCAAGCAAGCTGTGCTGCTGGAGCTGACAGTGCCATGGGAAGATTGCTTGGAAGAGGCCATTGAAAGGAAGCTCTCCAAGTACGCAGGACCGGTCAGCAACTGTAAGCAGGCTGGGTGGAGAGTGAGGTGTCTCCCATTGGAAGTTGGATGCAATGGATTTGCTGCCTGTTCTTTAGCCAGAGCCTTGAGACATTTGGGCATGTAGTCATAAGTAGCTAGCCATCTGGACACAAGCTGGGGTCTGATTAGCCCCAGCTGGGTCACCTGGAGGAGGGTGTATGATTTTGAAAGACCCAAAAACACCTGATGATTCCAGGAACATCACTGAAGATGTGTTCAGAGGGATCAATAGATATATGTACACAACAGTCTGCCTCGGTCCAAAGTGGTGGAGTGCCACATTGAAATCAGTGATGAGACAGTTGTTTTTGGTTGCATGCATAATCAGAAAGTTTAATGAGGTAATCAGCGCTCATCTTAATATGAGCAGTCTTTCCACACTAAGGAAAAAAACCCATTATCATTCCAGTTTACAATTAATTTCTCCTCTCCTTTTAGGTACAGAGCGATTGTCAAACCCCTGGATATCCACAGGTCCAGCGCTACACTCAGTATCTGTTTACGAGCCGGGGCAATCTGGCTCCTCTCAGTGACTCTGGCGATTCCTGAAGCCGTCTTCTCTGACCTGCACACCTTCACCACCAGCCACACCAATGAGTCATTTGTGACCTGTGCACCCTACCCCCATGCCGGGGAGTTGCACCCAAAGATTCACTCCACCGCCTCCTTCCTGATCTTCTACATCATCCCGCTCTTCATCATATCCATCTACTACTGCTTCATTGCTCACAGCCTGGTCAGGAGCTCTGTGAACATTCCCGCTGAAGGACACCTGCACATGCAGAAACAGGTGAGGACATACACATTTTATTTCCGATTAATAATATTTTTCCTCTAAAACCTTTAACAAAACAATTAAATACAATAATCTCAGAATCAGAATGCTCTTTATTGGCCAAGTATGTTTATGCATACAAGGAATTTGACTCCAATTTAGTGGCTCTCAGTGTACTTACACAGAATAACAATAAAACAGTCTTCAGAAATATACACAAGGAATGTCTATCAACCGGTGAAACCATTTCTGTGAACTGTAAACAGGATACAAATAGTGCAAAGAAGTGAAGAGTGCAAGGAGTGCTGAGGAAAATATTAAATGGTAAAAAAAAAGACATGTTACTTTATATACATATAGTAGGTGGTTATGTACAGTATATAGAACCTGTTCAAATATACAGTAATGAATGAAATGCATTGTACATTTAGTATTTTAAACTGAAACAAATATGTATAATTTGTTGGTGCAGTGGGTATTATAGTGTGAAAATTGAACATCTAACTATACATGTACATGTACATGCACCATTGCTGCAACTTCCATTCATATATTCATATCCACATACATACTGGAACTGGAGTGGTTCCCAACCTGAGGGTCAGAACCCACACAAGGAGTCACAAGATAAATCTGAGGGGTCAAAAGATGATTAACAGGATAGGAAAGCATCAAAAAATTTATGTTCATTCTTGACTTGGGAAAAGCAGTTGACAAAACAGTCTCAAGGTTTATTTAGTAGCTGCTGTGGAGTTATAGATGTTCAAGCTTAACTTTTTTTCTGAGCACTTTAAGGACTTCTCATGTGAAGATATACAATTACTAACTATCTGCTGATGAAGATCATGTGATGTGACCAAAAGCTATGGAACAGGTACTAAATGGACATTCAGGTGAGACTGTGTTGTCAACAGAAAAAAAAACAAAAAACGGTTCAACTCTAGTCTTGAGAATTATTGGATACTTTCATATCTAAGAATTTTTTACATAAAACAAAGAAAAAGAAAAACATTCTTTTGTTGAACTGGTCTCAACCGGTAGAGGTCACAGAGGTCATGAGCCAAAACAGCTGAGAACCACTGATACTGATACTGATGTACTGTATAAAAATGCATTCAAAGAGTAACTGAACATTAGGCTGAAAAGCAGTGTTTCACTGCCCTCTCCAGTTGAAAATTTCAAGCCTGTTTCCCCTCTGACCGCACCCACCAGTGATGTTATGGTGTCTGGAGTACACTTTTATATCACTACATCAAGGTGAGAAGTTTAACTACTGAAGGTCGGCAAAAATAATATTCTCAGGGGTGCTGGGTTACTCTATATATCAATGTTGATGCATTCATAAAGGAAAAATGAGAAATGCTTAAGTATAATTTTGAATTTTTATGCATATTTAGTATTTGTATATTTTTGTCTTTTTTGTGATTTAATGTTGCAGGAAGCCAGTTTTAGATCGATACTTTTTGCCATTTATGAGTCGTTTTGTTCTTAAGTATTTCCATATTCAGTAATTCTACTGTGTTGAGAAATACTGACTGATTGTTTGAAACCTTTATTTACAATATGTAAACTCAATGAGATTTTTATTGCAGGAGTGCTTTGTTGCACAGTTATACAAAAAAATAAGCATGACATGTAGTAGGTACATGATAAAACACAATATTGCTGCCAAGAATGTAAAACAAGAAAACTGCAATGGACACAAGGAGACAAATAAACGCTTTCTTCTCTTTGTACTCTCATCTCAGATAAAGTCCAGGAAGCGTCTGGCAAAGACTGTTCTGGTGTTTGTTGGCTTGTTTGCTGTCTGCTGGTTGCCCAGTCATGTGATCTACTTGTACCGCTCCTATCACTACGACCAGGTGGACACATCACTGGGCCACTTCATCGCCAGCGTGTGTGCTCGCATCTTGGCCTTCACCAACTCCTGTGTGAACCCGTTTGCCCTCTACCTGATGAGCAAAAGCTTCAGCAAACACTTTAACAAGCAGCTCCTGTGCTCCCATACTCAGAGACACTTGCACAGCCAGAATAGCAGGAGCACAAACATAACCACTGTCTAAAAACATCTGTCAACCTGTGGGGGGTTTCATTAACTTGATCTGGAGTCATGTCGATCATGTGATAATTATCTCCTCACACTGAGTTTTACAGACATCATGTTCAGTTCTGATGTAGAAGTGTTAGCGTCAGTATGATGAATGGAGACAACCACTTGTCAAGCCATCTCAGTCATGAGTTCATCACTTCTCACTTACCTTTTATTACAAAACACCCTGAAATAATGTTACATATATAAACATATATCTTAATATCTTACCTGCTGACTATCCAACTATCAAAAGAACTGTTTCTGAAGAGATACAATCAGTGCAGATGTAAAGCTGCTTGTCAGTAACTCTGGTACAGAACATTTTTTGTACATATGTCAAACAAATGTAAAAAAGCAAATCCTTATAGTTGGTAGTTTTTTCTCTTTGTGTTATGAATCTGTTTGATGTAAAATTCAAAGATCTTTAGGTGTAAAATGAAATTCACTTATGGTTTTAGTTCTGTTGTGCATGTTTTTATCTGCTGGAGAGGAACAGCAGGTTCCTCTGACATTTGAGGGTTTAATGGTTGTAAAATATTCAAAGTGAACATATTTAATTCCTGCTATTTTGTGTACTGGAAACGTTTTTTATGCAAGATGGGTCAAATGTTACCAGAAGAATTGTTAAATGTCACATGTTGTATTCACAGAGATGTTCCTGTTAAATATCTTGAGTTAGTTAGTGGTGTGTTTGTTAGACTTGTACAAAATTCAGCAGCTTTTTGTTCATGTAATGTAATAATCATATGTATAATAATATATAGGGCTGCAAGTACTGATTATGTTTATTATTAGTTCATCCGTTATTATTTTTTAAATTTGCTAAATGTGACACGTTAAAATAACTTGTTTAGTCTGACCAACAGTCCAAAACCCAACGATAATCAATTCACAATGATTTAAAACTGAGAAAAGCAGCTAATGCTAACATCTTAAGAAGCTGGAAAGTGAATATTTAGCATCTTTAGGCATGTTTCTAAGGATGACGATGATGCTGAGTCTGTCGGTCAGTTCACCACTTTGATCCAGACTGAAATATCTCAACAACTATTCAATGGATTGACATTAAATTTGGTGCAGACATTCATCTCCCCCTCAAAATGAATGGTAATAACTTTAATCCTCTGACTTTTTAATTTTGTTGACCAAATATCAGCAAAATGAATGAAATGACTTTCCCATCAGCCTCAGCTGTACCTTGTGTTAATTAGCAAATGATAGCATGCTAATGTGTTATACTGAGATGGTAAACAAATAGGCATTTAGGTCAAAGTGCTGCTGTGAGTTGTCATAAGTACAACTCACAGAGCTGATTGTAGACTCACGTTCTTGGATAAATTATTTAATGATGATTAATTTTCTGTCCGTCGACTAATCGATTAAATCGACTAATCATTTCTGTCCTAATAATATGTTGCTGATATGCAGTTTCACAAAGTATTCACAAGGTACAACAATACTGTTAATTGTGTTTATATTACAGAACTGTGCTGTAAATTTGTTGTTGATTTGTGCCATCTTGATGTTTGTATACTATTAAATATGATTTGAGATGTCATTTTTAAGAGGTTCTCTGATTGTGAGCTGATTAAAGTCAAAAAACATGTGAAACATTCTGGTGTATTGATTGATACCACAGATCAAGAGAAGCACAGTAGCACCACTGAGTATTTCACTCTGCTGCATTTCTGACTTTTCCCATGGTGTAACACAATTGACTACATTGGATTATATTTGGACTACATTGGATTATATTTCTAGAATAAATTTTATTACATTGAGTCAGTAGACCTGCTCTTTGTATGTAACATGGGTGTTTGGTGTAAACCTACTGTGAACTGTGGGCTTCTCAGAAAATGTCAACATCTAAGTTGCTTTATCTAACATGCTGTGTACAACTCCTCCAAATGTCATTTTGTACACAGTGGAGACATCAGTGAAAGATCGTGGACATTCTGAATGGTGTTATCGTCTCACAGGTATTGCATGTAACCGCTGAATGTGGGCATGAGCAGCAGGAAATCCATCGACACACATACACACGCAAAATCACAGCATATATCCCTCTTTCAGAACTTTCTGTGAAGGCTCAGACTTTTCTGTGCTATTTAAATGAAGAAGCGTCAAGTTAAATCTACTCTGTAGCGACTACTGGCAACAACGTAAAAGTCGCTGAGAGGCTGAGGTTGGGCCTTGTTTGCCGTTTGTCCGACACGCTACCAAAAAGATTCGCTGAGATCAAAACTGTAGGTTTAATAACTTTTATTAATGAAAGTGATCAACTTATTATAACTTGCACAAAATATAGGCTACTCAAAATAATCACTGCGTTCAGGTGTAAAACAGCGTTCAGGTGTAAAACAGCGTTCAGGTGTAAAACAGCGGTCAACAAAAAATACGACGACCCACTCACCCTCTGTCTCTTACCAGCTGGCATGCAGGTGAACAGGTGCTTAAATTAACTATAGGATACCACCGCCCATATCCATGTGACCTGATTATCAATCCCCGTGATCGTGCAATAATAAACAAACCAAAATAACCCAAAATATAAAACAAAAGAATTACTACTTTGCAATTCATTCAAACTTGAAATTAATCCATTCATGGCTCCTACATACTCAAACAAGATTCTTCAAGTCTCTGCAGAGGTGACCTTTTAGATTGGTATTTGAATACAGGAAATTAATTCCCCTTGAGCAACACCGTCCACTGCTCAGTTCACTGAAATCTAGTGTACTCAGACTTTTCTTTTAAAGTTGCCTACTTCTTTAATCCTTGTGTTGACAATGCTGCAAAATCTGGACATATTTCCAACAAATATTTTTTGTAAGTTCATCAAAATTAATACGTCTTCCTCAGTTCACCATGCTTTATTCACTAAACATTTTTGTGTGTCTTGTCTTGCTTCTGGTTTCCTTATTTACAGTCCATTGATCAGCCATGTGACTTATAGATCACCATAGATACCCACAAAACAACATTACCATCATCTTTTTAGAATACTTTTTACAAAATACAATATTTACTTTTAGTGGATACAGAGATTTACAAGTTATACCTATTTTGTGAGATCCTGCACAAAAATATAAAACTGTCATTATAAAAAAAAAAATTGGAACAATGTAAAATCCATACAAAGGAAACAGAAAGCACTTCATTAAGAGTACAAAAATACATAACCTCTAATATTATATGAAATTACACTTGTATCCAACATATTTCATTTGACTAATATGAAAATGGCAACGATTATATTATTGAAAGCAACCGTATTATAAAATACAGACGACTGACAAAACTTAGTCCCATTCTCTGAATGTAGATGTCTTTTTCTCACATGTTTTGCCTCATTGGTTGGAGACAAGGTAAAAATGTGAAGGACAAATAAATCTATGTAGTCCAAAGAGAGCCACACAAGCCAAGCAGAGACGGCTCATTGGTAGAGGAGGAAGTCCTTGATAATTGGTGGAAGGAATAGGCTGGAGGCACTGTGCAGACGACTCCTTCCCAGAGTTCGGCGAATACAGAAACGACACAGCTGAGACAGAGAGCAGGGACCTGATCAGGTGAGAGAGAGAGAGAGAGAGAGAGAGAGACAGAGAGAGACAGAGAGAGAGTGGAGTTGTTCTACCTTAAATTAGATTTAGATTTGGAGTGTTTCTGTAACATGCATGCATGCACAACATACCTCTTTTCTGCAGTGCAATTCTCACTGTGCTGTTTGGTGTTGCCAGATCCAGAGGGGTCTTGCCCTCAGCGTTCCTACAACACCCATCGGCCCCAAAGTCCAGCAGCAGGTCCACTACTTTGGCTTCTCCTTCTCGAACTGCAGCATGTAGCGGACTGTCCTGCCCACAGCCTATTTGAACATCTGCCCCTACATGAACAAAAAACCACAAACGGACTCAAGGAAACACATCAGACCAACCAAATGATGTTATTTAGACCATAAACAGTAAAACCACCCATGAGTCCTCACAAACTGTTCATTCCAGCACTTTGTGGTTAAAATGATTAAGAAATACTGAGTGAAAATTAAATGAAAAGATTGGAACAGAACTTGGAGCAGAGCTATGAAAAACACGAAATGGTTTGCAGCCACGCCTGACAGTTCTGTAAATTAGACTGAATCTAGCAGTTATTTTGCTGTTTCCTGTTTCCACTGAGAGTGTAAATGGCGTGATAACAAACAGCAACTAAATCAGTGTGCTGGTCTGGAAACAGACCAGCACACTAAATCATTAAACTATTATTTGTGAACAAGATTCAAAACCACACTCAGTTCCACACATTATTCCTTCTTTGGATTATGTTACTTTTATACCATCACTCAACATACTGTTATCAAGCACAAGGTATGGAAGTGAATGAGATGACTAATTCCACTCTCTACTGTCTGTATTACCTAATAAATGAGTCACAGTGTGGAAATTATCAAATACTGAAAACCTTGGTGTGTTAATTTAATTGAATACATGGAATATGCAACACAACAAGGACTGAAAACATACAGCACAATTGAAGGCTAATGGTCCTTGTTGTAGTTTGGGTATCAATGTGTATGTAAGGCGATGAGAAATCACTAGTGAGACCAACAATGCAGCATATGAGTGGCTCAGTGTGAAGTTTTTCACTTTATACATTTGTCATAAACAGCCCTCTGTGTCTGTGAGGATTGTTCCTTACTGTTTGTTACACTGCAGAGGTTGCAGATTACCTGAGTGTAGCAGCATATCTACGCAGGCTGCGGCCCGGGCCATGCATGCAGAATACAGCGGTGTCCCCACCACTGGCAGCTCCATGTCAATATGAGCTCCATATGAGATCAGCAGCTCCAGACACTCTCTGTGATCTGATGAAAGAGAAACAAGAAACAACACTATGTCAGAATCTGTGCTGTGACAGACCACGTCTCTAGTATCTGTACATATCTGCACATACACACCTTTCTTTGCGGCCTCATGGATGGGTGACGCCAGCTGGTATGTGGTGTGGATGGAGGCACTGTGCTGCAGGATCAGCCTGACACAGGCAGCACTCCCACTGCTGCAGGAGTTGAAAAGAGGTGTGGCGCCATCTGTTGATACTGCGTCCACCTGTGGAGGAATGTGTGAGGAAACAATATAATACCACTGTTAAAAGACCCATGTTTCCTTATTCAAAACGTGTTAACAAATTCCCCCACATTTAGATCATAAACACCCTAAAAATAAATATATCTCCAAACTGAAAACAGCCTGCACTCTTACATTTGCACCACTGTCCAGCAGGAACTTGGCACAAGCATAATGGCCCCCGAGACAAGCCTCATGGAGAGGAGAGACTCTGTCCATGGTGAGCGTGTCTACATGGAAGCCCTGCAGGTGACATCAGAGAGGATAAACTGTCTTTAGGTTTTCATTTGTATTTCATCATACAATCCATGCTTGTGTTGTGCATGTCAAGAAAGAGCCAGTGTAAGTTTACCTGAGTGATGAGGGATCTCAGGTGGAGCAGTCTGCCCTGGTAGGCTGCTTCATGGAGAGGAGTTCTGTCCGACCAGGAGTCTGAGACACACAATAAGATCAGAGAAGTCTCCACGTTCAGAAAACACACAGATAGCTCATGGCCAAAGCGATCTTGCTCTCTGTCCATTGTGATGTTAAGATGACCTCATTTGAATACATGTTTTTCTGGTTTCAGGGTCATCCCAACTATAAACAACAAACTCCCTGAACTAACAAGAATGAACTAGACACCCAGGGCCGCTGCAGAGCCCAGTCAACACTTTCATTATGCAATCCTTACTACAAAAACTAACTTTCAAGAACAAAAAACAAAACTAGGAATTTGTTGCTTAAATTCAGCCATACCACAGTCACTAAAATGTTTGTACATGTATAAAAGAAATAAGAAATGTAATGCAGTGGTATCTCTTAACGTCTCTCATAATACAATACGACTGAGTTGAAATGGCCAAGAAGACAAAAAAAAGCTTACCAGCCATCAGAGAGTTGCACACCAGCCCCCCATAGATGTGCAAAGGCCTCTGCCATGGTTGTGAGTACAGGGAAACCTCCGTTTGAACAGCAGCCATGATGAAAATGAACCAACAGCAGACTCCTCCACGACTGTCCAGGACTTGGGCTGGCCCAGTCAGATGCACAAACCTGAAGTTGGTCTTCCTCCCCCTCTTATCTGGGTCCTTGGCCACCTCCCCCACGTTGCCACTTCCCGCCCAGCCTCGTCCCCATCCATGGATATAGTCTACAGTATGTGCATAACAATGGTTGCTAGAATGGGCCTGCACTGATACACCTTGAAATGAAGCACTTACAAATATGCATGTACACACACTAGCTTGGACGACTTTCTTACACTGTAGGTATCTGGGTGTGTGGCAGAAAAACAGAAAAAACTGTTAAATGTGGATATGAACTTTTCTGTTATATTGTCAGATAGAAGCACAGTAAATGTTACTATCATACGACTGGTGATTGAAATGCACTGAAAGACATTCATATCCTCATGAATGTACTCTGGTGAATTGCAATAAAAATAACATCAAAAACACATCTGAGAAACACATTACTACATGTAGTGCACTTCAGAACTACACATCTGCTTATTTCTTCAGAAACTGCACATTTCATTCACAACAGACACTTACTCTCAGTTAAAGCTCTACTTACATGAACCCATCTAGTGTTTTCTTTCTTTTGCAGGCATGATCACGATATGCAAATCTCTATTGTCAGCCTTGAAAAGCCATGCCTTCCCATCTCTATCACCTCTCGTTTCACAGCTACTGTTTTGTCTGGCACTCTTCATTCCAGAGAGCAATCTTTTTTGTAAAACCAGTTCTAAGAAACAAGTCGTCTCATGTATTTCTGGTTGTACCATCATGTAGGCCTAAGCAAGATACAACTGACAATACAAATAAAATGAAAACATATGAAACATTAGAAAGTAGTTTATTTGTCAGTGGGTTATTATCTGCGAGTCACATTATCATCTGAAAAAACTCCCAGCTTCATATGTGTAACATCTTAGAGAACTTAAATGATCAAACAACAGGAGTGGCATACATGATATCAAAATGAGCAACTAACTGAAAATATGTTACTGCAGTTTTGTTTCCCTGTGCAACCCAACAGTGAGAGTGCAATTAACCAGCCCTTTACTCCTTCTGTTCAGTGTAATGCATACATAACAACATGAAGAAAATCAAAACTCCACGCAGTGCCTTCGATTTAAGCATTAAATATAAAAATAAAAACCTCCTTCTATATCTTTAATAAAACGCTTTTTTACTCATGGTCCCTCCTGATAAATAAATGTAAACAATGTTCAGTGGCCAAGTTTAAAACGTTGTCAGTCGGCACTTTAAAGAGCACAAACAGTGAAGCACCATGTAAGCAGCTAGAGGTGAGGCAGAGGTACAGATGGAGTGATTGCTATGAGGAAATCTCTGGTTCTGCTGCTCACTTCGTGGCACTTTTAAAAACAGCTCCATCTTTGCTGCTCCGTTCTTGCCTCCAGAGTCCTCGAGGGCCGGTGGCATCCACAGCCATGTCCATGACCCGATCAGGCACCAACCACTGCAGGAGCAGCAGGAAGAGGAAGTCTAGAACAGCAACGAATGCAAAGATGGAGCCAGCCACTGGGCCGCAGTGAGACCTCAGCCTCCGTAACCGTCTGTGCAGGGGAAGCACCTCCTCTCCAGCCACTCTGTCATACACCTGAGAAGAACAACACAATGATCCTGCTTCAGACTCTGCTTCTTGGTTTTATCTGTGTTTGTGTGGTGACAGACTGTGTATTGACAGAGTAGTTTTTCCTTAAAGTGTGAAGATGTCTGAATTTTTCAAACCATTAAATGTCTGTGGAAACTGACATATTTAGTCTAACAGAGGCCACTCAGTGTCAGCTTTAGTTTTAGCAGGACTTTGAATTGAATAATTTCAAATGAAAGGATGCATCTTTAAATTTAATTATCTCTCCTTTCATTCAGGTCTTTATCCAGAACATACATACATGTAAAAAGCCATTTAGAAACCTGGTTACGCACATACAAGACCAAGAAATCTGTGATCTCCAGGAAAATAGTATCTGGGGTAAACTGGGTTTCTCGTTAAGATGATGATAAGAAATCTGATTACTCCAGAAAACTGACTAACTGTTTACTTCCAAAAATCAATACTAGAACTTGAGCTTTAGCTGGCTTCGATCTGTCAAAGAATAAATGCTGAAACAACAACTTCTTTATCTCATGAACATGTATACAGTGACTGAGGTGATACTAACAGAACACGACTGAATGAAACAACAGGTTTTGGTGTTGGTGAACCTACCTTTTCAGTCCTCTCAGCAACGTTTCTCCAGGTGTAGAGGTTTTGCACACGTGCATGGATGGAAGCGGGGGAGGGGACAGACCCTGACCGCTGCCGGGCGATGACTGTTTCCAGACCAGCACACAATGACCGCACAGTAGGCTCACACAGGGTAATTAAATCCTCAGGTAACACCTCAGGAATGCCCCCCACACGGGTGCTTACCACCTTAAGAGACAAAACAAAAACTGCACATATTGTACACATATGTACACAAGTATAAATCACCCTCAACATGAGAGTAAATGTCCTTTCTGGCATCCTTTTAAAGATTTTAAAGTGCACAATGCTGACACACTGCTTTAAGTTTTAAGTGACTCCTTAATGAACCTCATCAGTCTTTGTTGCTTCAATTGCTTTAAAGGGAATTTAACCTGGGTCTTATTCTCATATAGCAGCTGATCTGACTCGGTCAAGCTAACTTTCCACTCACAACCTTCACATAAATACTCAGCAGACGGGTCTCTTTGTTATACCAAAAACTAAGACAAAAGTCCTGCCGAGCCACTCAACTTCCAGCTTCTATCAAGGAAGGCAGCTGCCTTGTGATTTCCAAATTTAGACAATATGGCATTATTATCTAGACATGTTCTACAAGTGCGTGTAACAAGTGTGGGATTGATAGGGGTTTTTTTTATGGATGAGGCTCCTCCTAGTATCAACATTTCTCTGTTATTTCTCTGTTATTTTGTTCTCTGCATATTTGCTGATAACGCTGCTTTCTCTTCCTGTGACTCACCATACCCAGTTTGCCCTGGCACATGTGAGTGTCTGGGTCCTGCCATGGGCAACTCCTTGTTATAAGTTTTTGTCGTTTTGTTTTGTTTTGCTCCTTTTGGGTCACAAGCTGTCCATGGTTTCTTCCATTTTCTTCCCTTATGTGTTTTTTAAGCGGTGCTACTGAAATCCTAAAGACACTCTGCTTTCTCTGACATATGTTTTCCTGTCTTTAAAACAAGTATATGAATGGCAGCAAACCTGCAGTCCACAGCTGGCTCCCTCCACAATGGCCATGCAGAACGCTTCAGTCAGAGATGTGTTAAGGAAGATGTGACCCTGAACCAGAACTCCACACACATCTTTGTGCTCCAGAGCCCCCAGGAGACGCACCCTGCAGTGAGCCAATCAAAACAAATTAGGCAAATCTAATGGTGCTTTCACACACAAACCCAATGTTTGACCATCCAGGCTGTTACTGCTGTTATGGGTTAATTCCTTGCCATTCACAAGACCCAGGTCTGCAACTGTGGGTTCACACACATCATTGTGAGACTAAAAAGTTCTGGATGTTGTATGAATATACATTTATATAAATACAAATGTGTCAGCTGTAAAATTAAAACCTGAGATCCATCATAAAGGTGCAGGTAACATGGTGTCAGGCTGGTTAATTCATTATGACCCATTCTCACCAACCTCAAAACATAAGTTTGTCCGCTCATTGTGCCCATTTCAAAGATGTACTGTTATCATATAACTTCAGGAAATAATAGTGTCCAGAAGTACCTGTCATGTAGTTGGTATTTCTCTCTTACTTCCTCCAACACTATTCTCTTCGGCCCCTCTCCACCAATTAGGAAATGTAGATCTGGATGTTTGAGGCAGAGCTCTGGGATTATTCCACCAAGAAGATCAATTCCTGAACAGAAGAAAGAATATGGACAGTTGCTGTCACTGATCCTTTTTATAGCCGACTGATAAGCATACAGATATTATAAAAAGCCAAATATTTACATATCGCTAAAGACTATAATTTTCTTTGTTTTTTACAAAAATGCATAGTTTGCCAACATATACATAGATACTGATATATCTATGATAAATATTGGCCAATAAATCAACTAAGCGGATTCTCTCTGAGTTCTGATCCTTATAGGAAAGTTCTCTTAGTAGACAACCAGACCAGAATTTAGGCTTGTCCACACATTGTAATTGGAAGAGATATTTAAGTGTGGATGACTCCTGCCAAATTGAGAGTTATATATATATAAATATAATACCAGCAGATATATAGACAAATAGCTTATACAATGTCTAATTCAGCAGCTTCTTTGTACCTTTGCGGTAGACGAGACGACTGATCACAACAATAGTGATCCTGTCGTCTTGGCGCTGGGAGGGGTCAGGGGTGAAGTCTGTAGGGTCAACAGCGTTGGGAATAACAGACACGATCTCTGGGTTGAGTGCTGCACGCAGCACTGTGTTCTCCTTACTGGTGTATGACACGCACACAATGTGGTTGGTATCACACAGCGACACAGTCAAGAGCTTGTTGGTCAGTACAGAGCTCACATCGGCAAAGCCAAAGAGTGAGTGGTCAGTGAATATCTGTGAATGATAATCTGGTTTAGGTTTATGTCAGTGGAATATGTGTAGCATTGTGATATGAATGTATAATAAGATTTTCTAAATTCTTGACCTGGGTCATTATGAGACACGTACCGTGTTAAGGCCCATGGTCTTAGCATGAAACAGTGCATCGTGGGCCATGGCGGAGAACGAGCTGTGTGCATGCACCACAGTGATGCGTTCCCTGACAAACACACAGCGCAGTAGTGGGAGACTGTGGAAGCAGGTGGTTGCTGTGGACTGGTTGTACATCACCTGCAGGGGAAGGTAGTACACCTTCAGTCCATTGGTCAGGTACCGGACACCTTTCCTCCTGCCATAGGCATGGGTGGCGATCACCACCTTGTGTCCCTTTTCGATCAGACACTGAGATAGCTGGTAAATGTGACTTTCCACCCCTCCCATATTGGGATAGAAGAAGTCAGACACCATGCAGATGTTGTGCTTCCTGCTGGGGACCCTGACAGCCTCTACCGGAGCTCCAGTGACTCTCTGAGATGAAGGATTATTGACAGCTGCTGCTCTCCTTCTTTGGCCCATTGTAGACTTCTTGTGTGGCATTGCACTTCACCAGTGCTGAAATAATGAGGTGATTCATTGATTAGTTGATCAACAGAAAGTTAAATGATAACAACAGTATTTCAATCATCAGTTAATGAGTTTAAGTAAATACCATACATTTAGTGATGAAATGGTTAGTTGATTAATCTATTAGTTGATAAAAAAGAAATTAATCACCAACAGTTTTGATATCAATTAATGGTTTAAGCAATTTATTAACAAAAAATGCCAAACATTTCCTGTTAATAAAATAGTGAAAAATGTTCATCGCGTCTTGTAAGAGCTCACATCTTCCATTTCCTCCTTTTGTTCAACCAAGAGTACAAAACACAAAATTATTTAAATTACAATATCAAACTGTCAGAAAATAAGAGAAAGTCCAACAAATGATTTAAATGATTTATTGATAAATTAAATAAAAGCTTTCTGACCATTGACTATATCTTTCATTGACTCACCATTTTAGCGCCAATGACATCTAAATAAATTTTCTTCAAATAGAGCGACAGCGATGAATCGATTAGTTGCCAAGTATTCAACTATTTTGATAATCGATTAATCGTTTGGAGTCATTGCTTAAAGAAAAAAATGTCCAAATTCTCTGATTCAAGCTTCTCAAATGTGAATATTTTCTGGTTTAATTAGTCATCTATATAGTAAACTGAATATCTTTAGGTTGTGGACTGATGGCTAGAACAAAAAAAGACATTTGAAGGCATAACTTTGGGCTTTGGAAAACAGTGATTGAGATTTTTCACCATTTTCTGAAATTTCTTAGACCAAAGACCTAATAATAATAAATAATAAATCAATAATCAATAATCAACATATTAATGGATAATGAAAATAATTAGTTAGTGGCAGCCTTATATTCAAAATGAGTCCAAATTCATATATATCAGTATAGCATGATACTTCACAGACAAATTTTAGAGAAGGTTGTGGCCAATCAACTCACGGCTGCGCTGGAGAGGCATAGTATCTAGTATATACATAGTTTCAGTCTGGGTTTCGGAAACAGCACTCTACTGAAACTGCTCTTCTGAGGGTCTCTAATGACATTTTATGTTATGTTTATGTTATTATTTTGTTCTCCGATGCGGGTAATTGTTCCGTGCTAGTACTACTTGACCTCAGTTCTGCATTCGACACAGTGGACCATCATATCCTGATAAAGAGGTTATGTGATTGGGTGGGCATAAAAGGCATAGCATTGGACCGGATTTTATCTTATCTCACTGACAGAAGTTTTACCAACTCTATTGGTGACTCCTCTCCACTGTCTCGTGGTGTCCTGCAAAGTTCGGTTCTGGGGCCCTTATTATTCTCTCTACATTTGCTGCCCTTGGGACAGATCATCAACAGTTTTGATGTTGCTTATCATTTGTATGCAGACGATATCCAACTCCACCTCTCATTCAAACCCAGTGAGTGTGGTGGAAATCTGATAGTAAAAAGCTGACAAAGACCAAGTTGTCTTTTTGTCTTTTAATGAAAAACCTTGCAAGGGATCAGCATACAGTCACAACAGAGTGTAGCCTAACTGCAGACTGATGCCAGTTACAAAGTTTACATACTTTTTATAGACAAGGAGTGTTGGAAACAGTGTAATGATGTGAGTGAGGTGCAGTGCTGGATCTCATCAAAACTGTCTAACAAGAACTGGAGCATGTCCAAGGTGAAGCTACTCCCAACTTTGATCCAGATAGTGACGAAAAACAATAATGAGCATGTGACCAGGTAGTTACATGTTCAAGGTTATATGTGAGTTTATCCAAAATGCAAAGTCTAAAGTGTGCTGCAGAGAATACAAAGTGTGTTTTTTTCCATTACATGAGTCTTTTAGGTTACCAAGGCTCCTGGACTGTCTTAACACTATTAAAGACTGGACACAGAAAACTATCTACAGATCAATGCTGATAAGGCAGAAGTTCTGGTTTTCACCCCAGAAAAGGCTGCGCCTGTGATTATAAAAAGTACTGGGCCTCTTTCCTCCGCTGCCCACTCCAACCTGCGCAATTTACGGGTACTGTTTAACTTATTCCGCTTGAGAATTATCAGTTAACTGAAATCTGTAGTTTCAACAGTTGAACTAGAAATGCTTATACATGCCTTTATTTCTTCTCGCATTGACCGCTGCAAGGCACTATTCACCTCCCTTAATATCTCTGCCGTTGATCATCTGCAAGCAATCCAAAATGCTGCCACAAGACTACTCACCAGCTCTCACATTATTCCTTTAATTAAAACTCTTTATTGGCTTCCTGTTGCGTTTAGGATTCAGTTCAAAATTCTTAGTCTTACTTACATAGCTCTGCAGAGTCAAGCTCCTGACTATGTTGCTGATCTACCACATCAGCTCACTCTCTTAGGTCAAACATGCAAAATTTGCTCTCTGTTCCACACACCCACCTTAAGACCCATGGTGATCAAGCTTTTGAGGCCATGGCACTCAAGCTTTGGAATGCTCTGCCTGCACCCTTAAGGTCTGCTGATTCTGCTTATTTATTTAAAAAGCAGCTAAAAACACACCTTTTTAGACAAGTGTTTGAGTAACCTGTAAGAAGTCGACATTTAATGTTTCCATGTTTTTATTGTGTATTTTTTTTCACTTTTTCTATGTTTTTTACTGTGTACTTTAATTACAGACTGTGTATTTCTCTGTGTTTCTTTGTGGCATCATGCTCATGTAAAACACTTTGTGACTAATGTCTGTGAAAAAAGCTATATAAATAAATTTTACTTACTTAGCCTACTTCAAATCTCCACATAGCCCAATAAATAAAACCACCATTGGTGCTGTCATATATATATATATATATATATATATATATATATATATATATATATATATATATCGTTAGTGTCAAAGCCCTCTCGTGTCACTACTGTATACAGCAGCTTCTCTCTGCTGTTCAGCATGTTTTAGGGAGAATTCAGCAATACTATGTATTAACAAACACCTCTCAGACTGGCTGGTTTCATGTCAGGTGAAACTCATAGTAGCTATACGTTTTTTTTACGTCTTGTCTTTTTCATTAAACATTAGCACCAGCTATCCAACTTCGTTCATACTAACGACCACTTGACTTATAACGATGCAGATATTACATTTTTCATTCGAACTTGCCTTACCGTGGACACAAAGTCAATCTTGTTCCAGCCTGTGACAATACACAGAACAATTTCTTAGATGTAGATTCATTTCTGTTTGCTAGCTCTGAGCTAGCCAGTTAGCCGCCTGCATTACTTCCTGGAGTGTCACGACGTCATGTCACACGCAATGACGTACGAGCTGTTGCAGCCATCTGCTTCTGAATGCAATTCAGGAGAAAGAAAATTTGTAACAACGTGTTTTATCTCATATGTGTAAACTTCACACGCGCACAAAGAAATGTTTTCTAAATCTTCCCCAAATATAAATATAATGTAACTTCCACATTAACTAACCACAAACACAAAGAGTTGTTTGAAGAGTCTCATACATTGTTTATTTATCTTTTTAAGTGATTGTTTATTGGATCTTTTTGGTTCTATAATTCTTTTACAATCATTTCTTTATTGAATGTGGTTTATTTATACAGTATTGCTCTGTGTAACCTGCTTTTCTCTATTAAACATTATTACTTTTCTTAATTTTGGGTCATGAAGTTATCTTAAAAACATATAATGTACTGTGTAATGTCTCTCCTTCATGCAATGCTAGATGTACCCAGATTTCTTTCAGCTAGACAAAAATAAGTCTGATACTGTTCTCTACTTAAGTTTCATTTACCAGTCTCAACATGTACTTGTTAGAAATCTATTCAATGATACAAGTATCCCTTGGCAAATAATATGGTGTGTGCCAACATCTTTTTGCTGTTCTGCAGACATCAAAACTATGAACATACAAAAAGCACAAGTGAAAATAATGACAGGATACAAAAAGACGTAAGCAGGTAGCCATAAAAAAAAAAGAGAAAATGGTACATGAAGACACGAAAGGTTAAAATGGAGGTATGTTGACGAAAGGTTGTTCAGCTGCACTGCAGTTTCATTTCAATTCTTTGACCTCATGTGTTAACCACAAAGACGTCCACACAGTCATCATGAGTCATTTCATTACAATTCCGTTTCCCTTTTTCCCAGTTTGCTTCAGTTTGCTTCTGTTGGGAGCTACTGCTTCCCCAACCCTATAATATGGGACCAGTGATAAAGTGGACATATGGACCAGCAGTGTGTGTTCCACTTTCCAAAATTCAGCAATTCACAGATGGTAAACTATTTAAAAAACATTTTAAAATTCTTGATTGTCTTGGCAAAAATCATTCTCATTCCTTCCCTCTTGGTGTCATATGTTGTAATTGTCAAAAAAAAATGGCACAGGGGGTTCCCTCCAAACCTTAAATATATATATACAGTACTGTGCAAAAGTTTTAGGAACTTTAGATGTTTAGATTCTTATCCCGTATGGGAGGCCTCTGATCAGTCCCATATTTATTGTGCAGCATGACAACAGTATATTTACAGTCACCTTAAACTTTTTGCGGGATTGAAAAAGCCAGTCTAATAGAAATACAGTTACGGGCAATGGGTTAAATCATTAAGCACCTGTACACAGCAGTATATAGCTGCCTTCACATTTTCTGTACACATTCTGTAAATATCTGCATTACATGATTCACATTTCTGACTGAATTTTAGCATCACAGTTCCCTGATACAGTTAGATCACACATCTATCAATCTATTTTTGTTGTGTGATGATTTCTGTAATTTTTTGTACATTGTTTGTGACTGAGATGCTAACTTCTCACATTTAAATTTATAATTTCATTTTGTGACACCTGCCTATAAACATCCACAAATGTTCACGAAATAGAAATCCTTTTGATAAACACAACATTCCACAGGCGTCGTGAACACAGGGTGTAACCTGTCAGTGAGTCTTTGTTGGCAGGATGCCACATTCATGACCAACCACTATTCAGAGGAAAAATCTTTAACACTGTTGTTTTACTTTCTCTTGGGTCATTGCAATCGTCAGGGTACAGAGGTTATCAGTCACCGTTCCTGTTATCCTTGATTAGCCCCTTTATCAAAGAAAAACACATGGAAAAACAAATAGCACTTAATCACCCTGTGACAGCAATAAAAGTTGTGCAACTCTGGTTTAACAAACAATACTTCAGTGCAGTGTGGCAAATTCACCTTAGATGAAGATCTCTGATATCAGGGAAAATCCAAGCGTCACCACAACAGGAATGCTTTTCCAGTGTGTCATGGAGCTGACAGATCCTGTGAAAAATGAAGAAAATTGCAAAAAATATGACACTGTAAATGACTAAGTGATTTCTTTTACTTACTAATTTGATTTCACAGACTTTATTTTACACATACTAAACAATAATTACTTTTTAAGGGGTTTTAATATATGTGTAGTAATATGCCTGTTCTAAGCTAAGAGGATTCATGGGCTGTATGTAATTCCCATCCCCAGCAAGAATGTATAATGAGTTGTAGGTAATGTGCTACTCTGTTTCAACCAACTATCTGCTGTGAACCATTTTCAAACCTCACCTGAGATTCTGTAGCTGTCCTTTCAGTTTGTGGATTTGGGCAACACAACTCAAGAATTCATGACAGAGTCACAGTGACGTGATCTTTAAATCATCTCAAAAACTTCTACTTGTATTGTTTTTCATTTAACTCATGGCAACTTATGGCAAGATCTTTCAGAGCTAACCTGTGGGTTGGTTGCTGGTCTGCTTAGACTGCCTCTGATGGGACTTTCCTACAAAAAAAACAAAAAAAAAGATACCAAACATTCATATGAAATGAGTAAGCTGAAAGTGTTGCCATCTCTCATCTCCCATTTCCCATGACCTGCTCTTTGTCATACCACATGTTGCAGAAAACACACAAACCTGCCAACTCTGGATAGAGCTTACCAAGAAACACTATGTGACGTTAAAATGGTGAGATTCATTGATTGGTAAAAATATTGGTAGCAACACCCTGACACTGGTAGGGACACGTTCACCCACCTGACAAACACTGAAACCTGCTAGCAAGAGAAGACTTGAAGTAAAATTCATGAGTGAATGAATGATCAAATACTTTGGTATGCATAATGAATGAATGACTCACCAGATAAGTTTAGATTTACGCTGCGACGGGTGTATTTGTCTTCTTCGTGAAAAATGCAGTTGTATTTCCCCTGGTCATCCTCTGTGATGTTGGTTAGGAGAATAGAGCAGTTTTCTCTGTTCTCAGCCACAAACGTTTGGATCCTGCCCTCATATCTATCAAGGGAGTTTGGAGTGCCCTCATCGTATTGGAAAACCCGAGTCATTTTTGGTTTTTCCATCTGCCACTTAAACACCTTGTTTGAATTTCTGTTGGGGCAGGAACATGGCAGAAGGACACTGTCTTCCAAGATGCCATTGATAGTTTTCTCCTCTTCCCCTAGAAAATGTAAATAGGAATTAGTTTTTTCCCCCCAATTCAATTTTATTCATATAGTGCCAAATCATTACAAAAGTTATCTCAGGGCACTTTTCACATAGAGCAGGTCTGACAAAATGTCTGATACATCAGGGCTAGACCCAAATGCACGACTCACACAGTCAGAATTTCCAAAAAACAAAGTCTTTACTAGGCAGATTCGATACACGGACAGGCAGTCAGAGAGGGCAACCAGACACAAAGAGCTAGACAGAGACAGAGTCAAAACAAAAAACAGATCTGGGGTCAAAAAACATAGAAGGCTATAAGTGGGAGAATAGTGCTGGAATGCTTGCGAAAGAGGCTGAGATGAACTGGCACAGGGAGCAGGGATCACACATACTAAATAGACAAGGAGAGTGAGTGCAATGAGAAACAGGTGAGAGGTGAGAGGAGAATTAGATACCAAAATAAAACAGGAACAGCAGAATTAAAGACAGGTTGAGACATGACAATGTCTAGATCGTACTGTTTAATTTATAGAGACCAAACAAGTCCCCCATAAGCAAGCACTTGGGGACAGCTGCAAGGAAGAACTACCCCTTTGATCAACCCACTCAGTTCTCAGACTCTTCAATTTTTTTCTTTCTGTAGTCCACCATCCACACACACACATACACCGATGTCATTCGTTTTATGATGTCTGTCTTTGCATGTTTCCCTTTTTTGCTGATTTTATTATAAACACATTAGCAATGTGTTTACTTTAGAAGGAATGTCTCTTATTTGGTGTTGTAAATGTCAAACAATGATGATAACCAAATGGCCTCAGCTGTTACTCTCTCTCTCTCACTCGCCTTTCTCTGTGTGTGGTAACTGCCAAAGATATTTACAAATTCATGTGAAAGTCATGTCCTAAACTAAATTTCCTCAATTTGAGCTAATTACTGTGCAGATTTTACAAACTTGACCTTATTCTGATTCTCTCCAATCAAACACAACTGCATAGTTGCTTCTCACCAGACATTGCAGAGTCTTGCTTTGTTTGCATTTCTGTTCAAGTGCACAAATAAAGAGAGAGAGGTATTTATTATTGCAACAGTGCAAAAAATGTGACCTAAATATTACTTCCACTGATATCCACCAAATAACATAGTTTGGTTTCAAATGAGACAAACATTCATTTTTTGGTGTAATTAATTAAAACTAATGGACAAACATGTATCATGTTCAATAACTTGAACATTAATCTGGATGTGCAAGCAGTAAAAGCTTTTTAAAATTCCTCATGAGGATTTGCTTTTTTGGGGGGGCGGGTTGATTTTTTATAGACCTACACGAGAGATAACATGTTTAAGTGAGAATCTAAATACAACCATGGTGAGAACACTTATTTTCAGTATAACAAGATGTTAAAAGACAGACACAAAAAAGTAACATAAAATTAAAACCACTGAATCTTAAAAATCAAATCAGTACACCTTCATACAACACAGGTCAAATACATTTTCATTCATAACCTGTTACCAAACTCCTCAAGTAAGACAAAACAATGAGAAAAAACACTCTCTTATAATACATGACAATGGTTTGCTGGATTGATGTGGTTGATGCGTCAAAGACTTTAAATCATTTTGGATTAATAGTAAAACCTTGATCATAGGTCTCTTAACAGAGTAGCTACCTCTTCTGTTAACATAATTGACTACAGATGTGATTTGGTGGTTCCCTTGTCATGCCTAACAGTTTATGTTGGACTTTCAACCACGCCTTTAAAATGATGATCAATGATGGCTCACTGCCAAGTAGTGTTGCAAGATTTTGGCTTAAAAAAACCTCAAGTGATAAAACAAGGAAGTGCCTCAATGTTACATTATTTGCTGAAACTATTTCAAAACAGCATTTTTTTCCCATTACTATAAATCTTTGTTGCTAGTTGAATAAAGATTTTCACAGATGTTCACAATCATCTATTTCCTCAGTTAAATCTAACAAATGCTCATAAAGGTTATTTAATCTATCACTGAATATACCCTTCACCTCTTACAAGAAAACATAAAGTTTGTGTTATGCATGTTTTTTAATAGTGGGAGACCTGTTCTCAAAGTTGGTAAGCCATATATTGTAACAGTCAAATCTAAACGGACTTTTGCTTTACTTTTGCAAAAAACAAATGGTCAATGAGACAGGAATAGAAAAGGTAACATAAAGCAATCACACAAGACGACAACCTCTCAAATATTGTCACACAGGGTTTGCAATGCGTCATACACCGCCTACCCTTAATGTTTAACTCCATATTACTGCTGTAGTAGTGTGAATCATGTGATAGCTCACCTGAGGCAATTAACACCATTAACAAGACCAGGAAAGTCCTCATGTTGCACTCTGATGGTTCCGCGATCTCTTGAAGAATATGCTGCGTGAAAATAATAATAATTCGTCACGCTGTTCAAGTAGACTATCTTGAAATCCCGAACCACGAGCAGTTCAGCAGTCCATGTGCGACCTTCCTCTGTCAGTCTTAGAGGAAGTGTGGAATTATTTCCAAGTCCAACACTAATAGTAGCGGATATGAAGACTCATTTCCGGTAATGCCCAAACTGATAGGACATTATCATACAAGAGAATATTACTTTTTCCCAATATGTCGTCATTGAGATTTTCTGTGTAACTACACAATTAGTGTGTTTACATGCTCATAACACACAACTACACACATATGACTAGAAACTGTTGATACTGCTGTGGTGGAAGAAGTATTCACACCCTTTACTTCAGTAAAAGTACTAATACAGCAGTGTAAAAACACTCAATTACAGGTAAAAGTCCCACATGAAACATCTTACTTCAGTAAAAGTACATAAGTATTAACAGCAAAATATAGTTAAAGTATAAATCTGATTTTTGGTGAAATATTGGATCATTTGAACATTTATTGAAATGAGACCATGTGAGAAGGTTAGAGGGAAAATCACTATTTGGTGGAGCTGTTAACTCATAGACATCTGAAATGTGACCCCGACTACACACTGCTTTCTGTAAGACGTCAAAAGTCAAAAAGGTTGGAAACCACTGGTTTCATCTTTAACAATGTGTTGAATTTTAAAAGCTTGTTCCATTTTGTCAAATCTTCATCTGAAAAGTGACTAAAGCTGTCAAATAAATGTAGTGGAGTAGAAAGTACAATCCTCTGAAATGTTGTGGAGTGGAAGTATAAAGTAGTATCAAATGGAAATGCAAGAGTAAAGTAAGTACCTCAAAATTACTCAGTAGCCTACTTGAGTAAATGTACCTCACCACTGGAACACTGTTAGAATCTTATAAACAGGAATATGAATTACCTGGTTTCTCATTTTCCGTGTAAACTTTGCCGCATCCAGATTCAGATGAAAACCAGGATAGTTTGTGACTACTTATTACATGTCTGCGTGGACGGAGACGCCCCCCCATTCCCCCTCCTCCTCCTACGCTGCCCACTCCCCCGCCCCCATCCAAACACATCCCTACGGTCCAGCTTCACTCCGTCACCGTCAGGAGCTAAACTGGGAGGGATATAAGCGGGATCGCGACGCTTCATCTGCCGCGACACACATAACCACCTGCTGTAATATTTTTTTTCTAACGGAAAAATCGTGAACAAAACGGGAGTACTGGATACCGGGAGGACGGCATGGGAGAACACACGGCGTTTCTGCTGTTACTGGTGGCGACCTTGACGCTCTCATCCGAGGTGAGTACAACGGAGAAAATCTCCGCCTGTGGTGGAGAGAGAGTGTCGGTGAGTCCGGACTGGCTGAACTCATCTGAGGGCCTGTGGCTACAGCAAGCACCAAACTGACCACAGTGTCAACCACCGTGTCACAACTGAATAATGACTTGCTAGAATAACGGTTAAAATATAAATGTTACAGCTATTGCGTAGGCTGTAACGCTCCACCGGTGTAACGGTAACAACAGTGCTGCTACCAATATTTATTACTGGGTTTGCCGAGGCCCACACTCCGATTGAATCAGTAACTAGGTGTTAAATTGAATTTTCCCTGATAGTTTTTAACATTTTTGTCATAGAAGTCCATCAATGTGCCAGGTGTACGGTGTATACAGATTTACTGCGCACAATTAGCAAGCCAGTAATGTTAGCAATGCTACCAAGGCCTACCGTTAGATGTCAGTGATTGACAACTTGGTTCTGCCATGTTGGACTTGTTTTTGTCCGAGGAGTTTTTTTTTAACCCCCCTCATAGCTGTTACAGTAGTGAAGTTCTGGTTTTCTTTCCTATTACTGGTTGGATAGCTGTGTTAAGTCACCTAACTAGTGCAGTTAAAAGGGTTTAGGAAGCTAACACTAGCTAGCTTTTACCAGAAAATTAAACGGATTGGCATGGCAACCGCTATAGACTAACATAGCGTCATTTGTTTGTTTAGTTTGTCCCGTTAGACCGTTACAGACACAGTTTGACCTTTTAAACTGTTACACCCACAGTCTGTCCCTTTAAACTGTTACAGCCTCAGTCTGTCCTTTTAAACCGTTACAGCCATAGTCTGTCCTTTTGAACTGTTACAACCACCGTTTTATATTTACAAACCATTATCAGGGATTTGAACGGGTTTGTCCTTTAAACCGTTATTATGTAGGCTGGTATTGCTGAGGAGAATGGTAAAAGGATGCAGTCTTTTTAGTTTGACACAAGCAAGATGGCGCCTGCAGCTTGCTGCTGCTGCGCTGGACCAGAGAAAAACACACAGCTCAGGTCCAGCTGAAAATAAGATGAAAAGGGCCTGTTTCGCAATATGCAACTCATTACATGCACACTGCTGTTTCCTTATTGCCTTTCTGGATTAAGAGATGCAATTAACTAATGGAAAGTGTTACTACATTGCAGGCTCAATATAATAACACACCCACTGTAGCTTTCCCAGCCAGACCCCCTGCGTGCTGCAGTGGATGTCTCTACAGAAGAGTTATACAGGACACACCATTTGATGTAGCATTCAAGAACTTTCCCCTGCTAATATCACCATATATACATATGATAGTATGTGATACTGTAGCTCTACTATTTAGTGTCATTCAAGAGTACGTTCGTAGAAATTTTTATCATACTTGGTTGTATTTTTATCTCCTATTACTATGCTATTCCTGTTATATTCCTGCTGACATATATTTGGTATTTTTGCTGTAATATTTTGATAAACCATTGTTCTTAAAGTTCATATGTAGTCTGGCGACTTATTATTTATCCAGCCATTGTTTTGGACCTCTGCAATTCCACCTCTGTGCTGCATGTTTTGTCACCTGCAGGCTGAGTCATGATAGAAAGTCACACAGGCCCTGCAGCAGCAATACCTAAATGTGGTAACCTTTTTGCACTGGCATGCCCTGCTGCCACTTTCCCTTATAATCACAAGGAGTGTCTTGAGCTTATTCTTTTATCTAGACCAAGTCAAGCTGGTTAAGTGAGTGTGATTGTGGATTAACCAACACAGCAACAATGTCCTGGCTATCCCTTTCTCATTTTTAAAAAAAAGAACGTTACTGGAGATACAGGAACCAGTGATATGTGAAGAATAGGATAATATTGATATTTATGTGGTTTGAAGCAGCCGTGGGCCAACCATTATCAGCTGACATCTCATCACATATTCTTTAAATAACATTTTGTTTTATATTCTGTAGCCTGTAAAATCATATTCCCACAAGACTCACTGTGTTCAGCTGGGCGTTGGTTCATGCACCCACTGCTTACTGCTGCAGTTTCTGTTTTACTGTTTAGGTTTAAACAGAACAAGATGGATGTGCCATATGATGCAAGGCACCCAAAGGACAAAATTGAATAGCACAGTATTGATGGATATATCCTGACTCACAGGAGGCAAATGACATGCAGAACTTGACAAGCAAGCACAGCATCAAGTCTGAATTTGTCATTTATAGATTGGATGGCTTGGTGGCTAACATATTGCAACATCAGTCTTTTCTGATGTCTGCCAGAAAAATAAAGGGTCCCCAGAACTCAAAACATCGAGACTCCCTCCAATTATTCCCCCAAACACAAAGGAAGAAGAAACAATAAGTGCAGACAGCTATGTCCTATTCAACAGTAGAAGACTTAGACCACGTCATTTGAAAGAAAAGGTTGTTTGCACCTCATATTGGTTCACAGCTGGATTTTAATAGTCAGTGGTTCTTGGAGTTTCTCTCATCTTTTTGTCTCACTTTCACTGCTCTGCACTTTCTCTAATATAGGAATTGAATAAAACTTTACTGAGCTTAAAAGGCAGGCTAACAAGGGGCACATGTGCCGCCCTGTGACTGTAATGCTCAGCTTTCTGGCCAAAGGGCTTAAAGGGATGAATAGCGTATCTTGCCTGGATTATGCTTAAACCAGTGTTTATATATTTATATAATAACTTAAATGTGCAGTGCTATAGTGTAATTCATAGAGGCATATATCCTCACAAATTGTTAATCCCAATACCACATAGAAAAACAGATGTATCTTCAGGATTGTATGTGAGAAGAAGCAGAATAAAATGAGAGGGTCTAAATATACATAAACTGTATCTGGAGGTATTTATTGTTAAACTATACTTGAGCAAGTTTGGTATAAACAATCCTCATCGTTGTCCTCTCTTTCTCCTTGTTTGTCCAGGTGCCTGCTGATGACTCTGTGGGTTTGCTAACTGAGCCCCAGGTGGCCATGTTCTGTGGGAAGCTTAACATGCACATCAACGTGCAGAGTGGCAAATGGGAATCTGACCCCTCTGGCACCAAGAGCTGCATTGGCACCAAGGAGGGCATCCTGCAGTACTGCCAAGAGGTATTTAAACGGAGCCAGAGAGTACTGCGGAGACGGAGAAACTGTGATGGAAGGAAAGACAGAAAGGCAGGTTATGTAGTAAAAACAAAGAATATAACAATCTCTCTCTTTTATGCAGGTGTATCCAGAGTTGCAGATCACAAATGTCGTGGAGGCCAACCAGCCCGTCAGCATCCAGAACTGGTGCAAGAAAGGCCGCAAGCAATGCCGCAGTCACACACATATTGTGGTGCCATACCGCTGCCTGGGTAAGCAGCTTTAATGAAACAGGTGTATGTTACTGAGCATGAATATGTGTGTAATGATGCACATGTAAATGGATAAATACTGTACCTGTAAACAGCCAAAGCATGTGTCTGTTGCAGTGGGGGAGTTTGTGAGTGATGCCCTGCTAGTTCCTGACAAGTGTAAGTTCCTGCACCAGGAGCGTATGGACCAGTGTGAGAGTCACCTGCACTGGCACACTGTAGCCAAAGAGGTGAGCCTTCTGTCTCATTGTATGAGCCTCATATTATATGTATGTTATCCTTGCACCCACATGTGGATATCTGCTAGTAGCCTTTTTCTTTTCACTTGTTTTCTGCCTTCTCCATCTGGTCTTCTGTAAGCTCCTGCTGAATGACTCAGCACTCCTTAATTACACCCCAACCCCCACTCATATCTACTGTCAACCTTCTCTGCCACTTTGTTCTGATTTGTGTTCCTTTCATCCTCTTTTTTTTCACTGTTCATTAATGTGCAGTCACCCATGAAGACCATTATAATAAATAATCCGCACATCAGAGTTACAGCACTAGTGTGGGGCCACGGTCCTTATCTCCAGTTACCAAGGTTTACCACAATAAGCTCTCGAAAGGATTGAAATGATTGAATGTTGTGTGGTTTCATTGTGATGCTGTTTACATGTGAGCCATAGAAACGCTGTAGGAAGTTATTATTATGATTAATGGCTTTTTATTAAAATTAGTCCTGCGGAGACCGCTCCATGAATCTCCATGACTATGGGATGCTGTTACCATGTGGTATTGACCGTTTCCGCGGGGTGGAATTTGTCTGCTGTCCGCCGGAGGCGGAACGAGAGTCAGATAGTGTCGAGCTAGACGGGGAGGAGTCAGACGTCTGGTGGGGCGGAGCTGAGACTGAATACACCGATAACAGGTATCATCATTCGTTGACATTCATCGCCACGGAGACACACACACACTTAACGATACAAAGACTGAACCAACCGCTCTCTCCACAGCATGTCGCGTCAGGCAGACACAGAGCCCGCCACCACTGAAGATGATGAAGACGAGGACGAAGAGGCAGAGACTTTTGAAAGGGATGAGAATGGAGATGGCGATGAAGACGAGGAAGACGAGGAGGACGAGGAAGACGAGGACGACGACGTGACCAGCGAACGGGATAGCGATGAGCGCAGCGCTAACATCGCCATGACAACCACCACCACCACCACCACTGAATCAGTTGAGGAAGTCGTTCGAGGTAAGAAATCAAGAGAGAGGAGCTCGTTCATTTGTTTTGTTTACATGTTTTCATTCATTTGTTTATGATCAGGTGTCGTTTTGTTGATCATTTTTATTTTACTCATCAAATTCAGAAGCTCACATTTTGCGTTTATTTTCACTTGATATTTAATTTTTATTTTGTGTTGCTACCTGTGTGTGTGCACATCTCAGCGGTTTGTTGGGCACAAGCTGAGTCAGGCCCGTGTCATGCCATGCTGGAGCGCTGGTACTTCGTGCCTGACAAGGGCAGCTGTGCTCCCTTCTTGTTTGGGGGCTGTGGGGGCAACAGGAATAACTTTGAGTCGGAGGAGTACTGCCTAGCTGTCTGCAGCAGCTCGTGTAAGTCCCAGGACGGAGCCGTCTAAAGCCTGAAGTGTCCACCCCTTAATAAGCCTGATTCCTGTCCTCAGGCTGCTGCAGACTGTCTTTCTGTCTCATTCCAACACTCTGTCTCTCCTTTTCTTGTGTCTAATGGCTCTTAACCATTCAGAGCACTGACAAGTGGATTCGGTTGCTCGTTATCTAGTCTTATAGGATTACTTTCTTAGCAAGATAAAAACGTATCTTTAATTAGAAGAGAGAGGAAACAAAGAGAAACAGTGAAGGCCATGAACCCTTCCATTTCCCTGGAATAACATATTTTTGTACCTTTCACAAAAAGCAAAGAAAGGGACTTCAATTTTGTGGTAAAGATAAAGCATCCTACATTTTTTATTGTCAACAAATCTCATGAAAAGAAGATGTATGGGTTTCAGCCCCAAGCCCGTTCTTTTGTCCTGAAGACTTAAATTTTTAAAAATGCACAAATATATACTGCAGATAGACTGTAGAAAAGTAATTTCCTGAAATAGGTGGGCACTGTATTTTTTAGCAAGTGTTACTCAAACAGGAGTACAGAGGGCATTTGTTGGGGACTATTTTCAGCAGCGGATTAATACACATTTGGCTCTTGAGTTAGTATTTGGATGATGAATATGGGATTGATTCAAAATAAACTACAACGCCCATGTTTATTGCAATGAAGCAACTTGTCACCTAGTGCAACAGTGTGGCTCATTCATGTGTTCTTAATTGTTTTTGCACAACAAGCTCTATGGCACAGAGCAGGGTACTTTTTTGTCCATCAGCCAGATGGCTAATGAATGTTTAAATTTACCAGCCACTCAATAGATGACCATTGTTTTTTTGGCTGGTGAGTGAAGCAAATTGACCAAACACTTGCATATTTTACCAGGCATTTGGCTGGTCGCTGGTGCTAATTTTGTACTCTGGCACAGAGGAATAAAGTATATCAGGCTTTGACTACACAGACCATACTTGTTAATAGGATCAATTCATCATTGATTTTGGTCTTTTCATGGGATTTGTGGGCTATAAGAAAAATATGAGTTGAAAGACAGTAATTATACTCACATCAAGGCTATTAGAAAGCAGCACCAATGAAAAATGAATGCCTGCACCCTTACTACAAGCCACAAAATTTCATCAAGACAACATTTCGATCCTACTCGGATCTTCGTCATGGTCAAAAAGTGTGCAAGCGATACTTTTTTCAATAAGAAAATTATTATTGCCAGCTTTATCCTTTAAATTGCCATTTTACACTGACACAGTCTGTAGTTTGGCCAATGATGTTTGAACTTAGTAATAAAAGTGAAATGAAAGTAAGCAGATGAAGTAACTGTTCATCACATAAAAGACTCACTTCCACTTCATTCATTTTCTCATTTCATCATTTACTGACCAGTAACACTAACTGACGCATACTTATTACAGCATGTGGACGAGGCAGCGTAAATACTGAATCTTGAATGTCAAGAGTGCTTCTGCACATGTGTTTGCATGCCTTGCACTGTTGTATGCAGTAGTAGGGTCTTGTATCTGATGCTGCAGCTCTGTAGTAGTCTGACCTGGCAGTAAAGATGCCTCAACCAGCTGAGTGTTGCAGCCATTTGCTGTTTCCACCAAGTGAAGTGAACCACCACACTCTTCAGTGGTGCAGCGTCTGCCCTGATCCTGACTCAGCATTTTTCATCTTATCTCAGGACAGACATATGCACACACCTGTACTGGGAAACTAATCACCTTTTGTCATCTGAGAACCTGTGTGTCCTTTATATGTGTATTTAAAAACAATTTTCTGTATGTGCCTAACCTGTTATATGTGATTATTAACACAGTTGTTTAAATGTGTTCATGTTGTCTCTTAAATTTAAGTAATAACTGTTCATCATGTGCCTCGAGCTGAATCCTGTGTAACGTTGCCTCTATTGAATGCGTCGTGTGTTTCAGACTCACAAGGATCAGTGTTTGTCCCGCATTTACCTTTTCATGCATCCTCTTCGCCTGTGTTCCCACCATCCTCTCGAATCACTCTGCTTCAAATCTTTTCTCTTCCGCCTTTCCCTGCCCTGTATTTGATTCCTCCATCTTTGCTCTCCTCCAGTGCCCACCATGGCTCCCAGTCCTCCAGATGCAGTGGATCGGTACCTTGAATCTCCTGGGGATGACAATGAGCACACTGACTTCCAGAAGGCAAAGGAAAGCCTGGAGGCTAAGCACCGTGAAAAGATGTCGGAGGTATGTGTGAATGTGTGTGTAGCGTGCTTAACATTTACATCCTGAACATCTCTGTGTGCCTTGTGGTTCTCTTTAACTCCTGTTGTCCAGCACCTTTGAAGGTGTCTGATCTGATGTGACAAAACCTGAATTTATCAGTCTGAAATGGTTGCTTTTGTCCGTGACATGACGCTCTGTGTGTCCAGGTGATGAGAGAGTGGGAGGAGGCTGAGAGACAGGCCAAGAACCTTCCTCGCGCTGACAAGAAAGCTGTCATCCAGGTATGACACAATAATAATGATAATACATTTTATTTATAGAGAACTTTTAAAAGGCTGTCAAAGACACACACTAGAACTTCCTCTGTCTTCTGACGTGTTTGTTATTAAAATATCTGAGTATATCTGGCCAAAATGTCACAAAGTGATCAATATAATTGAAAGTCACAGGTTTCAGTAAAAATCTTAATTGTCAAGCTTAAAGTGAGGTATGTTTTTATATGTAATGTTTTACAGGAAGACAAAAGAGAATCATCTGATATAAAACATGCAGAAATTATTTTTTTAACACATGTATATTAGGGAACAGAGGTATAACTTGGAAAATGTGTCATTTATTTTACTGTGTTTTTAATGTAGGTTAAGAGATTAACATCTAAAGTAGAGAAAAACTTATCTTGTTATGGAGCTGGATTTGTGACATCACAACATCAAGAGATCAGGCCAGAATCCATCTTGTCGGGCTTCAAGTCATGTACCAGTCAGCGTCCTATGAGGATTCTCACATTATCTTGTGATCTCATGAATCCAGCTGCAAAGACGGTGATGGACAGATGGTTCATCCAGTCACCTGCCAAGTATTTTTGAAAGTGCCTGCCCTTGTCCAAACAGTTGCCAAGGAAGACATCTCAGATGGTTCTGTGTAGCAAACCATCTGGTGCGTCAGGTTAGAGAAAAACATAACAGGAAAAAAAAAAATTTCAGAACACATTTTTAATGAAAAATGTGACATAAAGTAAACTTTATGTCAGAACATGTGCAAATTCATAACAGTAAATGTAAAACTTATCAATAAAATATATTAGTGTCAAAAGAAAATTACTTCAGAGGTGAAAATGATGAAGGACTGTTAACGAGCTGTGTAATTAAAATTAGTATTTTTAATGAGGTATATACTGTAGTTGGGGGCGGCTGTGGCTCAGGAGGTAGAGCGGGTCGTCCACTAATCAGAAGATTAGCGGTTCGATTTCCGGCTCCTCCAGTCCACATGTCGATGTGTCCTTGGGCAAGATACTTAACCCCTCATTGCTCCTGATGGCTGTGCCATCAGTGTGAGGATGTATGTGAATGATTAGATTTCCTCTGATGGGCAGGTTGGGACCTTGCATGGTAGCCCCTGCATCCATTCAGCGTGTGAATGGGTGAATGTGATTTGTAGTGTAAAAGTGCTTTGAGTGGTTCAAGTACAGTCTATTTACCATTTAAATGGGTTTTCGTCCCATTTCTGGCACGTTTAGCATGAGTTTTGTCAACTTCTTTTACATGTTATTACCATTAAAGCCTACTTGTGTGTGTTTAAAATGTGTTTGACATGCAGCACTTCCAGGAGAAGGTGGAGGCTCTGGAGCAGGAGGCAGCAGGAGAGAGGCAGCAGCTGGTGGAGACCCACATGGCCCGGGTGGAAGCTCTGCTCAATAGCCGCCGACGCCTGGCTCTGGAAAATTACCTCAGTGCCCTGCAGGCCAACCCTCCACGGGTACACACACACACACACAAACACAAACACAAACACATCCTTCTGCACTATTCAATAAAAGCCATTAAACTGTTACATGAACTCATGGGTATGTACACAGATAAATTAATTAAATAGGACCTGTGTCAAACTATACTGTTGTAGTAATTGGCAAATAAGATGAAGTATATTATATAATGTTAGGTATGAAATATATAGAATAAAAACACACCATACGTGCATATTTATAATGCAGCTCTGAGTGTAATAATCCCACTAACAACATACAACACTGCTACCAGCAGTCTCGTCAGGTGTTGAGCCTGCTGAAGAAGTACGTCCGCGCAGAACAGAAGGACAGGCAGCACACGCTGAAACATTATGAGCATGTCCGCACAGTTGATCCCAAGAAGGCCGCACAGATCCGACCTCAGGTACGCTACCTCATGCACACAATGCCAAAACTTTTATCCCCACTAAACCTTTAATGTGATGAAAGGATTTTAAATGTTTGTATTGGTGAATTCTTAGCATGGCCTATTCTTAGTGTATATTTTTTTTAGATGTACTTTAACCCTTTCTACCAGAACGTACTCAACTTTCCTCTCACCTTTTAGGTTTTGACGCACCTACGTGTGATTGATGAGAGGATGAATCAGTCATTGGGTCTGCTCTACAAAGTGCCCAGTGTGGCTAATGAGATCCACAATCAAGTCTGTGAGTGTTGTTTTTTTCACGTCTGCACAATCAGTCAGGAAGTGAGCTTCATAGATTTTAAAACATTATAGTACCATAAAAATTTCTATGTGTCCACTCATAAGGGAGCCTGTCCTATTAATAAAAGGGAGTAAAGGTTGTGTTTTTATGAGACTGTTACTGGCAATCTTCACATCATTACATTTATTGCCGTTTATTTCTCGTATGAGAACAATAATGTGTTGGATGAGACAGACACACATAGCATGTGTCTCTACAGATAGCTTGTTCTCAGTAATCGGGACACCGTATGAAATTCACCTGGCAATTATTTTGTTTATCTGTCTCACTCCCACCACTCCCTCCTCATTTATCATCATGCTGGGGCTCTCTCTCTCACGCTCACTCCCTTTTTCTCTCCAGCGGTCATAATGCAGAGAGTTCAGTCTGAGCTGTCTCAGCAAGTCTCCTCCCTGCAGAGCGACGGGCGGGTGAGTCTGGTTGCAACCACTCACATATGCATGGAGTCTGTCCTGCGTGAACCTCTCTCACATATATAAATAGAATCATCTCTGCTACTCAGAATGGTACAAGACAAAGTTGCCATGCACAGGGAGAAATTTAGATGCAGGCGTGGTCGGGGATTGGTGGAGTCCATATTAATGCTGCTCTGTGTTTCCAGGTGGACGGCAGGGTGAGTTACGGTAATGACGCTCTGATGCCTGATCAGGCCTACAGCTCTGCTCCTATGGAGCCCGGCCTTGACGGACTGGGCTTCATCCACCCTGAGAGCTTCAATCAGCCCAACACAGAGAACCACGGTAACACAAACAGATTGTAGACTAGTACACAGACTTAGTCTTGTATTATAAAATGAGATATTCACTGACTAAAAATTATTCTGAGAGTATAAAGCCTCATTAGAAAATTGGTACAGCAACAAAATACTTAATCTTAACAAAGTGTAGAGTATTAATGACATAACATTTCAGAAACTGTGTCAGTGATGAGCTAATATATATGTCAATTTGCATTTTGTCCCCTTTTTTAATTTTCTTTCTAAATGTTGCAGTTGAACCTGTTGATGCTCGTCCAATTCCGGATAGAGGGCTCCCCACACGACCTGGTATGTGTAATTCTTGATCCAGTATGGCCACAAGCAAGTAGTCCTGGGCGAACTGGGAAATTAACTCATAGTACCTTTGATGATGCATCAACATAATCCTCATAGAGGAACGACAAGTTAAAAATGTACCGTAAGCTGTCGTAGCATGAGAACGTGAAGAGGCCCTGTTGAGTTCTCTTAAGAAAAAAAAGTTATGTTAACATTAATTGTCTCTCACCAGCCACACTTTATATATCTTTAAAACCCAAAGAACATGTTGAAAGAATTTCCTTTCTCAAGAAATGTAAAATGGAAAGTATTTTGCAACATCCTTGTTTACTTGCCACCAGTTCTTTTTCATTGCTTGGCAGCACAATTAGTGGTGCAAAACTCCACAGCAGGCTTTAATTACTGGAAAACATATTGGGAATTGAAAGGATTTCGCCCTAGTAAAACTGGAAAAAGCTTTTAGGTTTAGCTAGATTTTGAATACTGAGTAAATATGGCAACATTAATATCAAGATCAGGCTGTGATAATTATTGGAGTGTGACTGTGACTGAATGTGAGTGTAATAACACAATACAAACACATTGGAAATATAGCATATATGGTGGACAAGGAGTTTGTATTTCACCATTGAATGTGTGTTTTTATAATGCACTTTATGTTCCTTGGTGTCAGTTTCTGCCCTGAAGCCAGAGGAGATGCCAGAAGTGCGGATGGACACTGAGGAGAGACAAAGTGCTGGTTACGAAGTTCACCATCAAAAACTGGTATGAAAACCAGCTGATTCCAGCACTACACACGTCATCATGGCATTTATTTTTGCTCCTGCAGGTCTGCGCTTTGCTTTGTACACATTGAATAGTCCCTTTTTATTTTAATGGCAGGTCTTTTTCGCCGAGGATGTGGGATCCAATAAAGGGGCCATTATCGGGCTTATGGTTGGAGGGGTTGTCATAGCGACCGTCATTGTCATCACCTTGGTGATGCTGAGGAAGAAACAGTATACTTCTATTCATCACGGTGTAATCGAGGTAAAGGGCTGAATGAATAGGTGGCTTTGTATAAAATACAGAACAGAGATCAGTGTTGATTTGTGTATAAAAGATCCACTGTGTTCTTTTGTGTCTTTATCAAAATATTTCATAATACTATTATAAATAGTTTTGCTGACCATCCCTTCTGCTTGTTCCTAGGTGGACGCAGCAGTGACACCAGAGGAACGTCATCTGGCCAAGATGCAGCAGAACGGTTATGAGAACCCCACCTACAAATTCTTCGAGCAGATGCAGAACTAAAGAACTGCTCGTCGACACTTTCTTCAGGCTTATCCCAAACCCACACTCTCACTGTTAGGGTCTGTTCCATTCTGGTCTCTTGCCCTTAGCCCTTACACCTGCAGTTTCTCACCCTGTTAAGGGGGAGGGAACGGTGCGAAGAGTGCTGCGAAGGCTGATTTTTATCTTGCTTGAAGGTTAGAAAAAGAAACCAATTTATATCTGAGTCAGGGGTTTGGGCTAGAGGAAAATGATATGGAACAAAGCCTTCTTAATCCCAGATCCCTTGATTGTACAGAGCAACACTTGAGCATAAATTTACCTGCAATTTGTCAGACAAGGGTAACCCTGTTTCACCTGCACATTTCAGTCAACCACAATGAAAACTTGACAGTGTTTGTACTGAAAAACCAACACCCCGTTGACTATTTATATGGAGTCATTTCAGTACTGCACACGCAGCTGAGACCAGAAACATGTAAAAACCCAGCAGTTAAATTCCCAGTCACTCCCTCATCGCTCCATTTTTTTCTCAAGCTGCCTCACACAGTCTCGCTCCCCGCTCTCAGATGACAGCTGTGCTGTACTTGATGACACAACAGCTCTTAGAGCTGTTAACTGGAGGAGGAGGGGCTCTCAGAGCGCCTTCTCCACAAGAATAAAGCCCAAATGTTTCAGGTTTGTTTTTTAAAAAGGAGAAAAAAAATGCAGAAAAAATATACAGAATCAAAATATGTAAATGTTAAAAATATTGAATGTTTTGTTTTCTGATTTTTTTTTATGTGTAATATATTAAGACAGAGATTCGCTGTAAGTATATGTAGTGCATGGCAATATTGATGACAGATGCAGTATACTGTATGTTGAGGTCCACAGGAAGCGGTCCTCTTACTAGATATTTTAGCAGGATTGTACATTTCTAGTGTCTTCTTTGTGACCTTGTGATATGAAGAAGAAAAGAGTATTCAGAATCTGGTCTGCTTTGTTGTCACACAGACTTGCTTTAACTGAATCTTTGCTTTATGCTCATCTCCATGCTTCACTGTTGTGTTAGCTGCATGGGCAAAATACTCTATATGTAAAATATGAAGTGTAATAGTATCCGAAAGGAAGATGATTGTGTTACTGTTTGCGTTTTATGCACTCTGTCATTTTTAGAGGTCTGATTATTATCACCAAATATTATTGCTGTTAAGTCTTTGATGCCAATTCCACTTGTCATTACACTTTTGGGTTTTTAATAGAATCAGGATCTAACTTGAGAAAGTGTATCATTCCAGATTTATCATTCCTCTGTCTCTCTTGATTGTAAATATTCAGATGATTGAGCTCCAGTTCTCAGTGACCCAGTTTCATTATCAAACCTTTACCTTTACTTCAAGTGTTCGTCACTCTTTCCTAACCCCCATCTTTCATGTTTACCCTCTTTCTTGCTGTGTCAGCAATATTTTACAGTGCAGCACTATGGGACTCTCGTGTGTGAGTATCTGATAAATAGACGGGACTTGTCGGGCCTACACAGAGTTTTCCCAATGGTCCCCTCTTTACACACACCGCTCGTACACATTCCTTCACCAAATCTCACATACACGTTCTATTTTTCTACATTTCCTGTGTATACATGTACAGTGCTTCTGTGACTGATATCCCTTCCCTGCATATCTGTTAAGTCTCTTATTAGTAGAGGTGAAGAGTTACTATCAACTGGGAGGATGAACACATCTCACATCAGCACAGAGACACATATCCCTTAAATTAAGTTATTAAGGCAGTGAACATGAATGTGACTTGCATTTATACCATAGAAATACAACACATATCACCTCTCTACACCTTATCCACACATGTACAGACACACTAGAAGCTCTTAATCAGGTGAATGTTTAAAAATTTGTACTGACGCTCACTCTGAGTGTCTTTGGAGGCTAGTGCTAAAATATGATGCTTTTTTTTTTCTCTCCTCATTGATTCAGTGACTTTCCTCTGTGTAGTTAAATGAACCATTTGCTTAGAGTAAGAAGAAGCTTTCTACACTCACTATACCATGAATAAAATTTTGAATGTACATATAGATTTTTTTGGCTGTCTGTCATCTTTAAAAACATAAATATTAACATCTCAAAAAGGCAAATTGATTGAATAGGAGACATTAAGAAAAATGCTTGCCACTTTATTCCCCCTAGTGGACAAAAAGGGTCCAACAATTTAGGGAACAAACACTAAATAAAATACAAAACAGGTCCTCTATAAATGGAAAATATGAAAATACACTTGCCCTTGTGGCTATCAAAAACATGAAGTACCGGTATATACAGTGGAAACGACCTAAACTACAGACGAGGGAAATATTACACGAAGCTTCGATCTGGGTTTTCAGTCACGCATTCAAGCATTCAGACACATTCACACAACAACAGCATTTCTCAGCAATCGCACGCACACATTCGCCCCCCTCATCCTGAGCACGTGTCTGCTCTTGGTTAGAGTTAAAGAAAAGCTTTAAAAAAAAAACAAAAAAAAACAAAACAAAACAAAAACTTTACCTGCCCGGGTCTAACTTGAAACTTGAAACTGTAAAGACGACAAAGTTAATCCACAGTGATCGCGGATCAGCTTTGCATTCTGTGCCTAATGAAGAAAGTTGAGTCAAACAGAAGAAAGTTGTTTTGATTTCCAATCATTGGTGGAGAGTAAACTTTGCCTGCGGCGGATGGAGAGCGCTGAAATGCGGCCTCCTTCAACTGTCCTTGTCAAGTGTAGTGGTGGCCAGGGTCACTGTAGTGATGGGCTGAGCAATGCCATGCATCTGCATGCGAGCCAGTTTCTTCTGTTCGCATTCAGTCACCAGGTTGTTGAGCTCAGCAGCACTGTAGCCAATCAGAGTCCTCAGGTCGCATACAAATTTGTAGACAAACCGCTTGCCCTGCACTTTGCTGATCATATCTCCATCGTAGTAATACCTAAATGAAAGAGGATATTGTCATGTGAAACAAGTGATGTTGTGTTTCCAATATCACCTTGATTATATACATGTTGTGACAATCCGCCAAACCTCCATCACAATATGTAAAAAACAAACAAACAGACAAAACAAACCTGAGAGCTCTGCTGAGTTTCTCGTAGTTCATCGTTGGCTTGTTCTTGCGTTGGCCCCATTTTTGTGCCACAAGCTCAGGCTGGTTGAGTTTGAACTCTCCCTCCTCGCCCACCCAGGAGATGCAGTCCCTTGAATCTTTGTCTGTCAGCAGCTCCAGCAGGAACTGCCACAACTGGATCTGTCCGTTGTTGCCTGGCACCGGAGACACACAGCATTCAGTTTGAAGTTTTACAAGTAGTCACAGACATTGCGCTGCATTTGATAAACACTGCGCCACAATATGTTATTGCTGTCACAGCTAACGCTAGGAATGTAGAATCAAAACTTGTAGCGCTTGGAGTATTTTCATTTATTATATTATTATAATGATTATATCACAATTGAGAAACTTTTGGCACAAATAAAAAAACATAAAAAATAGTTGCTGATTAATTATCTGTTGACTGACTAATCTATTATTTGCTTTACCTATTTTCACATCTGTATGCAAAGCAACTTTACTGGCAAATAGTCGGCATTGTAAAGTTTAAAATTTAGTGCACAATCCGGCTTTCAGACTGTCTAGACAGAGCACTTAAAGAAGCTTTATAAAAATACAAACAAAATAGTCCTTGTGTGTAGTGTTTGCTACCTGTGCGGTTGCCAGGTGAGCTGCGTTCTTCTCCTGAAATACGGGGCGTTCTGGGACCACGGTTCTGCTTCAATACCTTGATCGCAGTGGGTGTGCTGACTTGAGCCGGGATTATCTGCACAGCTGGAGACAGGGACAGTAAACTTAGAGATACATACATCAATGGTCAGAACTGCTACTGCTTTGTGTATAACTAGTGAAACAGACATTTAGTCAACTATGTTATAAGTGGATCTGCAAGAAAAGGATAAATTCTCTCTCACAAATGTAACTTTATTTAACCTCGCTGCCCTGTGGGCGAGTAAAGGGAGTCACTGTGTACTGTTTGATAACCAGAGTAACTTGTGACTAACCAAATCCAGCTCATAGCTTAGTGTCTGCAGGTCTCACAGAGTTAAGAGGAACACTTTTCAAAACCTTTTCCTGCCCTTTTAACAGATTTTTCACTAGAACACTTACGTTGATCAATGGTGACAGTAGCGTCCCCTCCAGACTGGTCCTGGCTTGCCAACACATCTGAAATAAATACAAAAAAGGGATCAGGATAAACTCTGTACAGAACTCAGATTTGACTCTCCCTAGTACAAACTTGATCCAACTTTGTTCCTCGCTGTACGTCTGTTTACCTCTAAAAAACACACTGTCGACCATTAACATTGTGTATACTGGACACAAACACCTCTGACTTACATTTGCGTAGGAGCTCCAGGTGACTCCAGAGTATCTCTCCGTTGGGCACTTTCTGAAGGAACTCTTCCTGGCTGAAAGAGCAGAGGTCTCGACCTGGGATGTGAATGCTGCCTATTTCCATCTCATCAATGTTAAATTCCTTCATGACCCACACAGCCCAGTGGATCACCTGGTCAGCGGACCAGAGAACGGGGTCTGAGGAGAGAGAAAGAAACCTCATATACTAACAAACACCATATTATATCACCATATTAAGGATTGTTTTCCCCGCAGTGAGGTGTTTTAATGAAGTGCTTCTCACCGTATGGTATGCCGAGGCGGACCTGCTCTTTGCGGTAGCCTTCAAGTGCTGCAGCCCAGCGTGTAACCTGCTCTGAGGTCTCGTCAGACAGGGCGGATCTCTCCACAGCAATGAGTTGTCCCTCTTCCACCAGAGTGGCCTCCTCTCCGGCTGCGTCTGGATCAATCACCACCTCTACTGTCTCTACCGGCTTCACGATTTCCAAAATGTTCAACTTCTCCTCACCTGGACAACAGCAAACACATGACAAATGAGTACACTCGATGTGTGTATGTGCAATTTGAATTTGCGCTCCAACAGCAAATAAGTGACCTTCAAAGGACGCTTTGAGTAATTCACATGGATTTTGTTACGGTTTCTGGTCAGATCAGTACCTGGTTTGGTTATAATCTGCATGCTGAGCTGCACTGTTCCATCTGTCTTTACTCCCTGATCGAAGAGGCTGTGATCAGGGTGCAACTAAAACGAAGAGCACAACAGAGGAGCTGAATCAGAGAGAGAAGTCAATATATGTTTCAGTTCAAGGGAGGACTGATCTCCTGCCTATCAGACCCACATAACACACCTGTGTGCTGTTTTTTGTCTCTACATCGAATCATGAAGAGCATGAAGAGATGTTGAAATGCTTTTTTTTTTTTTTTTTTTTAATTTATGTATGTTGTTACCTGAATATCCTGCAAGCAGATCTCATATGCATCCAGTGACAGTTGGATACGAGGCTCCAAAAGCTTCTTCAAATTGCCGATTGGCTCGTTGATGTCAATGTCTTGCTGGATCAGATCAGATGCAGTGATGGTCTGCTCCTCAACACTACCAGTAAAAAGGAAGAAAGGGGAAAGAACTTGTAAATGTGTAGCTGCTGCAAGTAAAACAGTATGTGATTCAAGTTCACATGTTTCCTCACCCTTCCTCCAGGCATCCCTGTTTCTCCCGTTCATCGATCTCGATCTCTATCATCTCCTCTGGTTCACTTTTAGACATCGTCTTTTCAACAGAGAGCCAAGCTGTAGGAAAGTAATGAAAGAGGTGTTTAACTGTTTTTACAGTGACTTATTTGAACATAACTTATTAATCAAAAATCACTAAAAAGGGACTCAAAACATCAGAAAGGAAAAATTACACTGTTATTTACACTTTTTTAAAAACATTATATAATCTAATACAATGGTTCAAATTTAATGATCACCAGCAAAGGGACAACAATTTTGACAATTGAAGAATCATTTATGAATCAAAAACGTCAAACATTCTCTCATTTCAGGTTCTCACCTGTGAGGATTTGCCACTTTTCTCTGTTTTATGTAATTGTAAATTCAATTTTTCTGGGGTTTTGAGTATTGATAATTTAAAAACACCTGATCTGAGGCTACCTTGGGCTCTGGGTTTTAATTGTGATTTTCACCATTTTATAGCCTAAGCAATCAATAAAAATAAATGATTATTAAAATTTAGTAGAATTGTAGAGGTGTTAATAACATTGTGTCTAGCCATGCATAAACTCTGTCAACTTTAAGCAGCCCTTTTCATTAGATAGTCCTAAAATTTAACATACTACATACATGTAGGAGTCATTGGTGCCCATAGTTTTACTCTAAATTTGATTTATCATATTGTTTTCATTAGGGCTACAACTAACAATTATCTTAATTATTGATTAATCAGACTTTTATTTTCTTGATTAATCATATGGTCTATAAAACATCAGAAAACTGTGAGAAATGTGCATCACAATAACCTAGAGTCCAAGGTGACGTCCTTAGATGTCTTTAAAAAACTAAATAAAACAAACAAAAAATAAAAACAGTATTCCAACACCCCAACATATTCAATTTATTGTAATGTAAATGTACCAAGAAAAGCAACAAATTCTCATTATTTCAAAAACTGGGGCCATCAAATGTTCTGCATTTATGGCTTGAAAAATTGCTTAAATTAGTAATTGATCATCAAAATAGTTTCTGATTAATTTTCTGTTGATCAGCTAATTCATTAGTCGACTTAACTGGTACAGCTCGACTTTTCATAATGCCAGAGAGATTAAAAACATAAGACTTCGACACTATATTGTCACTATTAAATAACACTGACACATTGGCTATCTTGCAAGAAAAGTTGTTGTACTTATTATTTATTCCGTAACTGGAACCCAAGTAGTTTTAATAACTAATGACTCAATTATAACACAGAGAGCATATAGCAGCTTCAGCTTTTGAACAGTGTGTACAGTGTTTAATAGCTGTGTACTGGTGTGAATGTGAGACAGCAGTGATAAAGGCCTCTCAGCCTCGACTCCTCATTGGCCGTCTGGGACAGTTCACTGACTGCTCCAGCTGCTAACATTAGCCCACTCGAAGTCGAGGCTTTGGCGTCTAAAGGCCAACTGCTAGGCCATTAATCACCAAAAACAGTGACCAAACATAACTACACATTATGGAAAGCACATAAAACTCAGATTTAAGCCTCGGACTACACGTGTCGCTGCACTGAAACTGGTGAACAGTTACGGGTCGGGGCGAGGCAGCCCGTTACACAACCGTGAGGTACCGACGAGCTAAACAACCCTTAAATTTATCGTAAACACGCGTCGCGCTTCATAACTTCAACAATTTCACGTTAAATCGCACTTTAACTCTGCGCGTAGGAAACTTTTAAAAACGGAAATAGAATAAACGGAAACAAAACAGCATAGGGCAAATGGAAAGGAGCCGGAAATCCTGGCTAAGGTTTACTGCGTTGTTAAGACTTCCGAGAGCAGCCGTGATAGTAACACGACACGAGTTTTAGAAGAAAAATAAGACTACAGAGCAGCTCTGACCGCGCTAATACTCAGAAACAACACTCTCGGTTTACCAGACTGCAACTAAAAGGAGAAGTAAGGACTAAAAAGCAGTATTAATCGTGTCTGGATGTATACGCACTGTGTGTTTGTAGCCGGACGGTGAAGCGGCGCAGGGCAGCAGGCAGCTATACCGTTAGCATCGCAGCTAACACTCAACTGGTACAAGAGTTTCTCCTGTTTCTATTTTCTAGATCACATCGGGGGTAAATAACTAAACCGTAGAAGCTGGCGTTTACCTGGCTTTAGTTGAAGTGAGCTCTGTGTGTTTGTAAATGTCGGCGGCCTCCTCCCACTAATGCTAACCAGGAATCATCAACAACAGCTAAGCTAAGCTAAGCTAGTGAGCGACAAAATAGCGGGAAGAGTCCCAAAGCACGACAAATATATATCCCATGAAGATGACCGCCTTTTAGTACATTTTTCTTTAGTACAAACACGTCTTTTTCCTAAATATCCATACCTCTTAAAAGTCAGGCCTCGGAAGATCTTGGAAAATGTTCAACTGTGGTAGATAAGCAGCCAAAATTCACACACAGTCGAGTCGATTCATGCAAGTTTTTGGTGAAGTACACTCAGTGAGAGGAGGGGCGGAGACTAACCGGCAGGACTGAAGTTACTCTAAAACTTGTATTGAAATACAGATGACTTGCTACACTTGTCTTTATTTTTTATCGTGTACTAGAGTGTTGTTATATTAATTGTTTTTGGACACGTGCTCGTGTCCATCGGTTTAAACTTTGGTGTGATAATAAAGAAGGCATGCGTGGTTTCCCATCAGCGTTAAACGGAACTGATCACCCATTCTTCATTTCTTAGTCAATTAAACAAAAAAATTGCATTTTTTTGTTTCCCCACCAAGTAACTAACATGCGGAGTAGCATATCCTCCATCCTCATCAGTGATTTGATTTGATTTTGATTCTCCTAGTGTTTGTCCCAAGATATTGAAGTCAGAAATGAGAAGTTCAATGTAAGTAGGATGTGTTTAAAGATGACAATAGTTTGAAAGAAACTATTGAGCATTAATTTTTGAAACAAGTCTGTGTTCAGTGTTCCTTTGCTAAGGAATGTGCACCATGTAACCATAATATTTTAACAGTGTTAAGGCTACATTTTGACACAGGCCCCTGTACAAAACCTCAGTATTGGGTAAAAATACAGGACTCACCTTAGGGCTCTTGCCACTTCAGTAATTTGCCACACAGGCAATATGGTGCGTTTAGGGACCCTTCAGGGGTCTTTGCCAGTTCCCCATTTGCCTGGTTCTTAATCTAGCCGTGTTTTGCAATTTGTAGTACTTTGTGTTTAAATGTGTTTGGTAAAAACTATGTGATGGTTATATTTATGGTGCACCATGTTTGTTTTCACAGACAGGGGAAAACTGCCAAAGTGTTGTTCAGTGATACAGATGAAACTATTTGAATCATACGTAGGTTCTGTTGCATTTCTGTTAATCTGCTGTGAAATATTATCCAAAGGACAAACCAAATGGTTAAAGATGTGATGAGTGTTATTTTGTAAATGATCTGCTGTCATGTTTCTCTTTTTACATTCTTGCTCGCTGATAGGAATTTCTCAAATGCAACGGAAAAAGGAAGGAATAAACTTTATCTGGATAAGATCCATCTGCTCTCTTTTCCTGTTTGTCAAATTATTACTCCATGAGGATTACCAGGATTAGTCTTTTTTATTTTATTAAACATGATAAAATTATATCACTATGTAAAATACACAATATTGTGTAAGATTATTTGGATCTGATGAAACCATGTGTATAATCCATGCTTTAATTGGAAAGTGTTAATGCAGATTAAGCACTGCTCCCCAGACCACACAGGGTAAAGTTAGCTCTTAGAAATTTGCATTCATATACAATCACACTTGGTGGTCTTTATAGTATAACAATGGTAAATTAAGGTCATAAGATAATGTAAACAGTTCAAAAGTACCTTGTTTTAATGCCAACCCTTACCTTAACCTCTACAGTCAAGGTATAGATATATAGGAGATGTGATCATATACATCAAACAAAAGGTTAAATGTTATTTTAACATGCCAGAATTGAATCCCCCAGTGCTCCTTTCAGTACTGTGGATACTCGGCCAGACGTCACAAAACACTTCATGTCATTCTTGCAAGTCACTGTTTAATTCAACTCTATGTGCATCAAACTTCAATACTGAATAAAAAATAATCACAACATGCAACAGTACAACGTGCTGTCATTGTAAAAAAAAATATAGGCAAAGAAAACAGTCTGCTTTGATGTCGGACTTCTCTCTGAGCAGGGAAGGAGGCAACCCCCTGGTCCATTTACGTAGCTCACGGTCCATGTACTACGTCATTGCGTAGCCTAGACGCGATGTCATCTCTACTATCACGAGAGCGCTGACAGTGAAAATCCATTTCTAATTTTATTGTTTGCACTAATAACTGCTCTCATGTTGCAGTGCTCTACTTAGTTTTTTTTAAATAGCATATTTTTATTTTAGATATTTTATTAGGTCAATGGGTGAAGCAGCATAAATCACTATGAGCGGGATAAATTTAACTCAGCAGAGGCAGGGATATGTAGACCAGAGGGGGAAATCCCCACCATCCCCCCGCTAGATCTATCTATCTATCTATCTATCTATCTATCTATCTATCTATCTATCTATCTACCTACCTATAGCATCAATACTGAACAGACAAGTCCCCTTGGAATGTGGCTTACATTTCCATTTTCAAGTTATTATAACATTGAAATTTATGATGTATTTATATTTTATTTACAATTATAGTTATGAGTACATGTATGATTATTATTATTATTATTATTATTATTATTATTATTATTATTATATGACTGTGGTGTATGAAATCAACTCTTGTTTCGAAAGTCACGCTCGAGGCGGAAATGGCCGATATTGTCCAAAATTTCCGGTTTGGATGTCTTGCCTTCAAAATAATGTAAAAACTCAGCTAAATAAAATATGTAAAAGAAACTACTTGTACACTTTAATTGCACACATAACTGCACATAAAATACTGACAACTTGCCAGTCAGAAGTTTTATTTTTTAAGCCTTTTCTTTATTTGTTTTTAATATCTTGAGGATAACTGATTCACCCAAAATTCAAAATGTCCCCATTTATCAGATTAGCCTGAAGTACATTAGATACATTAACTGTATTATTACCCCAGAGTAAAACTGGTTCACAGTGTGGGCACACAATTTAATATAAACAATAAAAACAAGAAAGAAAAAACAATCACAATCAGTGTCACAATTATAATGTGTCTACATCCAAAACATAATCCACACAAAACTACAAAGCACTACCCTGCAGTTGTTATGATGTACAGCTATTAAATATGAGAAAGAATTTAGTGTTAGTAGTGCATTCATTCTAGTGCAGTCCATTGTACAGTATGGGCTAACTTTTGTCCTACAGTTTTCTTTTTTGAATAACAGTTAATTACAGTTTAAACGACAGTGTGGGGACAGTACAGTCCAGTGAGTGAATTTTGATGTATAATAAATACTCTACAACTCGTACAGTGAACATGTCTCAAAATCTAACCCCTGTACAAGAGATGGTTGACTTTGAAGGTCAATTATTAATTACAGTTTAAATGACAATATTAAGATGCAATAGGCTAACATGAGTATTTTAACACACACACCACAAACCAGTACAGCACCATGAACTACAGACTCAAAATCTAACAGCATTCAATCAACAAATGCTGGTGACAGTGCCAACTAAAACATTGTATTAATGTATAATGCAGTGTTATATTATAGCTTCACAAAGATAACATTCATTGCAGTGATATTGCATTTCATTTCATTAGCTTTACCAGGTGTGCCTAATCAGTGGTACAGTACATTTACTCAAGTACTGTACTTAAGTACAATTTTGAGGTACTTGTACTTTACTTTAATATTTCCTTTGAATGCAACTTCATACCACTCCACTTCATTGCAGAGGGAAATATTGTACTTTTTACTCCACTACATTTATTTCATGGCTATAGTTAATAGTTCATTTTCCGATCTAGATTTACAAATAAAAGAGATTATACTTTTTACATTTGATTAATTTAGATCACTTTGTAGAACTTAGTTTTCAGATTTTTTTATTTTTAAAAGCCATAGTAAATTCAATTTGATTACATGTTGTGAGTCAAAAAACATCAAAACTTCCAAGAGACACTCTATTTCTGTATATGTATAAACAATATATCATTGAGTGAGGCCATTTTGCATAATGAATACTTTTACTTTTGATACTTCAAGTAAATTTAGCAACTAATACTTCTGTACTGTTACTTAAAGTCCCCCTCCAGTCAAAAATGTGTTTTTCTTCTTGTTCCCTCAGTTGGATGTTTGAGCTTCACTGTGCAGAATGATGTATGTTCAGAGTTTGACACTAGAAGGCTGTTTTCACATTCATCTACTGAAGAAGGAAAGTTTCCCTGTTAATCCCTGTCCTAAAATCTGAGTTTAAGGGGTGGGCCTACAAGCATAATTTATGACATCACAACTTGTCTGGAGCCATCGAGGGCCAGTTTATAATTTCCACAAGTGTAATGTGGAAACTTGAAACCTCCAGTGCACATACACTGAGAATGAACCTTTCAGTGAGGTGGGAAACATCTTGTATCCAGCAGCTTAATTTTTTGAAATGAAACATATTTGCATATTCATAGATTCTGGATTTATTTTAATGAGGTAGAAGGGAAGATGCCATTTTAAGGATTTTTAACAAGGTAACTGAACATTTTGTATGGAAAAACATGTCAGACACAATTTATTATTCCAACAGAGGATTTTTATATGTTCTAAAACATGTCTGGAGGGGATCTTTAACTTTGAATTCAAGACTTTTACTTGTAAAGAAGTATTTTTTATATTGCAGTATTGCTACTTTTACTTCAGTAAACCACTGTGGCTAATTAACTTTTTGTAATATACATTTTTTGCAGGTTGTGTGAAAAAATTCAGTTCTGCCTGCACAGATTACGCTCTTATTGTGAAGGATTCAGGACGGAAGTGTGCCGTAGCTGCCGGTGGTTGAACACAGACCAGCCAAGATGGCGGAGTACCTGGCGTCCATTTTTGGGACAGAGAAAGATAAGTAAGTAGCTTATATTGATTAAATTTGTTGTTAAGCAATTGTTGCTAACCATTTTCTCCAAAAACCCTCGTTGTCAAGTGCCACTGTGTATGTAAAAATGTGTTGTTTACAGCGTGTAGGTGATACAGTGGCTGTAGCGCCTAATGCTAGCAAGCTAACAGTAAAATACCGCGCCGCCGTTGCTAACCTCACGTTAGCTGCTGTTAACATCTGGGTGCTGAACAGTGCTGGGGTAGTCACAAGGAACAGTCCAGGTAGTTTTCCTGAATGAAAATACAATTACCTTACTCATTAAAGTAGAGTCAAAGTGATATTCTCACTACATTTTCATCCTGTAGTTGGAGAGCGACTTTCTTAAACCCTTTGTTACAATGGAAATATTTAAACAAAGACTCGTAACGATATGGGCTCGAAATTAACTTATCAGTGCGTTATTAAGGAAAGCAAATTGGTTCCCAAATCCTGAAATATTTAAACCTCAGTCCCCCAGCCGTGTGATCTCACGGTGGTAATCTTAAAGTTCATAGCAATGAGTGAGAACAGGTGCTTGTCTCATTCAGTAACGTGGTTATTCTCCTACTACTTTGTAAACCTATTTTATTCCAATGTCTCTCTCTCCTAGCAAAAGTCTTTCCTGTTGCTAGGCAACAGTTCATGCCATGCCCCTATTAAAGCTAAAAATAAACTTAAAACTTACTGAAAGCTTTAGTTAATAAGGCTATCAGAGTACTTGCCATATTACACTCGTTTATAGTGATAATGATTATATGTATTTCTCCCCTCTCCCTTTAGATGATGATTAAATGATGAAGAAGAGTTAAGAATATTTCACAAAGCAAACATTATTTCTCTGTTTTTACAATTTGCTCTAACTAGCCCCACCTAACTTTTTACAAAATCACATAATAAATATTAGTGGGCACTATGCCGTGGCTGGGCACTGGGATTTTCTGATATTCAATATTACTACAAGCAGCCATGAAAGAACTTTGTCGAAATAAAATGGTCTAAAACTAAAGCCTGGAAAAATCCTCAGGAACAAAGTGATCAAAGATTAGTAAACAAGATTACGAACCTGACCAGGCATCTGATACTTGACCATATACTAGTATACTACATGTAATGCTTATATCTCGGTTGGTACCCAAAAAAATAAGGTTTGGATTAAGTGTTAACTAACAAGGAAAAGTGGTCAGTAGGATGAATTACAGTAGGAGGGAAAATTAGACTCCTCCTTCAAGTCAGATCATATTTTCATCCTTATTTCATCTGACAAGATGATGGTCACGCATAAATGATACAATGTGGGTACATTTATCGATTGCCTTGCATAAATGGCACAGCTTGAAATGATGGAGAAATAACATTACAGTTTACTTTCAGGCAGCATATTTATCTAGATGTATACATCAAAATAGGAAACATTGTCAGAGGAGATGTTTGTAAGCCTACCAGAGTTCAGACTCTGGTGTACCAAGGCTCCGGGCTCACATAACAAACCGACAGTGGAAATAGTATTTTCTGCAGTTTGTTTCAGTCATAACATTTTTGAGAAAAAATGTATTGGTTATGTTGAGATAATTGCATCTATTTGGAGAAAGAATTGACTTCAGATGTGGATTTTCAGAGAGATTTTCCAGAGAATATGTATGTTTTCCTGTTTTCCTCATCTCATTATTGTCTCTTTTTCCGCAGGGTGAACTGCTCTTTTTATTTCAAAATTGGTGCCTGCCGACATGGAGACCGCTGCTCCAGATTACACAATAAGCCAACATTCAGCCAGGTAAGATCATATTTTTTTGTCCCCGAATGTCCCGACATTTAATTTCTAGATTATGGTACTTATTCAGTATCAGTACCCAAACATTAGAGAAAACAATATTTTTCTAATGTCTAATGGGAATTATGGTGAGATTTGTTTCTATAAGCCAGCCCTATAACTGCAGTTGTCCGTTAGTGAGTGACTGACTCACTGAATGATGAATTTCACCATTGGTCGGCCGTCTGAGTGTTGGAATTTCCTCATGGCCGTTGTTCTTTCAAAATGAGTCGGCATTAGATGATGGAAGCAGAGGACAGCAGCGCGATGCAGAGTGACTGTTTTTCCTGCTCTGACGCTCTCAGCTCCAATGTTAAATGTAGCGACATCGGCTAAACTCCTTTTTAAACAGACGTGTACCAGCGTCTCTGCGTCCACCTCTACTGTCCAGTGTGATTGACCCTCCGGCTGACAGCGCTGTCAGCAGCCAGCAGGAGAGACACTCCGTAGTGCGTTTGGATTTTATAAATGAAGCTAATACCAGGGTGCAAGTTTTTTTATTTCTCTGACATTTTCACATCACAAACAATGAACAACAGCATTAAAACACGAGTCTTGCTGGTAAAAATGCTAATCATGTAGGCTGTTATATCAGTTTAGTGTGGGGGTGAGCTTGATTTGATGGTAACTGGGTGGAGATAAGCCATCTGAATTTGCACCCAAAACTTTCATTTACAATTTCAACTGCAGCCTCCATGATCGATGGGAAAAGAGGCAGAAAAAAGGTACATAGAGATATCAGGGAGAACCACGGTTAAAGCACCACAAATAACCATCACTCTGATAAAACACTCAATGCAAAGTGAAAAACTAGAGCCATCCGCAGAGTGAAACAGATGACAGAGCAGGGGGAGTTAACAGATAATTAGAATAGTTATAATTAGAATTAAAATAAGTTCTCATCTAAATCAAACATCCCAAGATATGAGTGGAAAGTACTGTTCTTCCTCTGCTTTTATAACCTTTTTTTATTTTTTGACTCAAATGTTGCTTAACCGTGTCATGTGATATGCTATTTAAGTACACTTTACCAGCAAATATCACTGGGACCACTACAGAAAAATGCAGATGAACATTTAATATCCAGGAATTCACACTGACTATTCCAGTAATAAACTGGCCACAGTTTCACACATTGACCATACACGGTTCAGCCATATACTAGGTTTTGACCTGGTCTTGTTTCAAAGCTAAGTAAATCTTTCACAAAGACCTTGCTTCACTGTGAGAAATTCCTTACAACTCTTCAACCAAATTAGAAAAGCCCCTCAGATAACCAGCTGATTTAGTTAATACTTACTTTAATCTTTCATTTTTATCTTCGTACTCTGATACAACGTGTTTTATGTGGAAGGGTAGGGGACTTAAAACAATTCAAGATTTGATTGGCATCATTCCTTACAGGAAAAATATTATCTTCAACATTTTTTTGTTGTTAACAGATTTGACATTATTTTAGAGCAGCATCCTCTCTTGATATTTTAAAAATGTCACCTAATTCCAGGTATTTGATATCCAAGTTGGTACATCCTTTTAATGAACATCTTGAATATTTAGTTGTTAATCTGAGGAAATATTGAAGTGAAGCACCAGGGGTTGATATTTCAGAAGATGCGTGGAAGGAGAGTGTGTCTAGTGAACTCGTGTTCCACTAAGTAGATATCAGCTAATACAGTTTAAGGTTGTATGGAAGAGGTGTGGCAACAGGGCCAGGTTATGCTAGAAAAGAACTAGTTCCAACGATGTGTTGTCTGACCACGTTGAAAAGCAAATGTTTATAGCTGCTTTGAACACCCACACTTGGGTGTCAGGCGAGACACGGTGATCATGGGGATAACCATTTCAGACAGACTCTCTTAGAAGACATTCACAGTGCTGCACTTGGTTGTTCACACGAAAGGTGCCAGAAATAGTTGTGTAACGAATGAAAAGAGCGATAGAGAGAGAAGTTCAAACCTTGACTACTTTCTCACATCCACACACCTGGCCAATCACTGCAGGAAGTAGGTGTGTCGGTTTCGGAAAAGTACAGAAATTGTAACACACAGCCACCGCAATTCCAGTGTTGAAAAGATGTTGGGAACCTGTTTGACAATCTGAAGAAAGAACTGTCGCCTTAACTAATTTATACATAAAGCTGTGAATAAAATGCAAATGAAGTAGTGATATCTATGTGATAGTTAAAGATTCAAACAATAGGACTGATAGACAGTTTACAACGACAAAGACACGGATGAAACCATTGTGATAAAAACACATTGGGGTAGAAGGCTGCTCCCAGACAATACTTGCTTATCAATAGTCAATAAATTGTTACAGTTGACCTTTGATCAGTCAGAACAGGAATTTGCATCCTTGAAAGGGTATTTTCAAATTCTGACGTCTCTTGGTCTGTGGTTGCATTTGAAATCTGTAACTGTACCTCACAGTTTATTTTCTTTTAATGATTGTTATTAAACAGTTTTCAATGTGATTGAATTGACTTATGTTTGTATTTGTCACATTTTTGTCAATATCAAAAAAGTACTGATGTTGATACCTGGTCCTAATCAAAACAAGATCATCCTAAAAAAAAATGTACATGTTGTGTTTCAGACAATTGCCCTCCTGAACATTTACAGGAACCCTCAAAACAGTGCCCAGTCTGCTGATGGTCTGACATGTAAGTGTTTCAACCCTTAACAGGAATCTTTAGTCCTCAAAAATGTAATTTTCTCTGTTTACATGCTCATGTTTTCACTGCCACAAGAACGCAGCAGAAGATTTTTAAACGTGTTTTGTCATTTGTAATCACTTTAGAGGTTTTCATTGATCAACAAATAGTTTACTAAATCAAAATGTGTTGCTAATCATTGAAACAGCCCTTCATGTCTGGAATTAAAGTTTGTCTCAGTTTGTGTAACAAACAAGAATTTGTTGCAGAATTTATGAATTATATCCATGTTTATTTGTTTGTTTCACTTATTATCGTTCTCTTTTATCACCACTAGGTGCCATCAGTGACATGGAGATGCAGGAGCACTACGACGAGTTTTTTGAGGTATTTCATGCCATTTGAAAGATTGTCTCATGTAGTTCTGGTCTCAAACCACAACCACACCAGTTTATAGCTGCTACATTTTCTTTAATGTTAACAGCACGTCCACAGGATCAGATAAAACTATATAAAGTATGTAACTGTTGATGAATTCTTCTAAATATATTCTATTTTAAAATATCAAGGAATTGTTGTAAAGAGCACTGAATGGTGTGTAGTCCATATGACCTGGATTTTATAATTGCAGTATCACACATTGCCATAAACACATGAAGCAAAAGTTATATTAGCTTATCACCAGGTTCATATTTCCAGTAAGTTAACTTTCAAAACAATCGTCTCTGAGAAAACTGCATTATTTACACGTTTATGCACAAAATCTGATCAAAAGTTGAAGTTGTCAACATCTAGATAATGGGCTATAAGTCAGCGTTGCAATATGCAATAAACACTCATTTACATGATGTCACACTTCATTTTTCTCTGCCATCCTCTCAGGAGGTTTTCACAGAGATGGAAGAAAAGTACGGAGAGGTGGAGGAAATGAACGTGTGTGACAACCTCGGGGACCACCTAGTGGGAAACGTGTATGTGAAGGTGGGTGTCGGCCTGAAAACCTCATGTTGCTGCTACTGAAATGCCATTGGTTTTTAATATGCATGCAGAGTCTGATTTTTCTCTTCAAGTAAACTCTGTCTGTCTCTTGATGGTTCTTTGTAGTTCCGTTATGAAGAGGACGCTGAGAAGGCTGTGATAGACCTGAATAATCGGTGGTTTAATGGGCAGCCCATCCATGCTGAACTCTCTCCTGTCACAGACTTTAGAGAAGCCTGCTGTCGCCAGTATGAAATGGGGTGAGTGCTACATGATAGAACAGTTTATATACTTACTACTGTGGGGTCCAAAAGTCTGAGACCACCACTTAAGATACTTCTACTGTGCATTTGTTTCCAATGTAATACTAATTTTTTCCAGTCATCCACTGTGAAATGCTGGTATTTCTTAGCCCACGCCAAGCGTTTGGCCTTTTTCCCCTCCTGAGAAGTGGTTTAGAAACTGCTACTCGTCCTCTGAGACCTCTACAACACAGCCTTCTTTTGACAGTACTTTTGCTGATTGGAGTCTTGTTTTCTTTATTCAGGAAATTCTGTATCTGTTATAAAATTGCTTTTCTGTCTCTCAGGGAACTAAGTTTGATGTATTGATCTTTTGATGGTGTGGTCACTTTTGGTCTTCCTGATCATGCTTTAGATACAACTGATCCAGTTTCTGCAAAGCGTTTTAGAGTTCCATGCACTGCCCCCTTAGAAACCTTTAGTGTAGCCATGATTTGATGCTGAGAAAGCCCCTCTTTGTCTAGAATAACAATTTGACTTCTGATACTTTCATTTAGTCCTGATGTCATGTTTCCCACTATCACAATGCTACTTAGAAAGAAATGATCTGCTGGAAACTTGAGACTCAGCCACATTTATAACAAATGAACAAGTTGAGTTACTTGAACGAGCCTCTGATGAGAAGATCAGATCAGTGTCATCTGAACGCTTCAATGGAAGGGATACAACTCAAGGAAATCTGACCTTTTGTACAAAGGAGTTAAGTTGTTCAAAGCTATAAATTTGCTTAAATTCATTGCTGGCCTAGAAATTGTACGGAATCTTAAATATTTCTTCTTCATTTTACATGTCATAACTTTTGAATCCTCAAACTTTCTGATTATTTCAAGGTTAACTTGAAAATATTTTCAATGTGGTCTCAGACTTTTGGACCCCACAGTATATGTAAAACATAGAGAAGAGTCATGCTTGTAAATAAAATATCCATGGTCCACAACAGAAAGAAATGTTTGTTTTTCCTTTGAGGCAAATTCTTGGCTTCAGTTTTCGAGGCTTGATAGAAAGGCAGTTATCATTTACAAACCCAGATGTTAACAATTTTCAGCACCCTGAATGGCATTGACATCTGATAGGTGCATTGTTTCTTAGAATTTGTCAACTTTACTTTTTCAGCATTTAGATCTAATTTTAGCTCATGTTGTCCTTCTTGAACAACATTAAAAGCAGATTGTAAATGAACACAAATGGAGTGGAACCGGCAATTTTAAGGCAATTTAAAGGACGTTGATTATACTAATGATTAAATCTCACAAACAGGTGATACTCATCAGGCTGAAATGAGCAACAAGTTTTTGCAATTTGGCAAATATGATTTTTTTAACAACAACACGCGCAAACCTCACAGAAAAAAGTAAGAGCAACATATGATAAGAATCTTAAAGTGTTCTTGCATGAGGCTCATAGTGTCCTGCCTAGTTAAATATTTCATAAACTACTGTACAGCTTCAACTGAGAGACCAGTACTGAGGACACAGATCCACAGTATCAAAAGTTCTCAACAGATTGATAAATAGGGTCACACAATGGTGCCTTTTATCCAAAGTTAAGTCCCGATGAAAGGAGGGTATTTTATAATTCTATTTTCATCCATTTGATTAAATAATTTCTTAAAAATAAATCAATTCTTGTGACTGATTGTTGTCATATTTTCAGTGTTTTACAGATTCCAACATAAAGCTTTTGTTCAAAGTCTGTTTATAAGTAAGTTTGTAGCAAGTCTTTGGTTTTAAATGGCTCAATCTCCACATCAGCACACCAAAGATTTGTCCGTTGCAGCTGCTGTGTGAAACTTGCGTGTGACTCCTCTGTTATGTCCTTTTCTTCTCTGCTCTAACTGATTGAAGTTTCCCTCTCTCCGCAGGGAATGTACTCGTGGTGGCTTCTGTAACTTCATGCATCTGAAGCCCATCTCACGTGAACTGAGAAGAGAGCTCTACGGGCGCCGGAGGAAGAGGTACAAACATATTCATCACCTTTACATTCAGGGAGAATTAAATAAACCTACATGAATACTTGTTTTTGCAGATTATAACATCTTTCTCAGGCGAGGTTTGGAAGTATTAATTTTTAACAAATCATAATCACTCCTCCTTCACTTCCGTAGCCGTCATAGGTCTCGGTCACGATCGAGAGAGAGACGATCTCGCTCAAGGGACAGAGGTCGAGGAGGCGGCCGTGACCACGAGAGACGTCGCTCCAGAGACAGAGAACGTTCAGGACGGTTCTAAACCACAAGCCATGACTACTTGTCCTTCCATTCCTGTATCCCTGTATCCATCCCCACTCTTTTTTTAAGTTTGTACCTTTCCCGATCTATTCTAGGGCGAATTGACAGGTACCTGATTTTGAAGCTGTGACAGCATTGATGAACATGTATTTTCTTGATTTCTGAAATGACTTTCACCTCATTAAATTTAAAATTTTTACTTAACACGACTGATTTGTGAATCTCGCTCGTCATTACACGGCATAAATCTCAAAGTTAGGATGTCAATGCTTTCTGATATTAGAGCTACTTACTCCTGTTCAGTCACATGGAGAACAGCAAGAGGTAAATGGACACAATGATTGTTACACCTAACATGTAATCTGTTATTTTTCCAACTCCTTTGAGTGCGCAGAGGTAACTTTTTCAAATGAACAGTCTGATAATATTGCCTGATACAGATAACAATGGTTGTTAAGGAAAGAAATATCCATGGTGTTAGAATAAATTGTAAGTCCTAGAGGGGAGGTTTACTATAAGCCCTTTGGGGTTTCTTATCTCTCCTGCACAATCCTTGCTATGTTTGTTTTTATATACTTTTGTTTTTATCACTTCCTTTGTGCTAATAAATCAAACTAAACTAATGACATTGCTGGTCTTCAACCTCATAGTTACTTAAAACAGAAAACAGTGCAAAGATACATTTCTGTTGGTCTTAGCACTTTTGAAAATCTGACTGGCCATTTAGTTATATCACAAAACTGCGTTATTTTCTTGTTTACCTCCAGTGAACAAGCATGGATTATCTCTGCAGCCACACTTTTTCCTGAAGGGACTTTTTTTCATAATGCCTCCCGTGATACAAGATTTCATCTCTCATAGAGATGAACAAGAGAAATGGAACAATTCTCCCTTTGATATGATGATTAAATACACTTTAATATACAATATAATGAATCTAAAAACAAAAAAAATAATGCAGTAAATAAAGCATTAAAATGCATGTCATTCAAATACATGAATATAAATATGTCAAATTATTATTAACAGCCCTAAATGACTCTGAATTAACTGAGAGACCATTTAGCTATTATTTAGAAAGTCTGAGGGGTTCATAAAACCAATTAAGTTACAATAAATCTCCAATAAACTGTGATAAAGAGCTTATTGATTGTAACAGCCTAATTAGTGCATGTGGCTAATGAAATATTCCCTTTGCCTGCAGGACATTCATTGTGTGTTTGAAGATTGTAGCTACATGAGTCTGTAAATTTTGTCTTAATTCTCATAAGTAAAGTGGTTTTCAGTATCATACAGTTGTTCTTCTGGCCAAATAGTCTCTATAATTACCAGCCTTCCGTTTGACACACAGCTGATAACAGGGACAGTTTCCTCCTTATTGCATTTTAACCACAGCTCTATTATTAGTGTTGGCCTGCTCTGACGTTGCAAATTTGCAGATTATTTGATTATTTCTAACTGAATTTCTTTGTTCTTCCTTGTCCACTATATAAAATATGCACTAATGTCATGTTCTCTAGAACAAGAGAGGAAAGGCGGTGACACTCCATAGTGAAAGAACATCAAATCACCTCATGTATAGGTGTTTTAGATGAATCGTAGTCTAAAACATCGTGTGTGTGTGACAGCAGTGACCTCACTAAAAATGACACATTATCACTAATCAACAGTTATACCTGAGAGGAGGCCCTCCACATCCACACCCACCCACAAACAAAACAACACTCAGCTACTAGTTCTGCATTGATAGTAATATCCGAAACCAGCGAGGCCAAGTTAGGAGCTTTTTAAAAGACAATTCAACACTAGACATTAAATAAAAGGTTTAAAGGTAAAGAAGTCATTTAGACCATGTGGGAGCATTGCATTTACCTTATCTATCCAGAACATTTCTCTCTGAGACAGACGTTTTGGGAGGTTTCCACCACGTATCAAAGGCCAGAAAACTGTAAAGAGGAAGGTCGGCCATGATTTGGTTCCATATAGTTTGTGTTCAGGAAGTTGCCATACAATTGCTACTTGAGGAACTACACTAATGCTGTGACAAACTGTACAATAACTGTATTTGTGTTTTTAATGGAGGATTTTTATAGGAAAAAACTACTAACTGAGAAACTGTAAGATAAAAATGTTCCCAGATGTTATTGTGTGCAGGAGAATATCTACAGAAGCTTACATTTAAAACTTGGATGTTTTGTGCTGTTAAGAGATGGTGACTTGCGATTTACAGTTATGAAACACATTTACACAAGTACTGCATGATTTTGAGTTACTTAATACTTCCACCACACTGAATTTCAGCGGAAACATTGTACTTCACACTCCACTGCATTTATCTAACAACTATAGTTACTATACAGATTAAGAATTTACATGTAAAACATACGATCAGTTTAAAATATGATGTAATAGATTAAACTACCTGCAGTGGCTATTTGTCCATAATCCAAATCTAACAAATTTGAAATCAATAAGCCACTGATGCAAGTCTGATGTCTGTCTTCCATTTTTCTTGTGGTTTATTTTTTCCTCACACTCAAGCAAACAGAAATCATGCATCCTGTTTCCTCTTGAGCTCTGCTGCTCTGTGGTCCTATCAGAGGTGCTGCCCATTTCTCCCACTATAAAACAAGGAACCAGCAATAGAAAACATAATGTGAGAAAGTGCCAAGAATGAATCAAATAAATTGTTCTTACATTAGCTGCACCTCCACCGGCTACATAAAAATGCATCAGTAATAATAATCCAGTACTTTTTATACTTTAATTACACTTTGCTGATAATACTTTGTGTTTAATTAAATTGTGGATGCAGGATTTTTACATGTAAATGACTATTTATACACAGTGGTGTTGCTATTTTTCACTTCAGTAAAGAAGCTGAAATATTCTTCCCACACTGGTGTTTAACTGGTTAGTGGTTGTGTGAGTCAGTGAGTGCTGATTGGAGAGTGAAGGTATGAAAATAAAGAGTAGAAACTGCCCCACGTCCATCAGTGCAGGGAGGGTTTGTGGATGTGGATTGTTCCGGTCTGCGTCTGCTGGTAGGAGGCTCAGTCAGTCTTTGACCTTAGCAGCTGCTGTTGACTAGACGCTGGCTGACGCACAGGTGAGTGCACGACAATGAAAAGCATTTAGCATGTTTATTAATAGTGATTCAGCACCTGCATCACTGGGCTGCACAGACACTGTTGTTCTTGATCTACATGTAGCATATATTTTTTTTAAAGTAACCGTTTGACTTACCAGTCAGGATTAAATGCCACAGCATCCTCAGATGGATATGTGTTATGTTCCGCAGTTATTGCATCATTTTTTATTTCATCACTGTTATCAGATTACTGTGACGAAACATCCGGATTTTTTTCTTCATTAATGTCGCAGTTGAAATAGTGCATTCAATTTGCGAATTAATGTAAAATAAAAAATTATCATTAAACTGATAATTGACACAGAAGATGTTCGCCTGATGTTATAATAAATGCATAACCTAAATGAAATCACCAAAACTAAAACGAAACTAAAACTAATTACCGGATAAGTTACCGTAATTATCGAAATATGTTAATGACGGATTATTATTATTTTTTAAATGTATTATTTTATCCATACTTTTATGAATGATCACTTTGTTTCACTTCGTCTTGAATATAACTTATGATAACAAATCCAGTGCAAAAACAAAACAGCTGTAGTCTTGCATTTAAAACCACTGTACTTGAATCAATGTGTTTAATGTATCTTTAGCAGTAGGTCTACTTATGATCCTGACAGCATTATCATAATAGTCTCTTGACATGTCGAGCAGATACTTATTTTTATTAAAGTTAGTCTGCGGGACACAAGACAAATAAGACTAGGTCAAAACCTAGCATACGGCTGGACTGTGTATGGTCAATGTGTGAAACTCTGGCCAGTTTGTTACTGGCCACAGTTTGTTACCAGTTTGTTTAATGCTGTTGTTTATCGTTTGTGATGTGAAAACATCAGAGAAATAAAAAGTGTGCGTGAATTTCACCAGATGACTTTTTGTTTGGCATAAATGATCATTAATTGATTATTGAATAATGATTTGGCCTTTATTGGCATGTGGCTTATATCTCCTGTAGAGCTCCACGACACTATCAATAAGCAAGATGATTTAAAAAATCACCATGTCAGGGATAATAGTACATACAGTTAATTTAATGTATTTTATGTCAACCAATCAGAACCAACCTTTATGACATTAATGAGTCCTTGTTATGTTGTCTGTCTGAGTGCTCGAGTGACATTTGAGCATTTGAATGATTCTCCCATGAAAACAAAGTTTTTTTAATCAACACTAATGAGCTGTAATCAATCAATCAATCTTTATGTTTATAGCACATTTAATACAGTGGTTGTAACCCAATGTGCTGCACATGTCCGAAAGACAATGCGACAAAAGCAAACAAACAGAGGTGAGCAAAGGCACAACAAATTCAGTAAAAGCCAGGCTAAAAAGAAACTAAGAAGTTTCTCTTAAAAATGTCCATAGAGGTGGAGTCCCTCAGATCCTCAGCCAGATTGTTCCAGAGACTAAAAGCTGTCTCCCCATGTGTTTTTGTTGAAATCCTTGGGACAACAAGGAGTCCAGCTGCAGAGGATCTGAGGGATCTGCTAGGTACAGGGTATCTGTTGGAGGACACATCCCTCTGTGACATCTGTTAGGACTATTTGGTTGGCAAGATGTCTGCTTGTAATTGCTGTAATCCAACAAAAGTTTGTGTTAATACCAACCACTATGTTGCTCTTTTAGTTTTTTGGTGTTTCTTCATTATTACTTGACTCATCAAACAGAGCTGCAGTATATTTGCGTTTATGGCAACATCATTTCCCACCAGATATGGGACAACTGCTACAGTTTATGAACACTGTGCTGTACAGTCAAAGTCATGTCTTGAAGGCCTGGTACCTTGACACTCATCATACAGTTCACCAGGAAAAACCTGTTAAAACAAGCCTGCTGGCCTTCCATTCATATCCAAAACTCTGCAGAGTCAACAAGAGTCTGCAGCCATGTTAGTGGCTCAGTGAGGCTGTACTTAATGATATTTTGAGCTAAATGCTAATGTCAGCATGCTAACATGCTCATAATGACAATGTTAACATCCTGATGTTTATCAGCAATTTAGTTGAACTTTTTAGCATGTTAGCATTTGCAAATTAGCACTAAACACAAACTGCCATACATGTGAGACTGATGGGAATGGCATTTATTTTGCAGGTATCTGGTCATAAACCAAATTATTGGACCAACTGAAAGTTTTTACCTGATGATGGTGTTAGATAAAAAGTCAAGGGATCACCAAAGATATTGCAATTAATTCTAAAGGAACATGGATGTTTGTACCAAATTTCATGGCAATCCATCCAATAGTTGTTGAGACATTTCGCTCAAAACCACAAATATCATCATCATGGTGGCGCTAGTCATTATAGGGTTCATCCTCCAGGAACCATCAATGTTTTTAATAGGAATCAATGAAGACCAAAACTGAGCTAAAAGGAGAGTTCTTGTGCTCAGTTTGACAGAAACATGACTGCAAATTAATACTAATGTTGCTCCTTGTCTGTTGGATGTGTAAATAGATAATTGTTTAATTACACTGTTGCAATAACTGCTTTATAGGGTGATAATGTGTCAATGTTTACATTGCCCCAAAGTGGCCAAAACTTCAATCAATGCAGCTTTGACTGCAACATGTTTTTTCCTCTTTCTTTTGAATTTTTCTCTTTTTTAAGTCCAACTGAAACTGCATGCTTTTTGTGTGCTTCAGCATACATATCTGATCTGATAATTGTCATGTGTTCTCCTTTGAGAAAAAAATGTAAAATTGGGCAATCGCTTAAGTTGAACCATATTTGCAGAAAGTGTATCATATCTGCCATCATAGGCAGAGCAGACGGTCACACTGAGCCTGATAGCATCCTGCTACACAACACAGACTCTGAACAACAACTCACATTAGCTTTCCTGCTAAAGTCTCCTTCTTATCTAAATTACAAACATGAATACACGTCTTGTCCTGCACCTTAGCTTGTTGAACGAGCCACCAAACAAACATTCATTGGGGGAAAGTGCACCACTAACATCAGTTAACAGGCTAGTTAGCTAATTTGCTGCAAATGTCACTTTGGTCTGGTTAGATGCTGGTGTGGTTCCTCCTCTTCAATACCACTGCTAATAGCCTGCTATCTGCCCATGTCATGTAGGCCACAGCACAAGTTTGTTTCCTTTGTCTCTTGTTTCGTACAGTGTAACATCAGCACTCTGGCAGCCTGCCAGCTAATGTCAATCAAACGCAGACAGTGACACACTCCTCCAGCTGCCAAGACAGAAAATGTGTATTTCTGATATTTCCCCAAATACCTTTTTTTCTTCATTTTAATGATAAAAAACTATTGTCACTAAATTTAAAATAATTATTATTTGAATACAAAACTGGATGACTAAATGTTATTTCAGTCAGATTTTAACCAACAGGAAAAGTTATATACAACCAGTTAAGTGTAAAAGGCCATTTTGATGCTGTCTATATTATTTTCTGAAATCTGTGGAAATTTCATTCACTTCTTGACCAGACCAAAAACACTTTAATGCATGTAATCTTTAGCCAGATTCAAGCAGATTGCTGTTTATTCATTAAAATCTGAAGGCTGTGTTTATGTGCATGTGTGATTGTAATATCTGTCCCATCTCCCTCTAGGTGAGCCATGCCTTCTGTTTCTGGTAATGCAGCTTCGGAAGGTGTTCCTACTCTTTACCCACATGCAGCTAACCTGATAAATGCAGATGTCACTCTGGGTCAAAAGTCTTCCAGTGAGACTTATGTTGATGGAGACGCCATAACTATCACCCATGGTCACAAGTTATCTGTAAATAGAGAACAGGACTGTCTCAAGGTTCAGGATGAATCACCCTGTGAGAGTGGGGAAAACAGTGAGAGTGAGCTGGAGAACAGAGAAGAGGCTGCTGATGAGAGGAACTGGATCCGACCTGATTTGCCCAGCAGATGTACCTGGAGGCTGGGAGCACCTGTTTCAGAGTCACCTCACAGCCACCCAGCAAGGTAAGACTCATAATAATGAAAACTCTCAAACTAAATCAGTCTTTGTTGGGATTAATTAACGCTGGAAGCAGGACTAAAGAGTAAGAAAAGCATGTAACAAAACTCTTTTCAGTAACAACTGTGCTGTTCATGCTACATGCATGGTGGTGCTACATCTTCTTCATACTGCTCTGTTGGGATGGGTTTAGACAAAATTCACTTTGCTGGTACCTTATAGCATATGGTATATGCACACATCAGTTTACGTAAGCAGTGTAGTTTATTGCCCATGATCAGTGTATTTAGGATGTTAAAATTTCTTGCATGTCATAGGTGGAGAGGCAACATTAGCTATGTCTTAATTAAGGTGTGATAGCGAGTAATTCCTGTGCCAGTATGTACTAAAGACCTTTTTCATAGTTGATATTTTGACCTGTCATTGGAGGAAAAGCACAGCTGTAACTAGTTCCATTAAGTGTTTCAGTGAACCAGCATCCATAATGAAATACACCTTGGTGTTATTAATTACAGCAATGTTTTTTGTGCTATGACAAATCAAAACGTATCACTTGAAAAAGACCTATAAGGCCTTGGTGCTCTCACTCAAATATCATTATTAAAGGATAGGTTCACACTCTTTTAAAACTGTGATCAGGTACAGGTGAGCATGTGAAGAATGCTGCATTTACACACCACAGCTGGTGACTTTTTCATGAGTATTTTCTCTTCTGTCCATCTCAGCATCAAGACCCCCAGAATCCTCCCCAACATCCTCGGGAAAATTGGGGACACACCTCTGGTTCGTCTGAACAAAGTCCCTCAGGAGTTTGGACTGAAGTGTGAGATTTGTGAGTAAAAACTTTCATGTGGTCCCTGCAAAGCTAACATATGACTCACCCACATGTGCTTGTGTATCAATAACAGAAAAATGCAAATATTTGCACAACTAACTCTTTACACAAAATTATTTTAACATAAAATGGTGTACAATTATTTTGGTCTGACACCTGAAGACAGTTTTCCATTTATGGTATAGTAATAACCAATCAATGCAAGTGCAATGCTGTCGTGATAATACACTTATAAGTTGTGAAAAGGTCAAAAACATCCAAAAAAGAAATGAGAAGGTGATGCTGTACTTATTAATCAGTTGCAAGAGGAATGTTTTTGCTTATAGTTGTACAAAATCTTTTTACAAAACACTTTAATTTTAAAACCACTGTCTATGAATCTATACTTTGTCCACCCTGTATTCATGTTTGTTACCTGGAACAACCTGTAAGAGTTATTACAGGTTGTTCGGAGGTGTGACTGGTTGCCTCAGTCATGTAAATTTGTCTGCATACTTATTACGCACATAGCCAAAGAAGATGAACGGGACGGGACAGTAAAATGTTGTTTTCCTGTCTCTGAAAAACAGCCTTATTGTTCTCCTTCTTGGAACAGCAAGAAATTTGAGAGTGGGGGAAAAAGTGCTGGCTTGATTTGATTGGTAGTCTTAGCTGGCATACCATCAGAAAAACAAGGCTTCTTTCAGGGAATAAGGCATGCAGACAAACACATTAATTTGATACGTGCAAGCGGAAGAGCCGCCACTGCTTTTCTTAAGGACTGTTGATACCACAGTGTCCCTATTGGCTCCCTGCTTACCTGTTAAGAAGGGAACATTCAGGTATCATGTAGCTCGTGGCCTTATGTTCCCCACCGTGTGACTGTTGGGATTTTGTCTGAGGTATTGGTTTCTCATGGGTGTTGAGGTGAAAAAGAAAGACCTGTTGTTCTTATAGCCAATAGAGTAAAACACAGCCACAATTAAAACTGAAATGAGGAAGAGAATTGTGACTATAGGGTGACACCTGGTGAACTGTTCAGAATCTGGAAATCATTAAGAGAAAAAGTCGTTTGTCTTTGAGTTTGAAAAGAATGAAAAGCATTTATTTTTAATGCAGTACAGCATACTTCCTCAGCTGCACTGTTTTGTATTGGCAGCCTGGTGAGGTTTTTGGGTTCACTGAGGATGAAACCTGCCAAAACCATCAGTTTAAGCCTCCTAAGAAATGTCATTTTACACTCCTGTGAACTGATGAAAGTGAAGCTCTGGTTTGTTCTCATGGCTTAATTAGACAAAGGATCTTGTTTCGATACGTAAATGGTTTTCACGTGACAGGGATTACTCTGTAGTTCACTCCAGATTTAATTGTAGCCGTCCCAGATGAGTAGTAGTTGGCAGGTGTGGGTGAGAGGACCTTTGGACAACCCCACACTCCACAAATATGATGTCCAACATTAGTTCAGTTCAGTCATCCTCCATAATCTGATTTGCACTGGTCTGGTTGACTGGTGTTGTAAAGCGAAGTCCAGTGTAGACAGTTTAAAGGCCTTTTTCACAGCAGTCATTTTGATTTGTCATTGTAGGAAACACAGTTAGTGTTACTAAAAATCCTAATTAACCATGACATTGAGACTGTGAGCCAACCTGAATTCAGATATCATTCATTTGACCTCAAAATGTCTTCTGTGAAAAAGGATTATATAAATGTAGCATGCTGATTAGATAAACTTTAGTGTTCAGTGCTGCCATCCCATATAAAGTGCAGTGGATGTGTGTGAAATGTTAAAGAAGCAGATCTGTAAACAGACCAGAGTACAGTATGTACAAAAAAGGTGTTGTCTATCAACAAAAATATTATTGACCCCCTCCAGACATGTTTTAAGACATATACAAATACTCTGCTTTGAATAATTTGTTTTAGATGTGGTTATTCCATAAAAAAAGTTAAATTCCTTGTTAAAATGACTCCCTCGTTAAAAAATCCAGAATCAACAAATATGCAAATATTTTTCATTTCAAAAGTGGTGGATTCAGGTCCCCACATCATATTCCTGTAATTTGCATTTTGGACCATGATTGGCTTCTAAACTAGTGACATAACAAAATCATGGTTGTACATGCCTGTCCCAAAACAAATTTTGGAGTGGAGGAGGACTTTAATGAAACAAAACACAAATCCTGAGCAGTTAAAAACAACAAGAGACTCTATTCTTTTACCTCTCAGCTCTGCCTAACTGTATCCTACATCTGTTCAGGTTACTATAGGCTGAGCTGGACTGATACATTAATATAAGATTCTCTGTTACTGCTGATAATGATTTATGTGCGGGCACAGCCATGAGTGCACCAACTTTAACAGAATGTCATTCACTGTAGTTGGCAGAACAGTTTTACCCTTCCCTCCACAATTTGACAGAAACCAGCCACGTGCTGCTTAGATGACTCAATTAGAGCTGAAACAATTAGGCGATTAATCGATTAGTCAATCAACAGAAAGACATAAGACACTTTATTGTCATTGTAGGCACGCAATGAAATTACGTTTGGTAACTCAGTGACCAGTAGCAGTAGAGAACAAGATAAAAACAAGAGAACAAGATAATAGATAATAAATAATAAAAAGGTGTTGCACAACAAGTTAGATGTATGTAATAAAGTGTTTGAGTGCATTAGCAGCAGTGGTGGTGGGGTAATATTTAGATATAGGAGGATGGGGGGTGATGGAGGCTACAGCTCTGAGGAAAAAGCTGTTCTTCAGTCTGTTTGTTCAGGCTTTGATGACTCTGTATCTCTTCCCTGATGACAAGAGGACAAACAGACCTGGGTGGGTTGGATTCTTACCGATGTTGCTAGCCGTCTTGTGTGGACAGCTAGCAATCACTGTGTCCAAGTTTGGGAGCACAGTTCCCACAATCTTCTGTCGTTTTTACCACCCAGACCAAGTTCTTCCAGTTCTCGGCGGTACAGCTGGCATACCACACCCACCATAGCACAGTAGCAGAGGATACTCTCTGTGGTGTTTCTGTAAAAGTTTATAAGGAGCTGAGGGGGAAGTTTGGCCAGTTTGAGTTTTCTTAGGAAGAAAAGCCTCTGTTGAGATTTCTTCACCAGGTGGGAGGTGTTATGGGACTATGAGAGATCTTTTGTTATATGGAGTCCCAGGAATTTGATGTCGTTGACACTCTCCACCTCCTCACCATTTATGTGGAGAGGTGGGTGTGTGGTCTTCCTAAATCTCCTAAAGTCCACAACGATCTCCTTGGTTTTTGTGGTATTCAGGACCAGATTATTGTCTGAAAACTAATCGCCAGCTATTTTGGTAATCTATTAATCATTTTGAGTCAATTTTTTTAAAGAAAAAAAATGTTTTCTTAAAATAAACAAGCCCAAATTCTCTGGTTCCAGCTTCTTGAATGTGAATATTTTCTGGTTTCTTTAGTCCTCTATGATAACAAACTGGATACCTTTGGGTTGTGGACTGTTGGTCGGGACAAAACAAGACATTTTAGGATGTCATCTCAGGTTTTGGGAAACGGTGATCGACATTTTTCACTATTTTCTGACATTTTAACAGAAAGTAAACTACACAAAGTAAAAAATCTTCTGCTCTGTTATTTGTGTAGCCTGATTATAACCAGATTCAGTGAAATTAATTATTTAATTAACAAAAAAATGTTAATATTGGGAAATGGGGTCGAGTCAAAATAGTCGGAAGCAACCTTTTCACACAATGTTAATTCAACGGATTTTTATCTTGCAGAGTGGTTAAGTCCCAATATTTGAAAATAAAATAAAGTAATGAATTTATTTCACATCCATCACATGATCTTTTGAGACTCTGAGTCAAACTTCAACACACTCAGTGACACAATATTTTCTTACATGTGATTGTGTTTAGTGGCCAAGTGTGAGTTCTTCAATGCAGGAGGCAGCGTGAAGGACAGGATCGCCCTGCGGATGGTGGAAGACGCTGAGAGAGCTGGGATCCTCAAACCAGGAGACACTATCATTGAGCCCACCTCTGGCAACACAGGTACCTTTATTGTACAGAAGACAAACATGCAAGATGTGAAGAAAACATTGATTTCATATTAAGAAAGTTGTAGAAGCAAACAACAGGCAAAACCTCCTCTGGTTGCCTACAGGTATTGGCCTTGCTTTGACTGCTGCAGTGAAAGGCTACCGCTGCATTATCACCATACCTGAGAAGATGAGCTTGGAGAAGGTAAGCAGCTCTTTAAATGATCACGACTTTATCAGTTCTATCTGATGCATTTGGCTAATTCAACTCTGATGTTCCAGGTGAATGTGTTGAGAGCTCTCGGAGCAGAAATAGTGCGTACTCCTACTTCTGCAGCTTTTGATTCACCAGAATCCCATGTGGGTGTGGCATGGCATCTAAAGAATGAGATCCCCAACTCGCACATCCTCGACCAATATCGTAACGCCAGCAACCCCCTGGCTCACTATGACACTACAGCTGAGGAGATATTGGAGCAGTGTGACGGTTTGTGCTTAAGATTCTGTTTTGTTGTTGTTGCTTTTGGAAGAACTGAAAGATAAAAATCAATTTTAAGTATATTCTTTGATACACAGTGCAATCCATACAGTATGTTGTACCTTAGTGATGTCCTTTTGTTGTTCTGGCTCTTTAGTCCAGCATATTGGATATCGTTTTAAGATTTCATTGGGGAGTTTTAACAAGGCTGGCAGTTTACATTTTCTTGGAGGGAAAAATAAATTATTTTAAAGAGGAAACAATCTTTTCAAAACCAGCACATGCTGATACAAATTGGTGCATTGTTAAAGTGTACTAGCCCATATTCATTAAAGGCTTTTTTTATTTCTAACCATGCACCCCACCCATGGATGAGAGTGTATTTTTCTTGTTTAATGTGATGCCTTTAGTTAATGGAACGGCATGTCTATAGATTGATAGATATTATTTCTGTTTGTAATCAAAGTTGACAGTCTGGCTGAATATGTGCGTCAGGTAAAATGTAAGGAAGCTTTAATATTTTGTGTCTTCTTTGTAAATGTAGAACAGATGACCAAAGTTAAAACTGATCGGTTTATATTGTAATCAGCCATAACCAACATGTTTGCAACTTGAATGCTTATTTATATAAATATATTATATACAGAATGTGCAATAGGGACCTGCCTTCTAAGTTTTTTTGTCTACTATGTTTTAATTTAGTTTACTACTCAGGGACACAGAGTTCTGTATTTGTTTTTTTAGATATATATTCATTGTGTGTTGTTTTTTTGCTCATATGTATGTTTGAATTGCACTGGACCCTGTAGACGATGTTTATATCACTTTTATTAATTCATGTGGGATTGAGTGACAAAAATACTTGAACTTTGAACTTATTTATTAGTTGGATAATTTGATGAAAGTCATATAATATAGTTGCATAATCGTAAAAACTTAAGACTGAGCATCTACAGTAATGTTATGCTTAGGCACAGTAGTGCTTTGAGCTAAATGCTAAATTTGTGAATAAATGCTAACATGGCCACAATGACAATGCTAACGTGCTGATGTTTAGCAGGTATAATGTTTACCATGTTCACCCCGTGATACTCACATTCGATAATTAGCACTTAACACAAGTACAAGTACAGATGAGGCTGATTGAACTATCATTAGTCTTGCAGGTATCTGGTCATTGACAACAAATTAAAATTTTGATCTGATGATGGCACTAGATGAAAAGTAAGAGAACCATCAAAGTTATTACAATTCATCCAGAGGGAGACATGAATGTCTGTGCACCACAAAAATATTACTTTAATAATATTCAAAAGTTTTCACACTTGCTCTGTGAAAAGAATTCAGCAAACATACTCTGCATGACTGTTTGCTGTTACCCAATAACAAATGTCATTTTGCAGATCAGAAAGGAAAATGTGCCTTTTCTTTCAGGTAAACTGGACATGTTGGTGACTGGAGCTGGCACAGGTGGTACACTCACTGGTGTTGCTCGAAAGTTGAAGGAGAAGTGCCCCAATATCAAGGCAAGCAACACAATCTGTTGTGATTAAGAACCTCTTTGAATGAATTTTATTTCACTAAATCTATGGCCATGATTTGAGAGCTTTGTGTGGATGACGTGATGTGCAGATGAGGTTACTGTTGTTTGGGTACAGTCTTTTTGACATAAGGTAGAAAGGTTTTTAATTCAACAACAACTCATATAGTACTAGTGCTTCCTCTTAACTACCCAGACTACATATGCTGGACTTTTACGATTAAACCAGTGGACCCATGCACATATTTCCTGCTTATACAAACACTACTGAGCCTGGTAATGCTGCAAAGTCTTAACATCATATGCTGGACTTTTACGATTAAACCAGTGGACCCATGCACGTATTTCCTGCTTATACAAACACTACTGAGCCTGGTAGTCTTAACACTGTTGTCTTGTTTGTTTTAGATAGTTGCTGTGGACCCTGAGGGCTCCGTTTTGATTGGATCAGACAACTCAGATCAGAATGAAAACAAGATTTCGTATGAAGTGGAGGGCATCGGATATGACTTTATCCCCACAGTGCTGGACAGATCTGTGAGTGTGTTTGTGCACGTGTACATCTGTGCATGCAAATGTCGCTTACTTACTCTTATAACTTACTTACTCCTGTTTCCCTCTCTCTTACAATTCCATGCAGCTTATTGACATGTGGTATAAATCAACTGATAAGGAGACATTTATCATGTCACGCAAACTCATCAGAGAGGAGGGTCTTCTGTGTGGTAAATTCATGTCACTGATACCCTTGATAGTATTGGTTTCCCAGGAAAATTTTACTGCATTGTTGTGTGGAGGTTTTGAACATCCTTTTTTGTTAGTTCCCTCTAACTATGTATTTCATTATTTGCCTTTTTTTTACTGCAGGTGGCAGCTCCGGCTCAGTCATGGCAGCAGCAGTGAAGATGGCTCAGCAGCTTGAGGAGGGCCAGCGCTGTGTGGTCATCCTGGCCGACTCTGTCCGCAACTACATGTAAGAGATAGAGGTCACGATGACGGATACTCTCATTGATACAGTGCAATGAGAGTCTCATCTGCTCACAGGGTAGTTTACTGCTATAATCTGACTATTCACCATGATGAAGTGAGATTAAATATCTAAACAAGAGGCAATGCTAATGTTATTCATGACACACAGACACCCACAAACAGAAAAACTCCTTTCTTTTGATAACATTCAGTGTAGAAGTGACAAGCAGATGACAAGCACCAAACGTCCCCATCGAGCCATGGATGTTGCAATTTCACCGTCAGCATCTTAAACCCCTTGCCCACCAGGACACGACATGCACAAAGTCTTAAAAGCTCTCCTCAACTGATAAAGCAAATCCTAAAATAATCAGAACAAAAAGCAGCAAGCAACTGCTTAACAAATCAACAGACACACCACTTTACCTTTGTGTGAGAACACAATGCTCAAAACTTTCTCCAAATTTTGCTAAATCCACAAATAACACAAACTTGATGAATTTCAGGTTCAAGCCTTATCAGAACCCTCAGGATGGTGAAATGTGTCTGAAACCAGGCTGACTTTGCTTTGTTATCTGTTCACACTCATTGCTGGTCATTTTGCCTCAAGGTCAAAGTTCCTGAGTGACCAGTGGATGTATGAGAAGGGCTTCCTCAGCCCGGAGCCTCCCATGGATTTCAAACCCTGGTAAGAGGGTCAGCTACTCTACATAATCAGGCAGCTAATCCAAACCACAGATGTTAAATAACACATTTGTCTCACTCTCTCTCTGTAAGGTGGTACAACCTGACTGTCCAGTGTCTACATCTGTCGGCCCCCCTCACCATCTTACCATCTGTGTCCTGTCAGAAAACCATTGAGATCCTGAAGGAGAAAGCAGTTGACCAGGCCCCAGTCGTTGATGAGTCAGGGTACATGTCTTCAGAAATATTTGTATTTAAGGATGTAAATCAATACATTTTTTGGATATGAACAGATGCAAATAGCATCTAAACTTTGGCCTTAATATTCATATTTTCTCTTCAATATTGGACTCGTCCAAGTGATTGTGTGTACAGTGCAAATATGAACTGCTGGTATCCAAAGCAGGAACGCAAAAGCAAATGACTTTTCATGATACATATTTGCCAAAATGGTGTACTTAGATATTTAGACATTCAGCGCTCAAATCCTCAAAAGTTTTTCATCAGTTTTCATATGTTTTATGTGTATGTATATGAGTGGGATTAGCTAGTTTTTATGTATGCAGCCCTCAAGGTAAGGCAAAATGAGAGAAGAGGATGAAGAAGGGTGTCTCCTATCAAATGGAATTGTAAGAATACATCTATGACAAAGGGGCCTGAAAATCAACTTGCCCCAGGTTAGGGGTAAGTTGAGCCATGTTGGGGGTAAACTGACCATCTGACTTTTTAAGACCTTTTAACAACCAACAATGCGTTCATAAAGGTTGCATCCTTGATCCTTTTCCAGTCATGTGCTGACTCCTGATCGATGACTTTGACTGGGGTTGGTCTGGTGTTTGCATACGGATTCATGCAACGTCCCCCACATATACAACCACCTGTTATCACAAGACCAATTTTCCATACTTTCTTTTTAAGACATGTCAATATTTCTGTCTTTTGCCACTGATATGATGGATCTGCTGCTCTCTCCATCTCTTCAAAGGGTGTTGAATGTCAGTTGGATTTTCTCTTGTAGGTTCTTGGCATGATAGCTTTTGCATTGAACTGTTGAACCACAGTTTAATTTACCCCATAACCTGTGGCTCACTTTGCCCCATAACACCATTTTGGGAAAAATGGCATAGCTTAGCAATTCAGGCTAATTTTTAGCTAAGTGATTCACATGGTTTTACTACTTCTCTCATGTGCTTCTCTCCATCACAGCGAGATAGACATGATGGGTGCTTCCTGAATTTATGGCCACATGACAAAACATGCACACTTGCCTACATACAGGAGGTGGGTCAACTTACCCACTGGCTCATCTTACCTCACTCTCCCTCTGTGTATGTGTGTGAAATGTTGGGCAGTGCAGGAGTTTGACTGATGTTCCACAGGTGTTATTTTTACCACATTATCTGATATTGAAGTGTGCATGCCGTGACAGTAAACAAAAACTGAAGTTAGGGACTGTCTCAAAAGTGCATACCAAATAGCCAAGTGAGGATTTCAGTGTTTTCTTGTCATAGACACTTCAGACCAACTTTATTTTAATCTGGTTTTCTCCCATTATATACACAACCTTCAATTTATTGAGAAAAATCATGCAATATGACCAAGTTCAGTTCTGACTTGTAATTTCCCCTTGTATTTGTCACCTCTGTGTGTGTGTGTGTGTGTGTTTGCACAGTGGGATCCAGGGAATGGTGACGCTGGGGAACATTCTGTCCTCTGTGTTGTCTGGGAAGGTCAAACCCTCAGATGCTGTCAGCAAGGTGCTCTGCAAGCATTTCAAACAGGTCAGTTTGTGAGCACAAACATGAGTGTGTGGTCACATGGATGACAGGCATGCATACTGGACATGATATGCATATAAAGTTAACATATTTGTGCACTAATCCCCTTACACTTGTGCTCTCAGGTGCTCCTGACAGACCACCTGGGGAAGCTGTCCCATATCCTTGAAATGGACCACTTTGCCCTTGTGGTTTATGATCATACCTGGTGTAAGATACCTAATTTTTTGTATTGTTCTTTATACCATTTTCTGTGGCATTTTTGCCTTTATTTGATATTAGATAACAGAGGGGTGAGTGGAAATGAGAGTAGTTTTGGCTATAAAATAGTGAAAAGTGCCAGAAAAGTCACAGTTTCCAGGAGCCCAAGATGACATCTTCATTTGCCTCTTTTATCCGACTAACTAAAACCCAACGATGTTCAATTTACTATTGCATAAGAAAAGAAAAGAAAAGTAACAATCACATTTGACAGTGTTGCTTAAAAAAATGACAAATGATTATTAATTGAATGAAAATAGTTTCTGCCCTACCTTCCATGCTCTCCTCCATGATGTGTCCTTATTGGTGCTTAAAAACACAAATATTTTAATAATAATAATGATGTAATCATATTTCTAGTAGAAGACACTGGAGATGCAATAAATGTATTTTAGATTGTAAGAGACACAAATCATTGCTGTTGTAGCTGCATGTCCATGTTGCTAAAAATCTTAAGTTGAAGGAAATAATTTCCTACTGTTTAGTTACAGTCCAAAAACAAACTCCCAGAGGAGATGAGATTGTTTTTTTCAGTTTAAAAAATTTGAGAAAATTTAGATTTAGATTTAGATTAGGAAGCACTAGATTTACTACACACTTCATGAAGAATTTTGGGACAATTATGACCAACTTCCTACTTGAAAGTGCACTGACAGATTTTTCATTTTTGTCATGGTAACTCAATTAAAGTCCTCTGTTTTGAACAGGAACTCCATTGTCTCTCTATAACTCGCTTGCATCCTTTCTCTCTTTAACATCTATTAAAAATGACAAGTTCAATGTTGAGTTGTGCATCTTTCTAGCAAACATACTTTATTTTATATACGCAAGAGACTGCCAATATTTCACTGCACCTTATCAGTGACCTACATACTGGTGTTCTTCAGTAAGGTAAAAAGTACCACAACAGTGTTTGAAATCTTCTTTAGTCAATGTTTATCCTGCTCATCTCTCTTCAGTTTTCTGCTATAGTCCGTAATGTCAGTATAACTGCAGTCTACTGTCTCTCTCTAGATAAGGCTGATGGGTCAGCTTGCCAGAGGCAGATGGTGTTTGCTGTTGTGACAGCGATCGACCTCCTCAACTACATCACCACACACGAGAGGGAGGATCACTCGTCATCTGAATGCTCACTGTCGGATGACGCGTCTCTGTGATTTCCTGTGACTTCATTTCCTGTTTAAGACGTGGACGATACCGCCTGTTGAGGCAGCACATGAGCACCTGCGATTTAGTCTAAGTCATGTTTGTTTTCAGTGGTTTTGGGGCTACATATGTTGTTGTCCCATCTGTGGAGGTGATTCTTTGACTTTGTTTCCACATAAGCAATATTATGTAGTATTAATATATTATATATATTATTTTGAGTCTGCTGTAAAAACTCACTGGAGCCCTAAATTTGTATTAATCTGCAGCTGAAATTAGTCCCCGTTAAATGCACTATTTACTCCTGTTTGAGTAACATTTGCAAAAAACTACAGTGCCCAGCTATTTTAGGAAATTACAGAGCCTTTTATAAAAATGAAAGAATATATTTATGATTTTCTGTACATCTTGGGGCAGACAGAGAAGGGTTAGTTGGATTGTATTGAAAGATGGACTAATGCATTGTTAGTTTTGGTCTTTTCATAGAATTTGTTGACAATAAGAAAAACATAGAAAAGGGCTGCCTCATACTTAATGAGTCTTGATTTGCACCTACTGAATGTAATTTAATTCTAATTATTTTAATGGCATTAATCATTAATAATGCTGGTTAAGTTAGGTTAAATGTTATTGTTTTAAATGCTGTGTACTTGTAGCTCTAATGGCTATAGTGAAGCCAAGAAGGATCTGACAAAAAAAGTCATAACATAAAGTCCACTTACTAGCTTTTTCCAGGTGGAGTTTGGTGTCAGAAGTGAACGGCATCCTTGATCTTTTTCCAGTCATGTGCTGACTCCTGATCGATGACTTTGACTGGGGTTGGTCTGGTGTTTGCATACGGATTCATGTAACGTCCCCCACATATACAACCACCTGTTATCACAAGACCAATTTTCCATACTTAGGTTAAGTGATGGCAGTTGAACCATCTCTATGACAACTTCTGAACATCGATCCACAGAGGAAGACCATGAGATGCAGTTGAAAATGCTGGGAAAACTGGATATATTTTTTCCAAGGTTAACAGTGAATGTTCATGCTGAAGGAAGGATGGTGCAAGTTGAGTATTTATAATAATTTGCTTTAAAACAATAGATTGGTAAATAAAATAAACTGAAACATCTATTAATATAAAGTATTGTGCATTACAGTTTTCGGCTTCTCCTTGTTTTCTGTAGATATTTTTAGAGAGCTACCATTCTTATCTTTTTATGGATTACCTGGAAAGTTTGCAGCAGAGCCCCAAACCAAAATATTATGTGAGGAAGCAGAGATGTTGCCACATTTTAGCAGGTTGCAGCTTTTCTTCAGGTCAGCACAGACAGGTGGATAAATGCCTCCACCTAGTGGCTCAAATTTCAAACCACTCTAAGTCTAACTGATAGTGTGTATAATGCACACCTGGCCATGAATATATTTGACGAAGGTCCGTGTTCAAAAGGTTGTATCTCTAACAAACTCGGTGCTGACACTGTGCAGAAGTTCCTTTTTGACAGTCTTGCAAACCATAGTTTAGATACCACAATCCTCTAAAGTTGTTGCAGAAAACATTTATAATTTGTAAACCATGAATCACCTGATCCTCATCAGGGGCCGTATTCATAAAGCTTTCTCATACAAAGGGTTTCTCCAGGTGACGAAATTGTAAGAAACTTCTTATAATCATGATGTTTTCTAAGAATTTCCCCTCACAGTTAAGACTAGATCCTGGTAAAGGTAAATTATTCACAAAGCATCTTAGCCCTTAAGAGAACTCCTAAGGTGAAAAGCTGTTAGGAGTAGGGAGAAGGACTTTTAAGAGGCTTAAGAGTTTCTTAAGCAGAGGAGAAAATGGCGGAAAGACAAAGAGGAAGGAGAAATATTCGCCAAATGCTGAATGACAGTGAGTTAATGAAACGCTACAGATTAGATGGTGCAGGGATAATGTTTGTGGTTGATCTCATTAGAGATGCGCTCACATCTCCCACCCAATGCACTAATGCTATAATGCCAGAACTGAAAGTGATCACAACACTAAGATATTTGGGAACTGGAAATATTTTGAATCTGCTGGCAGCTGGAAAAAAATATATACATGCCAACCAACACAGCTACTTATATAGACTGGCCAGCAATCAAAGAAATGGATGAAAGCTGAACCATTTTCCCCCTGTTAATATCAAATAGATGAATTACTAAAATGACCACTATGGTAAATACACATAAGAAAACAAATATAACAACTATCAGCATGTGAATAGGCTACTACACAAGTAGACCTGTGTTCAACATTTCATATGCTACTTTTAAAGTATGACTTACAATTTATTCATCAGAGATGTTGTCTTAGAGACTCAACTCTATGATTAGGCCGATCAATTTCACAGTTCATCTTATGCAAATTATCACTAAGAGTGCTTTTTTATCAACGAATCACACATTTAAAATAAATGAGTCATACCTAGCACTGATGTCAACCACACCTCCTCACTAAGGTAAAAGTTTCTGTTCCTTCCTTGCTCAGAGTTGTCTGAGAAATTTACTAAATCACTCCTCAGCTCGGACTCCTTGCTAGATGTAGACTAAGTTAGGAGCTCTGTGAGAATATCCTCAGTATGTTTGTGAACACGACCCCTGGTCTGTTGTCACTATGTGTAGTAACACAACAAAGAAACCAGAGGGAGGCAGAGGGAGTACTAACACACGCTGCAGAGACACATGCAGTGTGTGTGTGTGTGTGTGTGTGTGTGTGTGTGTGTGTGTGTGTGTGTGTGAGTGTGTGTGTGTGTGTGTGTGTTACACTGTGTACACAAACAGTACAACTGTTCTCTTAAACATGTACGATATATTCAGTTCCTCATAAGGACATTGGGTTCAGTAGAATTTAAAGGGCCATGCTGCGTTCAGTTTGTAAAGCGTTATTTCATTCAAGCTCAATTTAATGCCTTCACAGCGTTCCTATGCTCCACTGAAATGTATTACATTTTATTATGACTTACTGTCATCAGGTGATTAGCTGAACCACATTTAACTGATTTCATCAAATTTATTTTCAATCAAGATTTTTTTTCTCTTGGGCCAAACAGATTTTTGGAGACTTTGTCAAATTAATTTATTTCTCTTTCTAAACATCTGAAATTAGCTTAATTAGCTTTTTTTTGTTATTTGGTTTCCTTTACTCCTTATGGGCAATGGAAATATCTTTAATAAGCCTTTAATTTCTTTTAATTATTCTGTTTCCATATGAAGTCTTCTAAAATCTTAATGTCCTAATAATTACCACAACACTGAGAAATATTGTTTATAGTGACATGAACACTAACACCTGTGTTTTCACACTTTTAGAGAAGTCTTTGTTGAGTTGATATTATAAGTTGATATTATATAAAACTTTAAATGAAATGATTTCATAATGTACATGTTAAGTGCACAAAAACTACAACAACAACAAAAACCCATAATGGATATTGAGTTGGTCACAATGTTGAGCGATTCCTTCCTGCATTATTTCCTTTCATAACATCCCATCTCAAAAAGGAATACATCACATTACTGACGTAAGATGAGGAAATGAAAACCTTTTGCCTGCTCACAAACTGTGACTCTTTCCAAGTTATTAGTCTTTTCATCGCACCATCATTTCCGATAAGGAAAAAGGGAAACCGTTTCAAATGACTTAACAGCTCCAATGTCACTGAATATTGACTTCACAGAGGTGACACTCAGTGTGCTGATATGGAAACTGTAACCATCAACTCCATTATTAAACAGGGCCACTCCAAAGGGGCAAACTAGTCACAGCACAACCAATATATCAGCAGATGACACATCATGCTGCCCTTGACTGTCCTTTGCACGAGGTCATCTGGTCTCTCATCATCAACAGTATGACACTACCAGTCATACACCAATCATCAGCACAGGATTACGTTTAAATATATATTTTAAGAAACAATCTTATTGGCTATTTTTATATGTTATTAAGTAACCTCCTGAGTACAAAAAACACTGGTGGAAAAAGCCTTCAAGTCTTTTATTTAAAGCAACATGACTAGTTGTATGAAAGGTGTTGCTCATAGTGATAAACACACAGAAAATAATCACCCAACTCTGCCGTTCCCCTCAGCTCTACAGAGCTTTATAGTGTCTTTCAGCTCATTGTTTTGGTTTAGTTAGTGACAAGCTGATTAGATAGACTGATATTTCCTCTGGAGTTTGTGACCAAAACAGGGCTAAAATAAGTTTATAATATTGGACTTACTGTACATTAATCAGATTGACAGAAACATGGATCCAAATCAATCAGCAAGCTCCAGGTCTGAAAAGTGAAGCCAATGTGGAAGTGCCTTAAACCTGCATTCTTTCTAATGGCCAGCAGGGGGCGACTCCACTGGCTCCAAAAAGAAGTCTGTTTGTATAGAAGTCTATGAGACGATGAATTTACCTTTACCTTGGTAAACACTTTCCTAATGAGTTTATGGTCTCAATCGCTAGTTTTAAGTCTTCTTCAGTACAGCATGATATTCATTTTGTAAATTATGGTCCCATTTAATTTAAATTTGACAACAAAGCATTGTATGCTTAAGGGTGTAGCTACATTGTACTTGGCAAGTTGCTACCAGGGGGACAATGTTGGTTACATATCACAACCCCAGATTAGAATAGGAGCATAGTTGTAGCTGTTGTCATTTTAGTGTGTTTTTAGTTCATGAAAGTTAATTATAACATTTTGGTCACCTAAAAAAGTCTTGTTCAGCATTTGACTGATTTACTAAAAGACCCTCTAAGGAGTTGGCTGTTCAGTTTTTCCGGTAAGTATATTTGTTTTAATGGTTTTAAGCCTGTTTTTCGCTAGCGAAAATTAGCATTAGCATTAGCATTATCACAGTTGACCATAGACTGTAAATACACCATGCTAATTAAGCTAGCAGTTAGCGTTAGGGTCAGCTCCACCCTCTTGTCCAAATATGGCCACTTCTGGCTCAAAAATTCAAAATGGCGACGGTCAAAATGTGGAACTCGTGACTTTAAGACAGGAGTCCACAATACAGTGGGTGACGTCATGGTGGCTATATTTTAACAAACTATTGCTGCCTTCAAATGGAACTTCTGAGCTTGTGGTTATGACATGGGAAGTTGTGTACACAATATGCTTGGCGTTCAATTGGTTAAGTCATGAGAAAACCACGGCTAGGCAACGTGGACGCTAAAAGACTCCTCATTGTTCTCTTGTCATTCTTTGCTTCTTTCCAAGATATGTTGACATTCTTTGTATTTTAACGCCATGCGGAGTACAAAAAATTACGACAAAGGTGACAAATTTTTATATATATGTAATTTAACTGTTACTCAATGTAGAAAAACTGTATACGAATAAAAATACAATATATTAACTTACCATCCACTGAAAAATGAACTTCCATGGTCTTCACCATTTCTGAGAACACCAGCAACACGTCACAACTCATGAACTCGGAGATTTCAGAAAATGTCCTCCTCTGAAATAGTGAATACCAAAAGAGGGGGACGTTCATTTGGACTCCTTCTGTGAACACAGTAAACACGACCCCATTTGAAGGAAACATAATGCTCCAAATGAATGGTGCTCTGTATCGGCTGGATGTGTAATTACAGTGGGCAGCTGTTTGCGAACAGGCTCGCCATGTTAACTTTAAGTGGCCAAACAAATCAGTTAATGCAGGTTTAAGTAAAAGGAAGCAAGTCATTTAGCAGTAAGGTTAACTCATTGTGAAGGCACCCTGTCAGAAATACTGTAAATCCTAATATTAGAGACACAAAATAAAATAAATATCCCCAGTTATTGGACCTGCAGAAATATTGAAATAAAGCTTTCAGATCAGTTGAAAGACTAAATGCTCCTCTGGATGTCACAGCAACAGCTTATTCATATCATTTCTCTATTTTGTCCCTGTCACTCCCTGCCTGTCCAGCTGTAGTCGGTTCCCACCATTTCCCAGACACCTGATCCTCAACTGTCAGCAACCTGCTCCTCACTTGCCCTAATCAGCCACTCAGCATAGGCCAGCATGCACAAGACCAGGATCCTGAATCTGAAGCAAGTAGCAATGAAATTCAGCCATTACTAGTGTAATTTCATTATCTACATCCTTCTCCCGCTGTGACATGTCAAAATGTCTTCTGTGAAAAAGGCCTATTGTGCCCCTGCAGCCATTGGCCTCCCAGCCTCGCTTTCCCTTGTCTGCACTCTTTCTGGATTTATGTGCTTCTTCTGGTAGTCTGCCTGTTGCTGCGCTCTGTATTGAGTCTGTAAAGCTCATTATACCTGCTGTGTCCCTGAGTCCTGCTTAATCCAAGCCCCAACATCTACGACCAGAACTGTCACAGTTAAAGTTTGAAATAGAGGTGTTCAGTATAAAAAAATCTTTAAGACAGGATCCCCAAACTGAGCTGACTGTAGTGAGCCACCGTTGTTACTGAATCAGTAGCTTGTAGCTGTGGAGCTCCTCACTGATGACAGAGTCTGCTGAGTTATCAATCAAACAGATTATACAGAGTTCTGTACAAAGTGATTTATTCACTTACTGATGTATGTACTGATGTGCATTTGAGTCGTGATGCATTCACTTAGAAGAGCTTAGAAAAAAATGAAAAAACTACATAAATATGTCAGTGACAACTAATCTGAAAAGAACCGAATGAAATTAGTTTCGGTAATTTTTTTATTTCCACCTCTAGTTTGAAAAGAATTTCAAACTAAATCTTAACTTACTTTCCACCTCTGGGAATACCCTAGCATTTTCAGTATATCTCAGTAACATTAGCCTCATCTCATACTTGCATCTCTTGACCCCACATAACACATAAAAGCCTAGAGATAGCGCTTCATTACTTACTAACTCACAGTAATAATGATATGTCTCAGTCTGACGCTTGAGGCAAACAGTACATCAAACTGAGTTGGAAACAACTGTTGTGGAAACAATCACATAAATGGTGATGTTTGTTTGAGTCAAACACTTCTTCCCTCTGTCAGTGATTCAGTCATTCAAAAGATACAGCTTTTGAAACTTGTGTTTCCTATTTAGAGTCCTGAAACAATACATTACTCATGGGTTGATTTTAGTATAATTGACATAAAAAAAATCTCAAGATTCCCGTCTTTTCAACTGTTGCTGATTCAGGTAAATATACAGCATAAGTTATGAATTACTTTCAAGATGTTTAAGTAGTTCCCAACCTTTCTTGCCACAGGTTGCATAAAAAAAGTGATATTGCCTTTTCAGATTGTTTAATTGGAATATTTTAGAGGCCCGAGGAAGTACAGTTATCCAGGATTTCACAATGACAACAATGTAAAGAAAAGTCAGAAAAAATAAACAGATTTTTTTTCATGTTTCTAATCTTGTTAATCATCTTGTGACCTTTCAGATGTTTCTTACTGACCCCTGGTGGGGTCCCAACCTCTAAAATAAAAGTCCAGTTCTACTAAACAGATCAATGTTCTTTAATACACAACAAAAACTAAATCTGACTGATCAATATTTCCTGATGCTTTACACGTTTTTTTTTTAAAAACATCACTTATTGTTAAGTTCTAAAACTTTCTGTAGGCTTAAGTGACTGAGAGACACATAGATAGGTGAGGCAAAGGCGAGTGCCAAAAACCTGCATTCTATCTAATGGCCAGCAGGGGGCGACTCCACTGGCTGCAAAAAGAAGTCTGATTGTATGGAAGTCTATGAGAAAATGACCTTACTTCTCTCTTGATTTATTACCTCAGTAAACTGTTTCCTAATGAGTTTATGTTCTCGATTGGTAGTTTCAAGTCTTCTCCAATATAGCATGATGTTCACTTCGTAAATTATGGTCCCATTTAATTTAAATTTGACGATTAAGCAGCGTATGCTTTAGGGCGTGGCTACGTTTTGATTGACAAGTCGCTACCACGGCGATAACATTGCGTATAGACGTAGCTGCTGCTATTTCACAGCATGATTTCAGTTCTCTGAAGTTAATTGTAACATTGTGGTCGCCTAAAAACAGTCTAGCGTTTGATAATAATAAAAGACCCATCAATGAGTCGGATGATCAGTTTTTCCGGTGAGTACATTTTGTTTTAACGGTTTTAGGCCTGTTTTTCGCTAGCGGTGACTGCGTCCATATTTTTTTTCATAGTCTACGGTCTGAGCAGTTGTGGTAAAGTGAGTTGGTCTGTTTTCGGTAGTTTGCTATGGCATTTATTTATCATCATTATGGTAAATTATTGTGTTTGTGCTGGTTGCACTAACTCCAGCCTGTCAGGACATCGGGGCCACCGTTTTCCTAACAGGTAAAGGAACGGTGCTATCTTTGGTCCCTGGGTGCCTTTTGTGCAAGTGAAGAGGCGGGACTTCACTTCGGCATCTGATACTAAAAACGCAGTCCTATTTGGCGCTCATTTTAGACCAGAGGATTATCAGCCTAGCCGTATGATGGAGTTCAGGATGGGATGCCAATGCCAGGAGCGGGTGAGACTCAATGCTGGCGCGGTTCTTTCAATGCACACAGCGGTTTTATCAGGTCCGCCATCAGCAGCAGCTTCTGGTTTTGCCGCTGGCGGGCCTAATGGTCACGGATCCGTCAGAGATTCAGCTCGACGAAAACGTGAACTGTGCACCGTGAGTATTGTTTTCTAACGTTTGCCAGCTTCCAAATTAGTCAAAATAATGTTTTTAAATAATGAGACGCAACGTGTGATACGTGTTGATTGTTGTAAGGCAACTTAGCTAACTTGTAACCCCCCCCCCCCCAGCTAATTAGGCATAATGGCTAATGTTAGCTAGCGTTAGCAATGCATTTTGTTAATATACTGTACTGTTTACATATTAGTTACAGCTTGGTGACTTTGTTTGCACAGCTAATATATTTGTAATTTATTTTCATGTGGTGTAATGTTGGTGTGTTAAAAGGATTTGGGAGATACTACAGATGCACCTATAGCCGGTGCTGCAGTGCATGTAGACCCAGATGAAGAGGCATTCTCTCCACTGGCTCCTCAACCATCTGTGCTTCACTCTGGCTCACAGTGTAACCTCAAGCCTTTACATCATTCATCAGGTAGTGTAACACTACTCTTACATCTAGAATTAGCTGTACATGCCACACATCCATTTACATAATGTAGGAGGGCAAAATATTAGAAAAACCTCTCAGTATGATGCAGGCTGGTACAACTCCAACACTAACTATGACCTCCATGATTAACATATGATTGAACTAACACATTCAGACCGAATGTCAACAAACATTGAACATTATAAGCTTCATAAATGCAGATTTTGTGACAGCTGTTGTATTAGATGGCATTAGATTGTACAAGTGTTCCTATTAAAGTGGCCACTGAATGTATAATGTTGCACAATTATATAGGGTAGATTTCTTTTTTTTTTATCCTAGCTGTCCAGGTACAGCCCACGATGGTGAGTGCAGGGACTCAGACAGAAAGGTGTGAGAAACGAACATCAAATCCACTGGCCAGTGCTGTACACAGCGATGATGAATCCTCCTCTGTTTTCATTGACGAAGCTGGTGATATGTCATGGATCCCAGAGGAAGAAATGAGTGAGTCATCTGACAAGGAACTGTAAAAAGAGCCATTTCAGGAATCTCCCCCTGGCCTCTAGTATGACTTCTTCTTTTAATTTAGATTAGATAGATTATGTGTCACCAAATTGTGTCATAGTCAGAAATAACAACTTTTTCTTTTTTCAGTGCTGCTGAAAAGTTCATTGTGTGCCAAAGCCAGCTGATGTCCTTGTTTAACATTTGCCCTGCCTGTTGTGGAGAAACCCAGGGAAACAGAGAGCAGCAGGAGAGAACTTATGTAAAAAATAAAGCAAGTAAGAGGGTATTTGTGAATTCTGAAAAAGGAAGTTCATAACCTGGGTTAGGGTTTGTTTATTTTTTTTTGTTTTGTTTTTGTATTGATCTATTTATATACTTTATTATTTTTATGATATAGACTGGTAATTTTTTGCCTGTCTTATACATCTCTTAGGTCTGTACAACATGTGGGCATGGGCGTTATTAGCAGAACCAGCTAGTGCTGCACCGAAAAAATACCTGCCTGCAACCTCTTATTGAGTGGTGCCATCCACTTTTCGGGTTGCATGGCTACCCAGATCATAAGAATGCTGAAGCTGTTTGGGCTTCAGTGCATCAGTGCCAGCACCTTCTTCCGCCATCAACGACTTTACACAATTCCTACCATCGTACAGGCCTGACAGAATGAACAGGCAGGGATTGTCAGAGATCTGAATGAGATGGGGGGTGGGCTGATCCTCTCTGTTGACTGCAGGTAGTACACTTCGGCTTGTATCATTGATATAGAAAACAGGTCAAAACAATATGATATTTTTTAATGTATCACTTTTTGTACTTTAATGTCTGACCACAGATGTAAATTAGCTATATAGCTAACTCTGGCTCAACATTTGTGTTGTGCTTGGCCCCTGTTAAATAAACTAATTAAAATGTTTTTGACATTCATAGGTCAGACTCTCCTGGCCAATATGGCACCTGCTCTTTGATCAAGGACAGAATTAACAAGGTTTGGGATCTTCAATTTGTCCAGGTAATTTGATGTTATCAGACACACAAATCAGTTGTGTGATAACACAGTTAGTGATATGACCGAATGTTTTTTACAGAGCTCAGAGGTCCCAAATAGCATCTGGTGTGAGGTAGAAGGTCTGAAGCGCAGCATAGAATTTCTTAAGGAGCAACAGATGCAACTGTCAGCCCTCATCACAGACAGAAATCGGCAGGTAAAGACACGCAACAACAGATATGTACACCCACAAAATCTTGGCACTGACAATATTTACAGCTAAAACTACATTTTCTTATCCTGCGTTTCCCTGCTGTGCTCATCCACCTCTGGAGGGAGAAGCAAGGAACAAGGAGTGGCTGGAACCGAGTATAACATATAACACATCAATATATAACACATAGTGTGCTAAGAATTGCTTGTGTTGTTATTTCATAAAAGAGAATATCTGGTTTTTCAGCCCAACAGATTTTTTTCAAGATAAGGAGTAAAAAATCACGAACAAGGTGTTATACAAATCACACCTGATTGTGATCATACAATCATGCCTTATCATCAGAGCAAAATATGTGTTTATACAGGATCAGCTGTAGCAGTTAAACTGGAGAGTGTAGCTACTAGAACAGCACTGGTGAAGGATGTTCGGCAGTTATCACTCCCTCATCCTGCACTTTGCGCCAAAGCACACTGGGTTCTCCTTCCTTGGGATGTACAGCAGGTAAATATGTGATGATCAAAGAATGAGTATGGCTAAAACTAATACAGTGTAACACAGCAGCCCAAACTTCATTGATAAAAATCGGACAAGGCAAAACGATGTATACAGAAATGGCATATGACGATGTCCACAGTGACGGGGGGGGGGGTTACATTAATAAAATTATTGTTAATACCTTTTTACTCACAAAGTTTGTATTGCACTTACAGTAAGGAAATGAGTGTTCTCACCTCGAGAACTGCACATGGTTCACTGTCTTCAAGTTTCAAATAGGTAAAGTCAAACATAAAAGGTCAAGTATATGATTTAAAAGCAATAACTTCAAGGTTTAGAAATCTGCTGAACACTCAGCTCTCTCTCTCTCTCTCTCTCTCTCTCTCTCTCTCTCTCTCTCTCTCTCTCTCTCTCTCTCTCTCTCTCTCTCTCTCTCTCTCTCTCTCTCTCTCTCTCTCTCTCTCTCTCTCTCTCTCTCTCTCTCTCTCTCTCTCTCTCTCTCTCTCTCTCTCTCTCTCTCTCTCTCTCTCTCTCTCTCTCTCTCTGTCTCAAGGTCACTAAATCTAGAGTGGGCTGTTGAGTTTTCCGTGCCCGTCATATACTTCAATGCATTTCTTTTTCCTGAATAGATAAATATATATACTTTTTTTTCTCATTTCCTCTTGATCTGGCTCATTTAGTTTGGACGGACAGCTGCTCAGATCTGACTGCTCCTTGACGCAATCAGAAAATGAAACCATTTTCAGCAAATGCGATCATTTGACGCACCACACATCGCTGCTACTATGTGACTGGTGATTAAAAACAGTGGGTGCATTGGGAAATTAAGAATGACGCACGTCCAGTTCCCTCTCAGCCCTTTCAGTGCTTCCTTTGCCTATTGACAATAATTACTAAATTGGAGGTAAATTCTTTGCTTCAGACTCAGGGCCTTGAACACACAAATCAAGGAGGGTGAATTCTAAGTCGCCAAAAAAGACCTTTAAAACCAGATAATTATTTAATTTCACGTCTCAGGCAGAGGGGGGCTCATGGCCCATTAAATGACCTCCTGGAACAAAGCCTGTTTTGTTAATGAACCTAATGACCTATTTTACTTACCAAAGAACACAGGTTTACTACAGAGCATCATGAGATGAAACCAAAGGGTCACAAGACTATTAACAAGACTGGACAATGGAAACAAAATACAGAAGGAGGAACATTGGGAACCACTGGTTTATTACTGTGTGTGTGTATGTATATATATATATATATGTGTGTGTGTGTGTATATATATATATATATATATGCTCAAACTCTTCATCATGTATAACTGGTATCTTTCATTATACAGAGCTGTCCGCATGATTCAGTAGTCTCTGAACTACATGTCTGAAGGGACTCTTTGTAAAACATACTTTATTCCTAAGGAGTGTCTCTTTTTCATTACATTAAAGGAATAGTTTGACATTTCTGAAAATACACGTATTGGCTTTCTTGCCAAGAGTTGAATGACAAGATGGGTACCACTCTTATATCTGGAAGCTACAGCCAGCAGCTACTATAGCCTGGCTCTGTTTAAATGGTAAGTCCATCTACCAGCATCTCTAAAACTTTAATTAACACAGTCTCTTCCAGGGTTTGTTACGCACTCGCACCAGTGGAGACTCCAGAAAGTCACTGGTCCTAGACAAGAAATAGTCCTACAAATAACCCTGTGTGATTTGTAGTTTTTACAAGGATTAAACAATCCATATACATGTTAATTAGTGAGCTTTGGGGGTGGTAGGCAGACTTTATTACCTCCTGCAGGCCAGATGTTTCTCCCTGTTTCCAGTCTATGTGCTAAGCTAAGCTAACTGGCTGCTGGTGGTTATATTTAATGGACAGATATGATATAACAAGATATAGAAGAAAGTAAATAAGTGTAGGAAAGTCAGAAAAGTGAAGGCAGGACAAATCCCAGTTTCACCCCTACCCCATTTGACTGCGTTAAATGTCGCCCACATATACTAAAGCTATGAGCAATGATTCCACTGTTTGAAATGCCTCAAAGGTTGTTTCAGCATCACTAGCTGAGAATCTGTGTTATGGCTAATTAGCCATAGAGTTAATGATTTATGTTGAAGCTTTAGGCTAAAATAACCATGAGCACATCCACAAAACCTCAGTAGGATGAGTGCTGAATGCCAACAAATCAACAAGAATACAATTTAAAAAAAAGCACTTGCACCCTGACACAGTGACTTTAAGCTTTTATTAGAAATATTTGGACCCAACACAGGATACTCATATGAACAAAATGACCAGTGACATCCTAATCACTTAATCACATCCATATGTGGCAGAACATTCTTATTACATGATGGTTGTCTTACGTAATCATGAAGTCAGTAGGACACAAAAATAATATAGAAATACCAAGAACATTCAATTCATTTAGTTGATAAGGAGGATACAATAGGCTCACTAGACACTAACGAACCACTGATAAAGCTTTATTTGTCACCACACAAATAACTCAGATAATGACAAACTCATTACACACAGTCTTCCAGTCAGGTACGTGTCCTTTGGTTGTCTTTGTATCACAGTCATACTGTATATGAAACTTCTGTGAGTTTCTATTTGTGTTTTGTGCCGAAAAGGAAAATATCACAGAGAAACACTTATGGAGCAAGATTACAACAAGAGAGCAAAAATATCTTGGTATTTTCTGAAGAAGGAACAGAATAGTTCTTTTAAACAACCAAATCAGCCCCTGACCTTTACACCAGCCTCTCTGATGTGGAAAACAGCGCATTCAGTTTTCCCCCAGCATGTCAGCAGCACTTTTTATCTCTTCTGTATTTTCCATCCTGGTCTTTCTTACTCCTCCCTCTCCCTGATTTGGTCATCAGCCCTCATACTATGGGAAACCACTGAGCCTGACCCTTATGCTCACTGACCACTTGACAAGCACACGTAGCCACTGTTCAAACAGCACTTAAACTGAGGCTACATGAGAGAACGCACAACCCTGTTTGAACCATAGACTGTGTGCTTGACATTTCCCAGAATGTAAACACATGCTCTGAGATTGTTTCCAAAAATATTTTTTTGAATAATAGGGAAGGAGGGAAAGAAAGGAAAAAAAAAACTGCACATATATACTAGCACTTAAATTTAAACAGCATACAGCATTTAAAATACCCTTAAACTGTATACATCCATACATATGTACTGTAAATAGTAAGTAAAGACATAAAAGAGAGAAAAATAACTAACAAAGGAAGGGGGTTGGAAAATGTGTTACAGTTTACGTATCTACCACACATAGTGGAGACAAATGTGGAAAATCCTGTTTTTACGTACTGTAATTTTGCTTTCTTGGTCTATTGCATGTCTGTCCGTCTTGGAAGAGGGATCCCTCCACTGTTGTTCCTCCTGAGGTTTCTTCCATTTTTTTTCCCTGTTAAAGGCTTTTTGGGGGAGTTTTTCCTTTCCAAATTGAGGGTCTAAAGATAGAGGATGTTGTATTGTTGTACAGATTGTAGAGCCACCTGAGGAAAATCTGTGATTGGTGATATTGGGCTATATAAATAAAAGAAAAAAAAAACTTGATATGACTTGACATCCACACATACAAAATTATAACCATATAATTTATGGGTAATCACTTTCATATTTACCAAAAAAAAATTAAACTGTAAAACATTTGAAGATACTCATATGCACACATACCTCCATGTATATACACACAGTACCAGTTGAAAGTTATATTAAGCCATACTAATTATTATGTAGCTATACTACAACTTGCACTGTCTATATCTAACGGTGTATGTGAAACAGGTACACATGCATGTTCACAGTGCTGGTTCACATTTCCAGTTTGGAGTGGAATGTCTCTACAACTGTTGGATATATTGCCATAAAATTTATTACGTTCATGTCCCACTCAGGAAGAATTGTAGAAACTTTAGCGATGCCTTAAACTTTCCTCAAGCGCCATCATCAGGTTAAATTATAATTTGTCCAAATAGATTGGTTTATGACCAAATATCTTCAAAACTAATCATGTTCCCATCATTCTCAGCTGTAGTTTGTGTTATCATGCTAACGAGCTAAGCTGAGATGTGTTAGCATGTAGCTTAAAGCTTCATTGTACGGGCCTCACAGAGCTGCTAGCATGAGTCTTGTTACAGCAGCATACTGAGCTGCTTACATGTGCACGGTTACATTTAATTCTTTATACAGGATGTGGCTTTTGCGTCCCAAATTTCACAAAACATGTCAGTTCAAATACGTCACGACAAAAAGTCTTAAATCATTGACAGACAATGTTAGTACACTGTGTCCTAGTTTCTGTTTGTTGTGTTTAAAATCAGATGAGAGATGCAGAGAGCCACAAGTGCCTGTCAGCACTCGCTTGACAATGACACACACACACACACACACACACACAGACTGTGGTGTGGATGACATGTGGCACAAATTTAACCCCATCATTTTCTGAGCCAGTGCACAGCTACAGGCAGTGACGAAGGACGTCACTGGGCTGTTGCCTACGGCCTCTTGTCCCTCGGTGCCACTGCCAGTGTCAGTAACAGCCCTGCTGGTACGGCCCATCACACCTCCCGGCCATCATTATCTAACTCACTGGAGTGGAGTCACTGGGTCATGGCACCTGCGATCACGACCCTTCGCTTCAAAAGTTACACTTGCGTCAGCGCTCCAAATGCCTCAGGCTCTGAGCTGTTATCATGGTCATGGCCGTTCCTCTTTGGGATCAATCAATAGGGATGAAAATAGCACAGATCTGTATAGTATAGTATCTGTATAGCCTGAACATAGAACTGTGTGTGCTGTACTGAAGTCTCCGCTGGTTTGCTCTGTTGTATAAAAAAAAAAGATTTAAAAGCTGCGAGTAAAATTCAACAAGGACTTCACAGCTGCACAGAGTAAATAAAGTCTGAAAGATGAAAATCTTAAAGAATAAATATGTTCCAGGTGGAGCTTTTGACGTGTTTCCAGCTGTCACCAGAGATGTGCTGTAAATTTATCGGTCTTTCAATGAACCATAGTGGTTAATGGCTATGCCTGAAGGAGTAATTAAAATATTTAAAGAGAACTGTTTCAAAAGAGGCCTTTTAAGAAACCATTAACAGTTGAAAGGAGCTTTTCTGAAAGATTCTCGGGGGAACTATTAGCCTGTGTTTACACTCTTATCTTTTTGAAGAATTACCCAATTCAAAACTCAAACCCAGAAACCTTTTCTGTTTTTGTATAAACAATCAATGAAAAATGTTTCAACACACACACACACACACAAATCTAAGCAAATGAAATCTAAGCACTAACCCATATGCTAACACTTTATTATAAGCCCCCCTATCTAGCATTCATAAGCACTATATAAACAGTTAATACATGGTTTATAACACACTAAGTGTTTATGAATGCATTTGTCAACAACGAGGAGAGACTGGTAATGAATAATAACAGTAAATAATAATAATATAAATTATGTCTTATCATGTCTTATGATGTGATATAAAATGTCTTTCTATCTGCCTATGACTACATTATATTGTCTTATAAACATATATTAAATGTTTATATACTGCTTATACATGCTAAATAGGAGGACTTTTAGTAAAGTGTTGGTGAATACATTAATGTATTTGATTCTGTTCTGTTCTGAGGGAAATATCTGTTCACTATGTTCACCAGCTAGTCGCTAACTTTGTTTGTCTTGCGTTTGGTGCTGATCAGGTAGCGTACAGTGGATTTTTAGAGCTGCCTGCTGATAATGATGATGCAGTGAGAGTGAATGAAAATGGTTAAGTTGGCCGTAAAGCCAAACAACAAACTGACAGACGCTACACAGCTCTGAGGAACTGCAAGGTTGGTTTGTCACTATTAGCAACTCCTTTGACATTACATGTAGTCATTTGATATATTGTTTATATAAATATTTTGATTCTAGCAGTTTTAATGTTGAATTTTAAATGTCACTGTATTTATAGCATTAAAATTTTTTCCTTAATGCTCTATCTGAAAGCAGAGCTGATGTGGTTTGAATTCCCCCTCATCTGAACTTTTCTTTATCATTTGAAATATAACCTGATAGGACAGATATCTATCTGACATATCTGATCAAATACTTCCATGCTTCATTGCTTCTCATTGGTAACCTGAATGTCACAGGAATTTTTCACTTTGAATTCTTTCACCAATCCAATTTGTGCAACTTGATTATTTTTTTTATTGGACTTTAGATCCCAAAACAACCAATTTATTTTGATCAACTTGAATGTAGTTTATGAGTATTTAATTTGTACTTAAAATCCCTTTAACCCATTTATAAGCAGTGTATAAACATTTAATAATGTAGTAGTAAGTAGTAATGTAGCAGAAACATGTATAGGACAATTTAAAGTATTATCATATTTGTCAAAAATTATAAATACTTCTACAAAGCATCTGTAACTGGTGTATAATCACGTCATGAATGACTGATAACACAGATTACATAACACAGGAAAGATATTATACAGTAAAGAAAATGTTATAAAGACAATATTATAAAGATAATATATTATAGAAATCTAAATAACATTTGGTGAATAAAATGCCAGATATATTTAAAATAGACTCGATATTTGTAAAAATTAGTCAAAAAAGGCCATAATACCAGATCCTTAATAAATATAAGAATTAGATATGATTAATACAAAATATCAGATTTAATATTCATAAAAAATTATAAGGACATATTTTCATATATTTCCATTGTCAATCATTCGTTATCTGTTTATACAACAGTTACAGATATCTCACAAGGAATTATAGTTGACAAATAAATTAACGAACACTTAAAATATCTATACACTTTATATAAATCTAATTCAGGATTCAAATCCAAGCTTTCACATATACTGTATGTAATTATAATGTAAATATAAAGCAGGCAATGCAGCATCCTCCTTCTTTTTGGACTAATTCAACATTTCTTGTCTCTCTCCTCTTGCTGGGCTCCTGTGTGATCACAGCTGTATGTGAGTAACATATTTAAAATGATCTTAGCTCAGAGTGAAAGTGAAACAACTCCACACCTGGCGCCTTCATACCTCTGTTCCAATGCTTGCACCAAAGGCGAGCATTACATTAACAAACAGCTGTTTATGTGTTTGTAGTTGAGTTTTGTTCTTTCAGTGAATCATTTTTCTGCATAAGTGCACCTGGTGAAGGTCGGACTTATCTCAAATCAACTGCGAGTCCTGCTCAGATGACTTTCTCCTTAATAACAGGGAGTGCAGGGGATCCAGGGTTTGATCCATGATAGGAAATGCCTCTTTAGCTAACAGGAACACAGCACAATGGAGAACATTGTGAGGAATCACAGGGTTTTTTATTAGGCTGTGAGGTGGGAGCAGGATTCAGTGGAGAGGAAAAGAACACGTCCTGGTTTTAATTTTCTCATTCTGCGTCATTCCTCCGTCAAAACGCATAAATCAAACACGTGTCATCTCCTGAAACGATAGAGACCCCTGCCCCTGCCTTCTCTTATCTCCTCTCTGCTTCATGTCCTGGCTCACTTTTATCATTCTGCGCAGTTACAGAAGAAAATAGATAAAAGTAAATCTTGTCGGTGGCAGGCATTGATAGCTGGAATGAATACAGATTGATAGACAGGCATGCAAAGAGAATATGTGATTGAATTATTGAATAAGAGAGAAAATAAGTCAAACGAATGGAGGGCAAAGCAGCTGCTTGCTCTGATTTCTCTCTTGCGTCACACACAGGTCCCTCGGGGGAGCTCAGCGGTTTGAAACTAACCTCTGCACTTTATTGGGGGGGGGGATGGGGGGCGAGCAGGGGGATACAGTTGTGTCATTTGCCAAGAAGTGTTTATTAATTCCCATTTTCTAAGTGTCCCTTTGGAGAGACTGAATGCTGAATACTCACGTCTCTGTTTCTGCTCCAGATGTCAGCCAAATTTAAAAACATTTCAGTGTGAAGGACACGCTGGGTAGTTTTGGCCTGTTAAAGAACTTCCAATGAAATCTTTGTTGTTGAAGGAAAATTCCGGTTTATTTCAACCTCATGTATTTCTCATAAATGTGACCACCGTGGCTCTATGTGTTAGGCAAATTTTGCTCTCTACATCTGTTATAGAGATTCAGGGGATTCACAAAAACACGTTTATCGCACACGAACGATGAACATCGAGGCAAGTTGCCAAGACTCCTACATCTTTCCAAATAAACACCCCCCTCCCCCACTTCCATGTTCACATGTGATGTCAGGGGTGGGAGCCGTGTGCAGGCAATCCCAACTAACCTTGTGACTCAGGGAAATATTTTTCCACGTTAATTCCAATGTCTGGATATTCTTCAGGATTCAAAGTTCACTGCTCTTTGAAAGGGTGTACTTGAATTATTATGCTATTATGTTATCATTACATCAGTGGCATAAAATGGACTTAAAATGACAATAATATCATTTATCACATATCGTCCAACAGAAGTAGTTATCATGATAGGTCTAGTCACATTTAAGGCTAGAAAGAAACATAAGCACTGATCCCCGCCAGATGTTAATTTTTGTGACTGTTATTTCAGCGGCAGCTCGTGTACACTCAGTGTTCGTCCCACATTACTGAAAGAAGGGAGTGTAGCTGTCATTAGCTGCCTCTTTTTTTATGGGTCAGTTGTGGTGACAGTATATGACCCAGACCGTAAAAACTCAGTGACAGGTAGTCCTGTAATCTCAGCACACAGTATTGCAGTAAAGCCTAACGTAGCAACACGTCACAGTAATGTGATTACTTTTTTTATTAACAGTAAGGCATTACAATTTGAAATCCAGTTATTACAATATATTCAATATGTCAGTTACGCTCCGTTACATTGATAATTTGGAAGTTGGCTTGCTTGTTCTTACCAGTTTTCTCTGTGTTGAGTGGACAGAGATGTGGTCCGTTAGCTTGGCGCAGGAGAGGTTCACTTTACCAACGGAGAGAGTTGAAGGCATTACTAGGCTAGTTTTCATTAGCCTTGCTTGCTTGTCTAGTTGTACTATAACATAATTTTAACCGTGAAGAACAGAACACAACAGTCAATAAGTAAAACTTTCTACAGAAAAGAGAAAAACACAGTGAAGCTTGTTAATCAACTTGCCTTATTTCTTAATTATTTCACTTGTTTAGTTTTAACAAATTATAATTTGAACAATGCTAAACATGTACCAATGTTAAAATGATGAGAGAACACTTGTAGCAGCCAGCCTCCCTCCAAAAAACTCTTTGAATATTCATATGCAAACATGACATCTAATTTATCTGATTTTGAAAACCACATTTAAGAATCCTCAAGTATGAGTTACTCTACAGTTTCTGTATCATGGTTGTACAGACAAAATTTCCCTATGTGATCTTGTAGAGAGACTCCCACTTGAGGTGAGGGGAGCCCCTACTTGAAAAAAAAAAACCAAACCAAATACTCTTCCTGTTCACAAGCTGTCTCATTAAATGCCGTGTGTTCATAACTGACTTGCTAGCACTAACCACTGGTAACAAGCCTACACTCAGAAATCCCCTGGGTTTTGTTTAGAGTTAGTTAAACAATTGCTTTGTAACTTTCTGCCTTTGTGTTTGTTTGAACTGAACTATTTTTAGTGCCTGCCCAAATGAATATTTCACCCAAAACAGTTCCAGCACTGATATTCCCTGAAGAACACCAATGTAGGAGCGCTGTCACAGCAATGTAGTAAATAAAACTACATCTAAATTTTTCTTAATTACATAATCATAATTTTGACCAAATATGTACACTGAGGAAATTTATACTCATTTTGTGGTAAAATTTAATTTGAATTTCAGTTCAACTTAAATTGACATTGTGGGTGTATGTGATGTGCTATTGTGTGTAGCTTTGTATTTTGTATAATGTGTCTTGTGTGTTTTTTGCTTTGTACTGTTTGTTATTGTGCTGTTACATGTTTTAATCGTAAGGGACTGCAGATGAAAATGAGCTTTAAGCTAACTCTGGTACAGTACATCAAATGTTAACATTTATGTTTAACACTGTACATGGTCCCAATAAATACAACACAGTCTTTAACCTGCTTTGACCCTGAAGGTGAACAGTATTAACAATAGCTTTGTGAGCCAGAGAGAGGAAGCAGCCAAGCACATACAGACCTGTACTGTCATGTTGTTAGTGGTTAAACACACCCAGCAGCTGCCAGACAGACAAGAGAGTCTGAAAATGTGAAAATCATGGGTGGATCTAACAGCGTGAGGAGTACACAGAGAATCTAAAGAAAGAGATTACTGGGGCAGAGAACCACCAGTGCAAAAGATCACTGGCACACAGACCCACGCGTACACTAATGCACAAACCCAGCCGTGCCTCTGAGAAGGGTTTGATGCTGATGTGCAGTGAAAGACAGAGGTGGTGCATTAGATGGATTGTAGAGCTGCTGTGAGTCAGACTGTGCTGCCGTGTCAGCTCGTCCAGACAGACACTGCTCTCCAGGCTGTGTGTAGGTGTCTCTCAAGGGACAGTCAGGCTTTTCTGTTATGAAACCCCGAGTTCAGAGCAGTAGCCGCTGCAGCTTTTCACTGTTGCCTGCCTGGCAACACATTTCAGCACTTCATATGAGGGTCACGGTGCTTTAGTATAAAATGTTTTTTAAATCAGACATCCATTAACAGATTAACTCTGGGCCTTTGTGAATGGCTTATTGCATGATCTAAAAGGCATTTTAGTCCATGTAATCAACCTTCTTTTCCACCTTTAAAATTCAAAATTCTGCACAATCCAATATTTCATTGAGTAAAGAGAATTACTTTGTCAAATTTTTGAATGGGGAACTGTGTGGTCCTGAGATTAGTTGCTCTTATCAATCTTTTTATGTTAATATTGGACCAGATGACTATATATTATGTGGAAGGTGTTGGTTATAGTGATAAACCTATAGAAAGAGAAGTATCTGACTCTGCATCTGACTTCCTGTCCGCTCTACAGAGCGTTTAGTGTCCTTTAGCTTGTTATTTTGGTTTTACGGCCTACAACTTTACTGTTTTGGTTTAGACTCACAGTTCAGTATTTAAACGCTACGCTCATAGAGACTGAGGACGATCTCCCAGGTTTCAATTAGAGAGTTTTAAAAAACCCTGCATTGCAGAACCAATCCAAAGTCTTTATGCCGCCTTTCATATTGGTGCTACGGAGGAGAATCGGGGAAAAGCATCATTTCCAGTAAGGCGCGTCCTTGACAAAATATAAGGTGCGTAGGTTTGTTAGTGTCTGTTCTCGCCGCTGTTCAAGCAACTACCGTGCATTTAGAAATCCCCAGACTTCGGTAGGCGGAGATCTCCGATGTCTGGTATTGCAAGACTGGCTTTGGTTTGTTGTGGCTGCAGCAGCCAACTATTTTCATCCAAATAGCTCTCATGAACCCGCTAGACACGATATCTGCACAGCACCAACCATCAGATAGACAAAGTTAACGACTAGCTGGTGAGCATATCAAGCATTTATTGGCTAAAGAGTCTAATATTTTTCTCAGGAGTTGATTGGGACTATAAAAGGAAAGTTAATAATGAGTCATGATGTCACATCTGGTCTAGTCGCTGTTTCGTTAGCTTCTGTAACTCAGTGCACTTTCTCATTCAGCATTTCTTTCATCTGTCTTTCTGAAAAAATGAAGCGTGTTCGTGAGCTCTTCTTTCCAGAGAAATCGGCATCCACTACAGCAGTTGCTATCAGAAGTTGAAACCATCATGATGTCATGACAGAGTTAAACAACAATTACTTTATGCGAACAAAAAACGACAGTTAACCTGAAAATGTAATTTTTTTAATAAAAATTTACCAGCACAGCAGCGCAGATACTCATGTCATAGTAACTTGTTTTTTTTCCATATCCATAATATTCACTAACACTCTCCTCTTATGTCATTGTCAACTTTCTAGTTGTAATCTCTGCTGTCTAAAAACGTCCATATAATGTTCGGGCCTTTCTGTCCTTATGTTATTAGAGACATGTCAAAACTAACAGCAACCCCTCGACTCAACCATGATCTTGGCATGTCTACTGAACATTGACATTAAACCTGTGATGGTGTTTGGTGGGCTTATGGGAAATGCTGTTTGTTAAAGGCTGTAAAAAAACAGAAATAAACATGATATTAACATAAGATTATATCGTTTCAAAACATATAGTAAACAACAACTGTTGAGAAAGGCTATTTATGTTCCAAAGCTGCATTTTTGGCTTAGTTATGAAACCCCAGATGTTCTAGTTTCACTTTTCACTTTGCTCTGTGTCTGCTGGATGTTTAAATGAGCAACTACTTGCTATGACAAACACTGTGTCAACTGTTTAAGGTAAAAATATGTCAATGTTGTGTTTGTTCACAAATGGCCATCAATTAAAGCAGGATTAAAGTGGAGTACTAGTACAAGTAATGCTAATGTAAGGGGTGGCTGTGGCTCCGATAATAGAGTGGGTTGCTCATTAATCGTAGCCTCAATAACCAGCCCCTCATGTCCACAAGTGTCCCTAGCAAGACAACAATAAATTGCTCTCACAGTGCTTATGTGGGGGAAAGAAATGTAAGTTGTTTTGGAGAAGTGTTTCCTATATGAATGTAGATAATCAACTGACAACAATTAGTTTTCTGGCAGAAAACAGCATCATTTCAACAAAATTTGTTAGCATTCAAAAACAGCTAAGTCTCTGCTATCAGTGACCTTGCAAACTACAAGCTTATGTAACTGTAACGGTCTCTGTTGTCACAGAGGTGTAACGTGAGCTCCGACACGTATGTCTATGAGTACTGCACAGTGTGTGAGTGAGATCACTCTGCAGCATGTATTGCCTCTCACACAACTGCTATGAAACACAAGTTTCTATCAGATTTCTAGCAGCTAGGTGGCATATTGTGTGGTGTGTTTGATTTAATACAGCAAATTTAAAACCTCAGTAATACAATATAAGACAAATGGCTCTCCGAGGAATTCATACTTACCTGTGCGTGCAAGCGTCGCATTTTTAGGGCATTTGCGCATGTGTTTATATGTGTGTGTGTACTTGTGTTTGTGCCAGATGATGGGAAGAGTGTACATTGTTGTTCTGACTCAGAAGCTTTTCCATTTTGGGAGCCCCCGTCCGCCCATCAGTTTTTTTCATCTCTTACGTCAATGCCTCCAGACTGTTAGTGAAAGGGTTTTCCCGCTCAAAGCCCCCTGAGAGCTTCTGCCAGGTCTGCTTCATTATTGTAGGCACTTTTACAGGCAGATGGGTTTCAGTACAGACTGGAGAGAAAACTTCAGTGGAAATAGTGAATAAGCTTCCTGGGTAATCCTCCAACTTCCTTGTCTCTTTTGTTAGGCCGTGGCAATTTTTAAACAGGTGTTTGTGTCCAGTGAAATAGCACACTAATTGTTTTTTTTTTTCCTTCAGTGAAATGGCACAATGATCACAAGACCATGACGTTAACAGGATGTGCGCTCACTTCCTTTGAACAGAGTGCTTGTTCCTGTCATTTGACTCGAGGTCATGCAATAACTTTGTGCAACAGAGACGGGAAATAGCTGATATAACTGAGCAGCTTTAAAGTGTGGGTTGTTGGTAAATGAACAGAGACACAGCCAAGCAGAGGATTTACAAAGTGACAGACAAACAGCCAGAAAGGATCTGAGTACGTGACACTGAACATACAGTAGTGGACAAATGGATTACAAAAAAAAGAGGAACAGGAGGCGCAAATCTCATAGACAAGACTGTTAATTACCTCGACAAATTCAACAGAGCCTCATGACTGCTGAGCTGGAACAAAATATTGCTTCTTGTCTCAAACAATCAGCTCTACTAATGCCAACACTTGCCCCATACTCGACCCATTTCTCTGCCCTCCTTCCCATTGTACAAACACACATGACCCACTTAGAGAAGCTCTCTCTCTCTCTCTCTCTCTCTCTCTCTCTCTCATACACACACACACACACACATACTCTTTGCAATCTTGTATAACCAACAGTTCTTAGAAACGAAAGGAAGACGTGTAAACATCTTGCAGTCTGTAACTGTATTGTGCAGCTGGAATAGCTTACATCAGTGAAAGCTGACTTAATGTGTCCACTGCAGCCGGCAGAGGTGACAGACAGACAAACACAAATTGCATCCATACAGAGCAGAGAGGAGAATCACTGAGAAGAGTTTGTGAAGCAGCTGTTCTGACCACAGGCTGTATATAAAGATGGATGACATGTCTCAACTTCCTGCCACTATGCTAAAGTGATGCCAAAAATTTGCATTTTCGGGGCTGACATCTTGCTTATGTGACGTCATTTGCAATGATGTCACATAAGCAAGTAGGGGGGGGGGGTTGGTTAGTTACCGTAAACATGGCATAATCCCAGGTTCAGAGAATAGGCATAGCTGTAGCCACCTCTATTGTAGTGTGTTTTCAGTTCATGAAAGTTAACTGTAACATTTTGGTCACGGGGGCCACATCCACGGGAGGGTGCAGGATCTTTATATACAGTCTATGGTTCTGATCATTGACTGTATATAAATATGGATATCATGACAGCTCCGCAAAAGTAGGTCATAAGTCCTGCCCCCTCCATGTTAGTGGATGGGACATGAGCCAAACTAAAATATCAAAGTACACATCAAATAAATTTTTCCCAAAGATGGTTTCTGTCATTTTAGGTAGTTCTTATCAAGCTGATGCTTGTCTAAGTGCTCATTTTTCTGATAAGTTTGTTTTCATTTAGTCATATGACGATATAAAAAGGGGGTGTGACGTCATGATTGACATCTGTGACAGCTGCTCTCATACCTCCATCAGGTGGCCGGATGGCTGAGGGAGCGTGTCCTGCAGGCTGTCATCCTGCCGCCCAACTCTACTGCGCAGACTCTGGCTCCAAATGATGTCACACAAACAAGATGGCAGCCCCCGGAAAGGAGATATTTTGGCTTCACTTTTGTGTAGCGGTAGGAAGTGGAGACACGTCATCCATATTTATATACGATGTACGATTCTGACCTGTAACCTACAGAAAAAAATAGTTTATGTTGGAGAGGGCAAATTCTCATTGTTGTGTTATTAATGTTGTAAAGTTCTAAAATGCAAGATGGCATCACAATTTAGTTGCAGCATTTTTGTCATCACAAACACACACACAGCCATGTGAGGGAAGAGGATGACTGTAGTTATGTGTGCGCTCTGATGTATGTTTGTATTAAGATGAAAGAGATCTATTAACCACTTCAAAAACTTTAAGTAGCCAAGCATTGATGAAATCAAAGAACTTCAGATGATCCCAAATTTATCAAATAAACACAAATGCATGAGGTAGAATTTGCGGGAAATGTTTATACAGAGTTGCACAAGACAAATATTTTTCCATTCGATAATAGCGCAGTCACCAGCAAATGTCGGGGTTTCAAAACTGATGAAATGAATGCATCACCTGCAATTGGCTGTTAGATCAAGCAGAATAAATCCAGCATATTTGAAACAAGTCATCAGAAGAGCAGCTCTAACAGCTCTGTGAGGTTGAACTTGAGCACACGTGTTGCTTTGACCTACATGCAAACGTCAGCAAGCTAACATGCCCACAAAGACAATGTTAACACACTCATAACTCTGATAAATCCACTTCAACAAATGAAGATCAACGTTCAGCAAACTGCTTTCTTCAGTTTTTTTTATTGACACTGTAATGTTTAGCAGGTATAATTTTTACCATGTTCACCATTTCAGTTTAGCATGTTTAGCACTAAACACAAAGTACAGCTGAACCTGATGGGAGTTTCATGAAGAACATGAATGTCTGTACCAACGTTCACAGCAATCCATCCAGGAGACATTCTCCTCCAAACCAAAAATTTGACCCTCATGGTGGTGCTAGAAGAAAGTCAGGTGATCATCAAAGTCATAAGAAAACATCATCTGGGCATCCAATAGTACTCCATCCAATAGTTATGAAATAGTTCAGTGTGGATCAAAGTGGTTGAGCGACTGACTAAGTGATCTTTAAGAAATGAGGTGAACTGAAATTAAGAGTTTAAGAGTGTTATTCAATGATCTCAATTGGAAAAAACTTAAATGTTATTCTGAGGAAGTAAAAAAAATAGACCTCATCAGTGGGAAAAGTGATATCAGAGGGTTTCCTATTGGAAATATGTCAGTGACTAAGCTGTGGCCTGTCTTTGTGGCTCAGGAGGGTTGGTGATATCCATGATACCCACCTGCAACATGTGGTCACGCAACAAAGAATTAGTAGCATTATCTCTGCTGTCACAAGCCAAGTGTAACAGGAGCGAGAGGCCTAGGAGTCAGGCTGAGTGACGCACCCACCACCTGACTTTAAGCACTCCAAGTTTCCACACAGGCACAACTTCTGACACTCCCGTGTCATGACACGACCATGTGGTGCAATGAGACTCTCTGACTCTCTCTCTGGTGATTGTTCCTCTTATGCGCCATCATTTCTCTCACACATATTGTATAAAGACCCTGCAGAGAGAAATGAAACGTTGAAGTGAGAGATTACACAAGGGGGACTTTACTGAACAGCAGAGAAAGTTAGAAAAATGCTGTGAGTTACATGATGCAGAAGAGAAGATTGTGCATTTAGTCTAGGAGAACATGGATTTAAAGGATAAGGTTGGCAATATTCTATACTTTTATTATTATTAACTAATCCCATGCAAAGACCAAAACTAATAACTGTTGGTCCATCTATCAATATTTTCTCTGTCCCAAGCCCATTCATTTGTAATGAGAATGTAAATCTTTGGGAGGAGGGATTGTTTTGTTTTGCCCTAACTAATCACTAGTGAGTGAAGTGTTCATCCCACCAACATCCTTTTCAGTTTACAAACAATTACTAGTAGTGATTGCTAGGACAAGTTAACATGTTTCATAATAATCCAACAAATATACTGATTTATTTCTGTAAGTTGATTTGTACAATTGCATTGACCCCATCCATGCTTGTCAACATTTTTTTCATGAATGTAGCTAGCTGACGTGATCCCCATTCTTAACCCTGCCTAGTACACTCTGATTGAGTGTTGGTTTCTCTAACCAGTGGAAACAACCATCAGCAGGTACAATTAGAGCTTTTTGAACTGCTGAAAAAATCTGGTATGTGGGCGATCATTTGGAGGTCTGGAACGAGGCTACAGTGCTGTGGCTATATGTGTTGTTTTTATCGTTATGTGGCTCCAGGGATGGTAATGTCAGTTAATTAGTCCACCACTTTGGTTCAGACTGAAATATCTCAACAACAATTGGATGGATTTCCTTGAAATATTGTACATACATTCATGATCCCCAGAGGATGAATCCTACTGACTACCGATGCCCTGACCTTAGTGCCATCATGTTCAGTTTTGGGTTAAACATCTTGACAACTAACTATTGGATGGATGACTATAAAAGTTGGTATAGTCCAATACTTTGATTTGTAACTATTTGCAAAACTAGCCTCAGCTGTACTTTGTGTTTAGTGCTAATTAGCAAATATAAGCATACTTCACGCTACTGTATATGGCCTTTTCTGTAACTTTCCTAACCGACGATCCAATATTCACACCTACTTCCCACCATGATTGGTCAGCTGTGTGGAGGTGAGAAAAGAGAGAGGGTTTTAACTACTCCCTTTAGCTCTGCTTTTTCATTCTTGACGCAACATTTTCACAATTTCTGTCACTTCACGTGAACAACTAAGTGCAACACTATGAATGAAGAAGGTAGTGTCTGAAAATGTGCTCCAGTATCCCTGTATTTAAACAATATCACGTATCCTACCGCTCTATGATGGCCAACTTTTCACTCCACCTTCGAGTGACGCTGTTCGGAAAACAACAATCAACACTTATGATTTCCAATGTGGACAGACAACATGTCCTATGAACTACTTCTGATTGAACATAAACCAACCCTAACTCTGCATTCAATATACAGACACAAACTAGTAGAAAATATCTTGCCTCTCATGAATCTGTACATCTGTGGGTGTTGTGTTGAGCACGATACTTAGATACTCTGCTCCGAGAGCACAGTTGTTTTCAGATGTAGCCTTTGTACTACACATGAGAAAGTACCATATTTCCTCAAATAGTGGCTGGGGCCTTTATTTACCTCAACTGCAGAGGCTACCAGGCCTTTAATGCATACTTATATTAGAGAGAGGCCTTTATTTCTAATTCCCTCAGTTTGATAAGTACCGTATATTTGCTCATATTTTAGTGCAAAGTTGTTTTCTGATCTGCCTCAGTTTGCTGTGTTTAATTTTTGTGACTGCATTACCAGTAATCCACTTACTCCGACATGCAGAACAATAATTTTAGCGCTTGAGTTCCACCCGGAACGTTTTGGCAGTGCACCACAAAGCTGTAGCATGCGGGTAGCCTGCTCATGGATGTACGCTTGCTGGCTCAGCTAAGTTACCCTGGTTACCCAGGCTCATGTAGTATCGCTGCCATTATTATTATTGAAATATGCGCCGTTAGCCCCGTATTTAAACAATATCATGTCTCCTCCGTCCCCCTCCCCTCTCTGTGACAGTCGGCTAGAGGGCTATGCATATACTCATAGAACTGGAGTTACATCTAGGTAACTACTATTTATGCTTAACTGGCGTGAACATTATATAACAGGCACCAGGACTTTATCCACCCTTGTTTTTTCCTCGGCCTGTTTTTGGGGCTGGCCTTTATTTGTTTCTGTTGACCACGCCCTCAGCCATTATCAGAGACCTGGCTTTTAATTGACTACCATCTTTTATTTGAGGAAATACGGTAGTTAATTTCCTGTTACAGTTTGTAGAGTATAGAATTGCTTTGTTTTTCTTTTTTACCTTCGGGTATGTGTTGATGTAACTGTTTTAATGCAACAATGATGTTTGAGCTGGCAAGACTGATTGGCGATGTTTGGTCCTGTATCTATGCTGGAAGTAATCAAAATGAGCATTAGAGGACATTTTAAGAGCCATTTGAGCTTCTCTCTACTTTCCCCTGAAGCATAGCTGGGCGCCTTTTGAGTCTCTGTAACTCAGCAGGTGGCGCTGGGCTGCAGTGCCAGATCCCATTCACAAAGAATAGCAGCCTATTGCTGTCCTAGTTTTTGAATCCTTCTGTCTTAACCGCCTGTAAATGCAGCCGCACAGAGCTGCTAGAATGGCCGTTAGTGTTGTTGGACAACAACATTAATCACAGATAGACTTTGGCTACATGGGCAGTACTTGTTAGTAGGATCAATTTACCCAAATCATTGTTGTTTTTGGTCTTTTCGTTTGTTGAGAATGTGGAAAAAAAAGAAAGACACAGAATAGATAAGCATTTAATTTCCCAACAACTTGAAAGGTGAGGTGACAGTGAACAAGGAAGAGCGTTACAGACTCTGAGTTTGTGACACAGAGAGACTAATTGAGCACACAGCTGCTGAGTGAACTCAGTATGAGAGTGTAATGGAATGTAATGGAATGCTCACACACACGCCAAAGCCTGCTGTACAATATTAACAGAGCCCAAAGTGCGTCATAGCTCTCACAGCTGACTGTGTGTGTGTGTGTGTGTGTGTGTGTGTGTGTGTGTGTGTGTGTGTGTGTGACCAAGTGTGTATATTTGTGTTATGTGCTTCCCTTTAATCTCTCTCCACTGTAGTGCAAAACTAGTCATGTGCTGATGTATGAGCCTCCAAATCAAAGTCCTGGGTGGTGTTGCTACCATGAAAAAACAATGGCAGCGCTGCATTAACCAACCATGTAGGGTACATGACGTGCTATCTATGTGAAAAATTAGAGCTATGAATGGAGTGTGTGACAGTGAAGGCAGTTAATTGTGGTGATTTGCGTCCTAGTTATGATTAGGATGATGATGACAATAAACAATCAATTTAGAAAACTTATATATACATTCTAAAGGATATGCATGTGGGACACTACTGCACATACAGTAACTGCTTCAGCACATTCACCATGTGAATTTTGACAAAGGTAATAATGCAGGACCTGCCTTAAAGTAGCAATTAATTAGATTTTGTTTTTCAGTTTTACTGCCTAATATTTCTAATTCAGTTCTCTTCAGAATCTCTTAGGGATGTGCAGGATCCTGTATTTGTATACAAAATTATTTGTATTTGTATTCGAATAAAAGTGAAAAGAGGTTTAAAAATCCTGTTTTTGTTTTTATTTTTATTTTTATTACGCTTTTAATTTTAGAAAATTAAAGTGTTACAAGAAGTGTTCATGAAGTGTTCCCTTGGGAGCACTTCATTTGTGTCAGTAGTTCAGCTTTACTTCTTGGGAACACCCCCAACTCTGGGAGTGATGTCCAAATTAGGAAATGTGCATCATGTAGCAAGTGGATGTGACCCGTTGAGACCTGTTGATAGACGTAACAGCGGAGCAGAGGAGAGACACTGAGATAGTGATGTAACTGACCTGTGCGCTGGTATTTAACATGTTTTTTTTCTTCCTGAAAACAAATAATTTTTAAAATATTTGTATGAAACAAATATTCGTAAAAGAAAAAAACCCACTATTTGTGCTTTGCTGAATAACGTATTTGTATTCAGGCACACTTGTAGTATCTATAGTAATGGTTATTGATAATTACTGATAGTAACCTTGGAAAAATTAAGAAGACCTTATCAACAACCTATCATGATTGATAGGTTGCAAGAAACAAAAGTAATCCAAAAGTATCCCACAAGTAATTGGCCAATGGGGACGCAGCCTGGTGACACACACCCACATTAGAGCTCTGTGTCAGAACTGAAACTGAAAAAAGTGACCACAAAAGAGAAATCCCGATTAGTGAAAGAAAAGCAGAGAATATTGTAATCAAATGTAGCAATCTTGTAGTTTTATCCTTAGTTTTGCCTTTGAGGTCATTTTTTTGGTTTCAATAATCTATTTATTCACTTTCAATCAAATGTTTCAAAATAATGTTTTTTTATATGAGATTTTGTTCAGTTATTATGACACAAATGTAATCCCATATATTTCTGGCCATCTGATGAATGTAAGTCCATTACTCACTCTCCATTAAGCTCTGTTTTGGTCTCCACCAACTCCCGAGGGCAATATCTGCTTCACTATGTTCAGCACATGTCTGGTGTTGACCAGATAGTGTACTGGGGGTTTATTAGAGCTTTTGTCGAAAGCAGCTGCTAGATGTTGTTGAGAGCAGTGAGACTGAACCACAGCACTAACATTGTGGGTCGTAAAACCAAAACTGAACTGCAGAGTTGGGTGACAATTCTCCGTGGGTTCATATCTACAGGCAACATCTGCCACATTAGACATTGTCATGTGATCAGTTATTTACAAAGAATTATTGGCTAGTGCAGCTTTAATGTTATGTGTGTAAGAAATACTTTCAGGTTCAAGTTCATTACCTGGAAATTTCACTCAGAAAGCAGATGAAGTGATAAATAACCTCTGGCTGGTTCCATGACACATGGGTGAGTTTACTTATAACACACAATTAATAACTGACAAATAGTATACGAGGTCATCTATTATGTTATGCCATGTGATTAACAACATGTCCAGGCTGCTAACACAAACAAACAGTGGAGTTTATTCCTGGCTTCAGTCTTTACTTCCTCCAGTTGTTGTGGTTGTTTTATACAACCCAGAATCACGCATTTGTCTCAGATGACATTACAGTATAAACAACATGACAGCTTCTATTCTCACACCCTCAGTTTGGTTAAGGAAAAAGTCAGTTCAAGTAAGATATTTACCTGTGAATGAGCAAATACGACAAAGTTACATGATATATCCAGACTTTATGATTTAAAGAAGAACATCTAAATGTGCCTTTTAATTGACTGAAGTGGGGTGTAGCAGCTGGGAAAAGTCATATGAAGCAATGAGGCTACACCACATTTCCAGATCACTTTGTAATGTCTTTTACTCAAGGATTTTCTATACAGTAGATAAGAGTGGCAGATTCTGTTTGTCTGTTTATTATTAGTATTATTTTTAGATGAAACATTTCCGGTTTCTGCTGCTGTTCCCAGATGGATGTGTGAACTGATTGGTGTAGCAGTAAACTCTGTTTTGCAGAGCCCTGTCGTGTACTTCCGAAAGTTGTTTATTTACTTTGCTCCGGACCTCCATGAGCTCCACAAATCCTCTGGTATTCACTCGTCCTGCCAGAGGGCTCGATTATTGGCAGTGACGCAAGTGTACCGTTTCTCACTCACGTACACACAATTAGGAGAATGCTAATCTCACAGCAAGGGGAAAGATCCAACAGCCACTTCAGTGGCTTCCTAAGAACATTTCTGAGTGTGTTTGGGTGTTTTTATGTGCTTTATATGACATTCAGACCAGTAGGCCTTTTGTGTACAATAACTGTGGCATTTAAGTGTTTCTTATGGAACAGTTCTTGTGACTGATATACTACTGACCTTATGAGCCTGAATTTCCCTTTTGTCAGCAGACATAAAGTTCCTCTCTCATCTACAGCTAATCACTGGGGTTATTTTGTAAGTCTAAGTTATTTTTTTACATTTCCACAGCTACATTTTTCTCTCAGACATCATTCTGCTTTCTTCCTCATAAAGAAATTCTGGGAAACCTCTCTGCCCAGTGCACTTTCACTTTGATAACTGACTTATTCAAAACACGCTGAATGTTTTATGACAAGCTGTCTGTGTGTGGAAACTTGGGAGTCTGATTCACTTCCTGTGTGTGTGTGTGTGTGTGTGTGTGTGTGTGTGTGTGTGTGTGTGTGTGTGTGTGTGTGTGTGTGTGTGTTTTGAAGAGAGCAGAAGGTGAGATAGGAAAGGCCCATCCAAGTGCCTAATAGTCCTGGCCAAATTCCAAAATGCTTTGCAAGTCTGATTTTACTCTGAGTCCTAGCCAGGAATGTTTCTTTCAAGTGGTGAGAGTAGAATAATCCGATAACTGCACTTAAAAGATAAGGCTGGTGATATGTTATATTTTCCATACTGTCAACAAATCCCATGAAAAGACTAAAACCAATAATAAACTGATCCTACAAACAAATATTGTCTGTGTTGCTAACTATTAAAAACACATTGAGCCACATTTTTGCACTGGGTGACATGTTCCTTCATTACCATGAACATGGGAACCTTTAGTTTATTATGAGTCCTTTCTACATACACTGTCCTGATACCATAAACACTCAATGTGCACCAAAAGAGTATTAATCCGCTACTGAAAATAGTCCCCAACAAATGTACTATTTACTCCTGTTTGAGTGACATTTGTTAAAGACTACAGTGCCCAACTGTTTTAGGAAGTTACTCTGCCTTTGTCAAAAATGAAACTATACATTTGTGACCCATTTTTTAAAGAGTTATGTTCTCAGGAAGAACCAATGAGCTTGGGGCAAACCACAGACACCAGTAAGGAAGTAAGAAGCTACAAACACGCTGTTGACTTTGGTCTTTTCATAAGATATAAAGATTCAACATGCAGATTCAGGGTTTGTTAAACAAAACATATGATCAGCTTATAAAATATGATGCACTGCTCGACCAGCTGCAATATTAAAATATTACTTACACTTCAGTGATAACAATCCTCTGTGTGTATATATATATATATATATATATATTATGGTGCAACACTCAAAGGTGCCATGTTTTCTGCCTAATGAGTGGGGTTTTTTTGTACTGATCCTTATGTAAATGATCTGAGTACTACTCTACTAGTAGTACTCCACTACTGCTCTTACATCTCCAAGCCTTATCTACCTTTTCTCTGCTGTGCCTGTTCTCCACATGTTTATGCATGCACAGAGTCGTGTAGCCCTGTGAGTTCAGAGACAATCTGTACTGGTCACAGTGAGTCCTGTGTTTCTGTGTACTATGTGACCCGGACAGAACTATCCCAACCCTCAAGCTCAGTTTACAACGAACCGAGTTATAAACAGAATCACCTCTATATATCTGTCGCTGAGATGATACTAAATACTCAACAGACAGACGCTGACCTGTCCAAGGGCAATTCAGCAGGACTTAAACCCACGTGAAAGGGCATGAGAAGAATCATCCTTACAATGTGAGCACACAGGAAACAGTAGATAAATAGTGCAATAATTTCAGCATATGTTTAGATTTGAGTACAGCATCGACAATCAGTCACATCACAGTTACTGACCACTGATCAGTCACAACTCTATTTTTTTGTTGCTTTCTCTCAGACTGAAATTTACTCTGTCCAGAATTCCTTGTGAGAGTAAAAGTTTTTGCGGAGTGCCACAAGGCTCACATCTAGGTCCTGTCCTCTTTATCTTTATTGTAATATGGATGACACCCAACCATTTATAGTCATTGAAAAAACTGGGTCTCTTTACACATTTATATGGTTGACCTAAATTCTGTTCTATTGCAGGTATATCACAATATAACAAAGATAATTATTGGTTCAAGGGAGCAAAGAGAGACATTATAATAGTGTTATTATCATCTGATTTAATTCTCCAGCTGTATAAGAAATCAAACTGAAACTGCAATTCCATCAAGGGTGTCTGGGCTCAGTCTGAGAGATAGGGTGAGGAGTTCCAACATCCAGGGGAAGCTTGGAGTAGAGCTGCTGATCTGAAAGGAGCCAGCTAAGGTGGTTTTGGGTACCTGGTTAGGATGCCTCATTGGTACCTCCCTCTGGACGTGTTCCAGGCACATCCAACTGGTAGGAGACCCCAGGGCAGACCTAGAACACGCTGGAGGGACTGTGTATCTCCTCTGGCCTGAGAACGCCAGGAGGAGCTGGAGGGCGTTGCCGGGGTGAAGGATGTCTGGGTTTCTTTACACAGTCTGATGCCACCGTGACCTGGTCCCAGATAAGCAGCAGAAAATGGATGGATGGAATTTTATGCTACTTTATATTTTTATGTCACTACATTTCAGAACAAAATGTTGTACTTTTGACATACAAAACGTGATCATTTTATAAAATATTTGTTATACACTACCCGGCTGTAGTAAAATTATTGAAACTTCTGCCAACTAGACCAACGTAGTGCTAATAACCAGGAAACCCAATGATATAATGTGTATATAGTGATTTTTTTCCGGATAATGAGTACTTTTACTTTTGATACTTAAAGTACTTTTTCTTCTACTACTTTTGCACTTTTACTTAAAAACAATTACTGTATGAGTGCAGGATATTTACTTGTAATGGAGTATTTTTACAGTGTGGTACTTTTACTTAAGTAAAGGATCTGAATACTTACTTTTATTCTCTTTGTCTAATCTCACATACTAATGGACTCATCAGCCTAATATTTTTCGTGCACATTTATGACTGTATGCTCAAGGACCTCTCATGGTTGCAGTGATTCACAATTTTCAAAAAACTATTTTATAACGCTATTGACAGCTCTGTTCACTTCAGCTCTGTCTCCTCGCTCCTTTTCAGCAGTCCTCGCCATTGTGCGATATGCGTCACAACATAGCAAAAGGTATTTCCAGCAATCGGCTGGTCTCTGTTGCGGGCCACATTTTGGCTTTTGTCGTGGCTCAAAAACTGACATCCATAGAAATGTTTAGTCTCATCTTTATCCTTATGTCAAACAAATTAAGTTTCATACATGACGTAAGCTGGAGTATATAAAGGTATATATTACTTATCTTACATAGCACTGTCTTTGTTGTTGTCGTACTACATATAAACATAGTTATAAATCAAATGGTCACACAGTGTTGTTGAGAGCATGTTACACAATGCTTGTTAGTTAATATGAGGTCATGTCCGCAGCAGACTGCAGCCGATGAATGATATGTTTGTGGTGGCTGGACGTCAAATGTACAGCGTTCTTTTCACACTGAGTGCTCGATCGCAACTCCCCGAGGGTCGTATGTCAAATGTCAAGCCATATGTTACACATGTAATGTGTGCAAGTGTGTGTGCGAGGCACCAAAGCAGCCCCTCACAGTATAAATCTGTACATGTAGCAAGCAGCAAATCACCTTTGGAACACGCAGTGCTCCGTTCATCCTGCAGAAATTTAAATTGGAGTTTCACCACTTTCTTACTCTCTTGTCTTGAGATAATGAGCAAGCAGTGAGAGGTGAGGAGTGCAGCAGAGTTCACTTAGCTCTTGGATGGTATGGCTTTTTATTTTGCTGTTGCGTCACTTCACTCCCACACAGCCTTCCCTGTCAGATGTCGGACACCGGTCCGCTCTCAGTTTCATGAATAACTGGTCACCAGGAGGGTCGTCAGGGTGCACTGCATCATCACTCTGCATCACAGCATCATCATCATAAGGTGCTGGTGCATCATCACTGTGCTTCGCTTTCAGTTAGAGGAAGAGGATGAGACATTATCAAGTTTTTTGTCCAGCAAAATACTTCCTATTAGTGCCAGTGTTTTGTGATCATATATTATCTGTATTAAGATTTCAGTTTTTATTCTCGTCAATAAATGTTCATTCAACTGTGACCTGAGGCCATCACATAATAAGATAACTACTCTTATGTTACTGATGTTTTTCAGTTGTTCTGACAAATATTAATGCCCATTTAAGGGACAATGTCACTGTTGACTCCCTCTGAATCCATTAGATTCAAAGTTTCAAAGGTTTTATTTGTCACATACTCATTCAAAATGTGCAATAAAATGCAGGTTTACATTCTCTTAAGGCTGCGCTAAAACTCTGGAGTGGAATGAAGAATAATAATGAAAATAAAAATAAGAATTAGAAAAAAATGTATAAAGGATAAACATTCAAAGTTAATATTATTATAAATATATGCAAGTGTTTATTGGCCTGGTATGAATATATATGTTCATTGTACTCCACAGTTGTGAAGAAATCTATACGATTAAATTCTGAAAATATTGAGGATATAGAGTTTGCTATCCTGAGCTTCTGTGTTGAACTCGTGGCTACGTAGTGTTTGCACAGAAGCTGGAGTCAGTTGCTATGGTGAGGAGGATCCTTCATAATCTCTTTTTATTATTATAAACTGTAAATATGAATGTGAATGCATGTAAAATGTAAAAGGGTTCTTAAAGTCTACAGATAAGATTTCAGTGAAATCCAAACAACAGACAGTTTAGGAAGTGAACTTTATTCAAATAAATAGCCACATAAATAAACAATCTTTCTTGAACTAACATTCTTGCTCTTAACCTCTTCATGTTCCCCTCAACACACATTCACACATGAGCATACACAAACACACACACTCACATACAGACATGATCACACAGTCAAGTAACAAATCAGAAAAAAAAACATGAAATACTTATTATCCAAAGTTTATCAAAAAGGGTCTTACAGATTTGCATCAAGAGCCTTAGTGTTTCAATAGTTTTGTGAAATGTTTTTCAACATGAGAAACAAAAACAATTTCAGTATTAAGAAATATGAATAAAGTGCAATTCTTGCTTTTGTTTACACAGCAAGTTCAAAGGTCAAAGAAGATATCAAAAGGGGCTTCTGAGTGGATGGCCATTCATCTTTCCTTCTTCAGTGTAGAGCTTGGAGGCGCAGACCTCTGATCGCGGGTTTGTTCAGATAAAGGCACAAGTGTTGGTAGTGAGTGCAATCAACCAGAAATATCAACACTGCATGTTTCCAATGTGGAACTGGGTTTGGAAAAACACTTTCATATCCACTGGACGTTTCACAGATATGACAGAACTAACTACGCTTACAATATTACACATTTTCTTGCAGATTTCTAACTCATTGTCTGAAGTGACTGAACAGATAAATCAGCTTGTTGCAGGTAATGTCTATCTATTTCTACTCACTTATGGACAACTGAAGAAAGTTCAACTTCCAGCACAACATGGTATTGCTATGTTCTGATTTTTTTTTTTTTTTGACATTTTTCTTCTTTTCTAGAAAAGTACAAAAATGAATACCACCATGGTCCTGACAGTAACAGCTAGAGATATTACAACACGTGTAGCATTAGGATTTGGTGGCAGCGGGAGTTTTTTTCACAGCGAAAGCTAAGGAGATCATGTGAAAATTCAAGCTAACCACCATGCTACATTTTGAGGCTGCATACAAATGAAAGTTCAGTAGTGTATCTGTGATAGATCACCCTTCTCTTGTGCGGTTCGCTCTTTGGTAAAACCCATATTCTTCCTTTCAGTTAGAAGACTACACACTTGCTGTGTGAAATAACAGCATTTTGAAATGCTGTCAGTCTTTCTTCTCAATTTCTACTGTACCATGTTATTATGTTACATAACTAGTACCTTTCCTAGTCAGCTAGCTAGCACAGCAAGGTCAAACAGACAAATCAAAGGTGATAACAAAAAAGCCTCAGGACAATTACGCATGTACGTTTTGACTCTCCTATGTCGATTCTTAGCATCATCTTTCCTCTGTATTTCTGTGACAAATATTGCACTGTCCCCACAGTCTTTGCATGATCTGTATGAAAACATTCCTCTAATAATCTGGGACTGCACATGTGTTTTTTTGAGGATTTTTATAGGTTTTGCTTAGGTTTCCAAATTCTTGTTGCCTGAGGAGGTAGTAGAAGCATCTAAAAAGAAGGTGCTTATTAAACGAAGGGAATGTGGATTGATGTATCCACATACATAAGGTGCTACCAAGCTGACTGATGTACCTGTTGTGCTTTACTCAATCAGCTAGACACTATTTTCCTTCAGTTTTGGCTGATGAGGATGTCTCAATCTTTTTAAAAGATTAAAAGCAGCATTTGCGTATCTATAATCTTGCACAGCAAAAAAAAAAAAGAAAAGTCACAGTTTCAATACAAATGAAAATCAACACCTTCAGTGAATGTTTCTAAGCTTAGGGCACTATACTGCATGTTCATTGCACTGCTACCGAGTAACGTCTCTTGAGAAAGGCGAACAAAGTGGGAAAAATGAAGAAAGAAAAAAGAAAGGATTTTGGTCTTCTCTCCAGTCAAGTGAGCAACATTGAGAACAGGAAATCAAAAAGTGACTAAAAAAGAATGAGGAAGATGGTGTCTTCCTGTTCTCAAAACAATTGAAAAAAAAAATCGAAATGATAACTTAGTCAGCATCAAAACACGTGAGACGTAACTGTATCGGCTAACGTCAGCTCTCATTTCATTCAAGTGAGTCCATGACTTCCCTGGGAGCACATCCCGTCAGGGCGCTGGATGAGAGTTTTTCAGTCTATTATTGCTTCTCTGGCTGTTTGATACGAGTTAAACGCCTTGTGCAGAGTTTGGTTATTGCTTAGTCTTTAGCTTATATGATATAAAAAGCACATGTGTACCCCATGTTGTTAAATTACATGTCAATTTGTCTTTGCATCTGCTTTTTGTTCGTTCTCATCGCTTCTGCTCTCTATTCTTCTCGGCTCAACAGTCATTTTGCTCTGAGCTTCTCCCACAGTGAGAACAATCATTGGTCTTGATGGTTAACGTTTTATTTCACCATCACACAGCTGCTCAGCTGCTGCTGTCCAGCCAGACCCAAATCCAGCACGTCAGGATCTGTGCTGGAGGCTGAGCCAATGCTCCACATCACTGGTTTGGACATGAAGGCGCCTTGTGTCGCTGTCTGCGGCTGCTGTTGGATGCCGGTGTTGAGGTGAGGGTGAGGTTGCTGGCTGATGTGCAGACGAGCCTCGAGAAGGTAAGCAGCGGAGGCCACGGGGGACAGAGTAGAAGAGTAGCAGGATGAGGAAGTCTCGAGGGGTTGTTGCCAGGGGCCGTGCTGTAGACCCACTGAAGCTTGCTGAGGAGGAAGGGGGTTCTGAGGCTTGCTCTTTAGGACGGAGGGGGTGGGTGTGTCAAACAAGGAGGAGGAAGCAAATACTGAAGTAGGTGGAGGAGAGGATGACTGCTGCTGGGACAGGAAGAGCAAGGGATTCTGGGCAGGTCCTGTCTGAGCAGCTTGGACCTGAGGCTGGGGCTGGTGCTGGATCTGTAGCATCCTGGAAAACAAAGACAGAAGATTAGACTGCATCTGCGAGATGTAATTTGTGGGATTTAATGACAAAGTGCTTTCAAAAGTGTGTCTTACCGCTGTTGGTGCAGCACCTCCTCCAACATGCTGCGGTGCTCAGAGAGGGCTGGACCCAGTGACCCACGGCTGCCACGGTTACAAGAGGGTGGAGGGACAACCTGCCTCGTCAGACCCTTGATCTTGTTTAATCCCAGAAGTCCTTTAGTGCGTGTGTTTTTCCTCAGCTGCTGGCGGAAAGCTTTGAGGCCTGTGGAAATGCATGGGAATGTGTTACACAATACTCCTTTGATCTTATAATGTGACACAGTAGACATAAGAAAAATAATGATCGGGTGGAAATAAATGACACTTGATTTCATGTCCCTGCTCCATTACCTTGTGTAAGGGAAGTGTCAGAGGCTCTACGACCCTCCTGGAAACTAGCAGCAGGAAGGCTGCCCTGTGCTTGGGGCAGGAGGTGGGAGGAGAGGGCGAGGGGAGCTCCAGCAGGCACCAGGGCTCCACCTTCTGCCCCAGAGGCCAGAAGTGTTGACATGTCGCCCATAGCAGCCTGCAAAGTGGGCGTAGGACTGGATGAGGACTTCAGACAGCTGTCAGAGGAGGCGCCATCTGAGGGACTGACCACAATACCTACAGAAACAGGATACAGAAGATATTAGACTCTACATAGCTGACAGACTGTGGATTAGTATGTGACCCCTGACCTACGGGTTGCACACTCACATGGAGGGTTGCACTGGTGGAAACGGGCAGACACCTCTGCCAGAGTGTGTCTGCGGGAGGTGGTGGTGGAGGGGAGCAGGGGTCCGAGAGTTTGTGTTGCCTCCTCCTCCTCCAGGTCCCTGGGTCGCACCTCCTCGCTGATACTCGTCTCCAGCAGGCTGTTGGGTGAAATTGAGCGGTTCCAGAGCAGTCTGTTCAGGCTGGCCTCCACTGGAAACACCACACGCTGGAGAGAGAAAGAGTTAAGACTATTAGCCACTGATTGACAGAAGACACGTGTGCTGCAGTGTTTGCTTTTGGTCTATTAGTAGACAAGCATCACGGTGGAAGGTGAAGCCCCGTAACCCCTGAGCTGCTGAATAATGTCAGGTTTTATTAAAATGTGTTTACCTGGAACAATCCACCTTGATCACACTCCATCTCTGGGTACACTGGAGGAGGGTTTTTGGGTGGAATTGAAAATGCTGCAGTTCTAAAGCTGTCGGTGGACTCCATGATCACCTATAAGGAAGCAGAAAGCACACCGCATTTTTAGTCTTCAAGTAGAGAATGCAGATTAGATCAGGATGAAGTACATGTTTAAGCAGGAGCATTCACCTCTGGGCCGTTGGAGTCGGAGGTGCTCCTGGGTCTCTGGCTCCAGGTTCCACACTGGCGGCTCAGCTGCTGGGTACGATGCTCTTTCACTCTTTCCAGCAGTAGGTAGTAGATAGCAGAGAAGTGATTGTAGCTGCTGCTCTGCAGAGACTGAGGAAATATGATTGAAAGCCAGTAGATTAGTGGTTTGTTTAACTTCTGTTACTCCTAATGCCAGCCTACACCCATCATTTCTTTTAGCTCTTTGTTAAGTATAATCTCTTTAGAGACGACAGTAAACATTGCGGCATGTGATTCATGGTGAGTTTAACTATAGGCAGGGGAGACAGCAAACCTCTTAATTTAATGCCAGACATGACTAACTGTCTTATAGCCCCACCTACTCACTGCTCCACCTCAAGACACAAGTCTCCTGTAACTGTATGCTGTGTTTTTACCATGACTACCCTCTACTGCTAACAACTGACAGCTTTTTTTTTTCTTGTTCACTCACCTCGATAGTCCTCTGGCGGTCAATGCCCAGGGTGTTCATAATACCCAGCACAGGTTCGCTGTAGTCCCCCAGGTTGGAGTTGTACTCTGTCAGGGAATGGCTGAGGGTCTGGTGGGCAGCTGTCGGGTCTGCCAGCATCCAGCGGTGCTGCTTGATCTGGGCCACGCTGATCCTCTTGGCCGGATCCACCACCAGCATCTTGCGGATCAGGTTTTCACAGTCTGGACGACGTAGACAAAGAATTAGTCTTTTGTGTTGGTTTGTGAGCGATTTAGGATTTAAACAGAAATGGTAATTAGCAGTAACTGTTGCGATTTGTGTCAGGATAATAGATACCTTGGGACATGAAAAAGGGAATTCTGAAGCGTCCCTCGGTGACTCTTTGTCTGAGCGCGGGAAGGCTGGGCCCGTCAAATGGAAGAGAGCCACAGACAAGAACATAAAGCACCACACCAAGGCTCTGCAAAGAAAAGAGCATTACATGAATATTAGCAATATTTTAACAATGTTAATGCTTACTCTGTGAAGAAAGACTGTCAGCCAGTATATTTTCCTTGTATGAGCTTACCCAAATGTCTAGCTGAGGCCCCTCATACTCTTTCCCTTCAAATACTTCAGGGGCAGCGTAAGGCGGGCTGCCACACCATGTCGACAGAGGCTCCCCTGCATTGTAGAAGTTTCCAAATCCAAAGTCTATAAGACACAGACAGAGATAAATAACACTTTTGTTATTAAAACTCTGTTTTCTCCACATTCCAGCACAAGTAGCTCAGGGCACTGGGACGCAGATGTGTTGCCTTTCTGTGTCTTTAACCACCAGGTGTTATGTAATTTGACATCATGATGTTAAGAGACATTCATAGACCAGATTATATTGCTCTGCTCTGCTCTTAGGAAATCATATTTCTTTATGCTTGAGAGTCTGTTAGTTTGTGTGCTTAAGTAACTTACCATTGTTTATATTAGTCTTGGTAAAATGGGTGAATTATTCACACTTAATTAGCACAGAGAAAGTACAACAGTTATTTAATTAGAACGGCTTGAGAGTCTCAAAGCCTCAAACACTTTCTTAAGGTGAAACTGAAGTGAATAAATAAACAGCACTGATTTCCTGTTTCACATCACACAACAGCCTCTGGGCAGGAAACCAGTAAACATGGTTACGGTAAACAGCACACACAACAACACACTTACCAGCCAGCTTGATGTTCATGTTGGCATCCAGCAACAGGTTTTCGGTTTTTAGGTCACGGTGTACGATGTGGTGTCGATGGCAGTAGTCCACTGCTGTAAGAATCTGCCAAAACTTCTTTCGTGCCTCATCTTCACTCATACGGCCATTTGAGGTCAGGTGGTCTGGAGGGAGAGAGGATTTTTTTAGTTTAATTCAGACAGAAATGTAGTGATATTCTATCTGTCAGAGTATATGGGTCAACGGTTTTAGCCTACATTCATATTTGTTGTACAATAAACCACATTTAAAAGCTGAACTCACCAAACATCTCTCCGTTCTTTGCATACTCTGTTACGATGTACAACATGTCTTTGGTCTCCATGACCTACAAGACAGAAAGAGTGAAAAAAAAATTAAACCAACCAACTCGCAGGCAGCTGGTTATTTATGAAGAATGAATTTTCAGAGTGAAACTTTTTCCAAGCTTCAAAGTGGCCTGCTCCAGGCATTTCTAGGCATGGGACATTTTCTAACCACAAAAATCCCCCTCTCACACTTCTCCATATGCTTGTTCCACATACTGTGCACACACATTTGCAAATACCAGTACCCTGGCTTTCCATGATATGCTCTGTTGCAGTGACTTTCATGAATTTACTGTATATGATGTTTTAAAATCCATTTATACATAAAGGGGAACACATGAATGCAAAACATTCATACTCAGAAATGTTTTCCCTGAGGCTCACACTAGTTGGCAAGGGATACTAGTGTTGAATTTCAAGCTACCCCTATCTCTTTATTTCTAGGAAACAGAAGGACAGATTCACACGGGCTGTTCACATGGGCCCCGTCTAGTGTATCAAAAACACCATACGTCCAATCACTCAACACCCCGGCAGACGATGCAGGCCGGAAAGACGCAATCCTTTCCTGTTGCTCATAAAAAGCTTCCACGTCTCAGGAGAGCCCTCAGGGGCAGAGCGGTTGAGCTAAAAGGTTGCACAACAAAGCGATTTTCGTCAGATGACAATGCCCTGTCTGAGTTGTGCTGCTGGCCAACTTTGAATTAAATGTCACTAAATTCCACTGAATACCGCTTAATTCTTTTCAGCCACCAGCCCCTTCAGAAAACCAAGCAAACAATGATTCAATACACAGACGCCTGCGAGCAGGGAGTAGTCTTTATCTGTGAGATAGGGCAGCTCTCCGGGGCTCTGTCACCTTGAGGTGCAGCTGACGTCATAGCACTGAAGAACTGGCACGGCATGTCAAGGGCCCTCAAACCCCAAAAGAAGAAAGAATAAGTGGAAAGTATATGATTGATACAAGGTCAAAGAGAGAGGCTAAGACAAAGGGAAAGGGAGGGTGAAACAAAACAGTGGCTTTGCTGACCTTTGACTAGAGAGGAAAATGTTGCTCTCATGAGAACAGAGAGAGAATAGAAGCAGCAGCTGATAATCAGGCCGGAGGTCTCAGAACGCTCCCCCAAAAACTACACTGACACGGAGAGGATGTAACCTTTAGATCACAACATAGTCTTATGGGGAAGAGGAAGGCATACTATCATCAAGCACCAATCATCTGACTAGCTTCACATCAGACAACCCCAGGGCTACTTAAAAAAGAAAAAATGTTTATTCCACTTTAACATTAATTTAATTTAATTAATTTAATTACATTTAATTCATTTTTTCCATGTCACAAACCCCTAATCGTAACAGTTTCTGTACTATAACAGAATTAGCACAGCTGTTAGTTCTTACAAGGCTGTTAGTCCTGATTGGAAATGCTGATTAGTGAAGAATGCATGAAACAAGGTTGCCTCAAACTGCCTCAAGGATCCATGTGGACTACAGCTGCATTGTACTTATGTTTAGTTATTGTAACACTATAATAATATATCTTAAATTATGCCTGGTCTAGATTATGGATTATTAGATCATTTGACATATTTGACCATAATTACTAATACTTGCTAATACACTTTTAGGTAAATATAGCATGAAAGCCACATCACACATACCCATAATACTGTTGTATTATCAATATCGAGGTAATGAGCATGAAATTAGGGCTGCAGTCAATGATTATTTTCATTATCAGTTGACCATTTGGTCAGTAAAATCAGAAAATAGTGAAAAACATCCATCACAATTTAAAATGCTTGTTTTGTCCAACCAACAGTCCAAAACACAAAGATATTTAGTTTACTATCACATAAGTCAAAGAAAAGCAGCAATTACTCACAATTGAGAAGCTGGATCTCTGGAATATTTTACATTTTTACTTGAAAAATTATATAAATGATTAATCAATTACTAAAATAGTTGCCAATTCATTTTCAGTTAATTGTTTAATCATCTAATTTTTTTAAACTCTACATGATACTGACGTTTGATTCTGTCAGTACCACCCATGGGATGGTGATACTGACAATGGGAAATGCATCAACACAGTTGAGACATGATTTCACAGCAAGTGCTGCTCAGCTGCTTAAAACCGGACCTGAGGTAATCCTCCAATGTAGCAAAACAGTGCAGGGCTCAACAAAGGGCAGAAAAGTCCAGAGTAAAAAAAAAGAGAGAAGGGCATTGTGTGTTTGTTTGTGTGGGTGTGTGTTTGTTGCCAGACGTGTGCCATGGCACTCGCAAGGCCAGCTGAGAGGCAAAAAGCGGATTCTTTCCACTAAGTCTTCAATTTGATTAGGAGTAAAGCAGTGCTTTACGGGGAGGCCTTCACGTGACACGCAGACACATTGCACTTGGCTTTAACAGTTGCTAATTGGACTTAACATTCAGACCTGTATGCGCTGTTTCAAGATTCAAGATGTTTACTGTCACTCCGGTTATAGAAATACAACTGTGAAATATTTTGGCTGGGAGGCTCCATTAAATATATATAAAAATACATATAAAATATAATAACAAAATATGAAAAGCAATATAAAATATATAAATATATGTATTTCTGTAATATATATGCATTTAAAAATATATATGTATATAAAAAGAGAGAATCAAGGCACAAAAAGGTTGCATATTCAATCAATGGTCAATACTGCACAGAGGTGAGACTGCAAACCAGCGCTCTCTGCTTCCCATATCGCTACAATCAGCTCTGCCATTATATAACTCAAAACATCTTAGAAATCCATTGTTCCCAGCACTGACTGGTACCCATGATTATTTTCACTGTCTAACTCTGTTCCTCTCTCTCCCCAACACACACACACACACACACACACACACACACACACACACACACACACACACAAAGGGAGGTCAGAGGGGATTGCACTAATGCTGTTGTGCTGTACTTATGATTCAATGTGCTCTCAGAGTCAGCAGCTCACCAGAAGACTGTACAAACCACTTAGATAACAAATGCCCCTTATTTTTGTCGAACATAATGGAGCCACTACATCCAAATATCTACAATAATGAGGCACAATACTCTGCAACACAAAATGCATCCCCCAGTTTCCACACCACAGCATTTTACTCCCAGATTCATACATGTGTTGCAACCAGCTTCCCTGCACATGGAGCCCTATTAGACCAGGCTGCACTGTGTTCAGTGAGCATTTAGTACAGGTTGAATAACACACAGTCTCACGCACACAGAGTCCTGCACACAAATAAACACATGCACGGCAAACAGCAATGGTGCAGAGAGATGAACGATAATACACACCTGGTAAAGTTTGATGATATGGGGGTGGTTTAGCAGCTTCATTATCTGCACCTCTCTGTAAATTTTCTCCAGATTGGAAGGGTTCAGTCTGGTTTTGTCAATGATCTTTATGGCCACCTGCAAAAATCACACACAAGAAAAAATCAAATTAATATACAGATACATTTTTTTTTGCATACTCAAAAACCTGCAGAGACACACACACACACCTATGCACAATAAATATACAAGAGAGGAGCTGCTGACCTGTGTTTTAGTGACTTTATGTTTGGCCAGTTTCACCACTGCAAAGTTTCCTTTCCCCAGGGTGCGGATGATCTCGTAGAAGCCGACCTGAAGTGGCCTCCCCTGGGCAGGGCTGGACTGAGCCGCCCGACTGTTCTCTGACATTATCACCATGTCTGGTGTTACAGCGCGGGGATAGTTTAAGGCTGGCACCTGCTGAGGCAGAGACACAGTTGTATATGTCATTGCTTTTTATTTTTTTATTTCACACACACACACATATATATATAAATATAGATAGATAGATAGATAGATAGATACACATTACATGTTTACATTTTATAACATAGATCTAATATAAGTAGATAAACCTGTGTGATCAAGGTGCTATCACAATTTTGTTCACAGTGATGTCGTACAATTAAATCACAAAAGTCCTAATTTAATTATCGAAATGTACTTTTTTTGAGCCGGTGAAAGTCTAATAACAAGTCGTGAGATAGTTTTATGCTGCGCTAGGAAACCATAAATGTGTCGTTAGGGGGAAATGTGTAAATGTGAGTCTAATGGATTGAGAAGAGTCCGGTCTTACCTTAAAAAGCGGACATAAACCACCTTCTCTCACAGTTCAAACAGCTGTCAGAGGAAACGTAAACCATTCCACAACCAGAGCGACGTATCAATAACACAATAAAAAGGGAAAAATTGTAGAAAACGAGCGGGGAGCAACTTTTTTCTTCCGTCTTTACTTGGACTTTTTCCACAACAAGTATCTCTCGGCCCGGGACTGGGTTGCGGCCGGTGTGTGCCTATGCGCTCCGCCGGAATGCCGAGCAGAGGGCTTCTGTGCTCAGAGGGGGAACTCCTCCTCCTCCTCCTCCTCCTCCTTCTTCTCCTCCTCCTCCCTCCGCCACCATAACAAATTGATACCCACCTTACTAACGTCACACACGCGTCAGAGCTCCGAGCTGGGTGCAAGGCAAGGCCGGACCCGAGCGCAAGGCACGGGTTGCCGGGCAACAGCGCGGCTCGGGCGCCCGGTGACGTGAGTGCTGATGGAGGGGTTGCTTAGAGATGGAGACGGTGACGTCAGTCGTAGAGATGTGTCACCACGTGATGTTTCCTTTTTGCCGGGCTGTTGCTCGCGGGCTGCCTAACTCCTCACTCGACACCACGGCTGCGCGCGCGAAGCAGAAACAGAAAGCAACTGGTGATCGTCAGTTAGTTTTTATCGTTCACTTATTAAAGCAAATATTCTATTCTATTCTATTCTATTCTATTCTATTCTATTCTTCTGTAACAGAATAATTAAGTTGTTTGATTCATATTAATACAGGTTACATATTTGTCTTCTATTCTGTCGTACATTGTGTTTTATTGTATTCTATTTCAATTATTTTTGGTTTTGTTATTCTATTCTATTCTTCAAATTCTATCAGGTTTCTACCTTATAGCCTACACTGATTCCCTGTAAAACTTTATAGCTTATTATAATGCCTCCCTGTGTGACCTTTGTTTGAAAGACAAAATAACACATTCTTCCTCTTACAAATGAAAAGTGATACTCATAAGCAATAAAACACACCCTGGTTTATTTCATTACACTCAAGATTTTTGCCACTACAGCCTTATTTGGTCTGGTATGACCAGTAATGTATGATGTCTGAAGTTAGAAAACTTTTGATCAATACTGTCTAACTGATTCTAATATTGTATGTTTGTTGACTCCTGTTACACTACATTTTCACATGTCATAGATAAACAAGATCGTGTCTTTCAACTAGCTAAGAGGATACTGGGAAATGAAGGTAAATTCAATGTATCATAATCTTGTAATTAGATATCTATCTATCTATCTAATCACAAAAATAAAACATGTTTATTTATTATAAAGCTTATTATATATTATTATATATTTTAAATTATGATCAAATGAGAAAAGAAATGTTAGAGTAATGTTGTGCCAAACTGAAATTCTCAATGTGAATAAAACTCAAGTAATCACAGACTGGGCCTAAGTGTGAAGTTTATTTGTTGCAATTGTCTGGCCCATCTCGTATTGCAGGTAAAGTACAGAGAGACCAAGAATATCTTTCCCCCCTCTGCAAAGTGCAGATGGGAAAGAAAAGTAAGAGGCTGACAGCACCTCAACATAGAGGGAGGACAGCAGTGTGAGGCAGAAAAGAAAAGAAAGGAAAGGTGGGGGAAACAGGAGGAGTGAGTGTTTCCAAAGAACAAGGAAACAAGTTGAATGAGAACTAGGAGACAAGGGCATAACATGCACATGCGCACATGCAAAGACTCATATTAATCCTCACATTACAAAGTTATTTGAGTGAACAGCAAGGCTATGATGACATTTGAACACCTGTCACACTCTGTCCTTGTGATTTGTGCATCCAAACTTGTGATTATTATGGGAAAGAACCTGGTTCTCTCATATAGTCAGCTTGGTTTCAATATGTAATGGCAGAGGTGCTGTGTGTGACTTCCTTTCGCTTTTTCTTCTCCGAGACTGAGCAGCAGATAAAAGTTTACTGGGGATTTTCCTGTGGTGGAGCCATTCTGCCAATCAAGACGAGGGGAAAACACAGTCCAGGTCATTAGACCAATATCAGAGAACATAGGTTAAATTCACTGCTGTGGGAGTGGAGGTGGGAGGGATTTGTGTTTGTGTGTGATACTACTGGATTTGGTGGTAATCCAGCTAAAAACAAGATTAATTCAATAGAACTGGAGTGTGAAAGGGCAAAGTAAGCTGCACCTAATTATCAAGCAGTGAAGCTGAAAACATGGACTGTGGTGACAAAGTTACACAAAGATGTCTGGCCTGCAAGAAGAGGCTGAATAAAACAAAGTGGCAGAGACCATAAAGACAACTATAACATGTTGAGGATGCTGGACATAATGTTTCATAGCGTACATAGAATAAAAGTGAGTGTGGGGGAGTGCAAATACCAAACATCAACCTCAGTACTGAGACAGATTCTTCCCTCGCACAGTCTGAAATGTTAAAGGAATGCAAACTGCATGCAAAAAGTCTCCACTGAAAGGTCACGCTATATTTTGAAGCACACTTACAATAAAACCACACAGCCCACTCAGCGTCTCATCTGCATGTTTTCTTAACCAAATGTGTCTACCTGGTGTCATTTGAATATGTGCCTCACTTGTATGATATGGTTGTTTCATTTCCTGAGTGGGCAAAGCACATCTAGTTATATAAACTGTATTTACCTGAGTCAGATTGTTTAAGTGTGATAAGAGAGCACAGGCTCACTTATCTGAGAGTATCCTGGACCCATATTTGTCAAACCATGAAGCGAACTTTTGGACTTAAGTGGAAGAAAGCCCAACTTGCAAACTGAAGAATAAAAGCTATTTAACTTCAAAGTTCTTACGACCTAAAAATGCTCTTAAATTTAAGAGACATGTCTTGTTATATTGAGCAGATCTTAGATGACTGCAGCACAGCAACAGAGGCGAGCACACACCCGCTGAGACATAATTTGGAATGATTGTACAAAATAATCAGTGGTCATGATGAATAATATGTTATCTGAAGTGAAATGTATAATTTAGAGTAGGGTAGTTCTACTCTGCTAGTTGCAACTGCTGCAAAATGCACATTTGATAGGATGTTTAACCACTTATTCTCATTTCATTCCTCAGGGGTTTCAACAACAAAGAATACAATTTGGCATTGATTTTCTTGGCAGTGTTGATTTTCTCTGCAGATAGGCAGCATATCTTCATTGTCTGCACTTGCCATTGTGGTACTAAATTCCCCTTATTGTATGTATAATTAACTCCTTCCTACTTCAGTTTGGTTCCCCTTTTCTCATCATCATTTCCAGTGTCCTATTATGCCCTCTCTATTCATGTATTTCTGTTCTATAAATATATGATATTGTTACTAATGTCACGTGTTAATTGCTACTGGCAAGATACTTAAAAGTCATGTATATAATATATATATAATAACATATAATTGATAAAATGTGAGGACTTCTGAAAAGAATGAACAATATGGGCAATCCTTGATTCCTGCTCTTAGAGTAAATGTGATTAATCATGTGATCGCTTAGCTGTTGAATGCTGCACACTTCACTGTGAGTGTGATCCTGAGAGGTTTGGTAAATACAGACCCATGTGTGGGGTCAAGTGGTGATGGCACTTTGTGATGCTAAACCACAACATATTTTCCCAAAAACTGAACAACCATAGCAAGATAGCATGTGTTCAGGAGAGTTGAATAAGTTGAATGTCTGCCAAACCACATTCAACACAAATCGGTCTCACCTGCACAACTTCTCATTCCTGGAAATGTCATGAGTATCGGCTCACTCTCACTTTCTGTCTGGCTTTGTATGATACAAACTGTTTGTCTGACTCACTGTGCACAGTCCATAAATAATTCCTTTTATCTGTAGATGCTTGTGTGGTTTTCTACATGCGGCATGTTCATCAAAATGAACTGCTGACAACATTCAGACTTAATGCTGAAAAGGAGTTTGTGCAGAAAAGAAAAGATTGTAATTCCTAGTATCAGTCATGTGGTATCTGCAGAGAAATACAAATATTAATGGCTGAACAGTCATTGTTTTGTCTTCAGGACTTATCAGTGTTTACTAAAAACAGGTAATTTATCGAGCACGTTGCACTGCACATGCACTGCACTACCACAGATAAGGGAGCTACAAGTGTCTTTGGTCTGTGTTTTGTGTGCTTCCGGTACCCTTTTATCACATGTGGGTGTACAAAGGTCAACTAAAAGGGTATTTCAAACTCCCTTAGTACTTATTTAAATTTTGAGAAATAAGACTTGCTGTGCGAACTGACAGTTAACAGGGGGTGTATGACAGGATGTAATGAGTAGGGGTGTGCCCGAATACAAATACATTATTCGGCAAAGCACAAATAATGGGGTTTTTTTTTTAACGAGTATTTGTTTCATACAAATATTTTTGAAAATATTTGTTAGTTAGAGGTCTGTCTGCAATGAGGCGATGAGTAAAGTTTTAGCTCAGTAGTCAGCGCAGTCATCTATGATCTGGGAGACTCCAGTTCAAGACCCAGTGTGGGGACCTCCTTCATAAGGTAAATTATTTATCAACACTTATTGTAACACTTTAATTTTCTAAAATTAAAAGCGTAATAAAAACAAAAACAGGATTTTTAAGCCTCTCTCCACTTTCAAATACAAATACAAATAATTTTGCTGCCTCAACAAATACAGATACAAACACAAATACTGGGCTTTCTGCACATCCCTAGTAATGAGTCACGCTTTTTACCCATGGAGTTGCTGTTTGTGCCAGTAAGCAAGCTGAGGCATTTAGGTTCATCTTTTCACTAGTACTCACACTAATTGCTGTCGACATTGTTGAAATTGTCAATAATGGCAGGAATGCAGGCTTCAGAGAGAACAAAAGAAGTGATTCATTCAAAGTGGAGATTAAACATTCACTACTGTTAATCTGGTGTCATGCAATTATGTCTATCTATCAGCTCTAATAAAATTCAATTCAATGTCCTCTGGCTGCTCTTTTCAAACAATACATATCCGGGTCCATCTGGACGTCAAGGTCAGGATCACAAGATCCTTTGATGGTGAAATGTGCGTCTGTAAAACAAGATTAAACTTGACACTGTGGGCAAAAACAAATCCCACACTGTTAGACAAACAGACAATACATACACCCAGCTATGACTGAATATATTACCTTGCACTTATTTCCCGTTCTTACAGTTTCTTATATATGACTTTACTTTTCATACAAGCATTCCATATTAGCTGTCCTCACAAAGACCTCTCACCACTGACTGCCGTGACCTCTGTCACACATTGCAAATCCAAGTGTGATACTGGACTGGATGTTCTCTAAAACATCTGTTGTACCTGACCTTGTCTTACTGACCTGGAACTGATTTAATAACCGTGCATAATGCAGTTACATTATATAACTGTGGATAATGTAATTACTAAACTGATAACCTATACTGAGCACATAACTTACTACATTTTGTGTTATTACATCGTAATTTTGTGGAATTTCTTTTAGCCGAAAAGCAACTGTGTGCCACAGCAAGGACAAACACACAGAGACAGTAAAAGGTAAAGTAATGGGAGGATGTGAACCAAAATAATGAAAGATAACGATAAAGAGAAGATGACAAAGAAGATAAGAGAAAGAAAAAAAGAAGAGAAAAAGAGAAGGAGACAGGAAGGTCATCGGCAGCCAACAAGCCAAAACAGCTGAAGCAGAGGTTAATGGATGGGTGGGTGCACCTTTCAAACCTATCACCCTTTATGAGCATGACGTCAGGAGGGCTTTCAAGCGAGTGAACAACAAGAAAGCAGCAGGACCAGACGGTATCAGTTGGCAGGTCTTCAAACTATGTACCTACCAACTAGTGCTGGTGATCACAATTATATTCAACCTGTCCTTGGCTCAGTCTGTCATACCCACGTGCTTCAGGAAGTCCTACATCATTCCTGTGCCCAAGAAAACAAGACCAGCCTGCCTGAATGACTAAGGCTCAATTGCACTCACTTCTGTAGTGATGAAGTGCTTTGAATAGCTGGTCAAGGATTACATCCGCTCCTCACGACCCAGCACACTGGACCCTACAGTTTGCTTACCGTCCCAACCGATCAACAGAAGACACCGTAGCATACATTCTCCACACTACCTATCAGACCTGGACAAGAAAGGAAGCTATGTGAGACTACTGTTCATTGAGTACAGTGAACAGGGCTGCGTTTTTAGCCCCCCGCTGTACTTCCTGTACACACACGACTGTGTAGCCACTTTCAACTCCAACACCATCATCAAATTTGCTGACGACACAGCTGTTGTGGGCCTGAACACAGATAACAATGAAAAGGCCTAACTGAAGGAAGAAGAGGACCTGACCTGCTGGTGTCAGGACAACAACCTACTCCTGAATAGCAGCAAGACTAAGGAGCTGATAGTGGACTTTGGGAAGAAGCAGGGAACGAACTACACCCTCCTTAATACCGTTGGGTCTTCAGTGGAGAGGGTGGACAGCTTCAAGTACTTTAGTGTCTACATCACGAAGGGCCTGACCTGGGCACTGCATACTGACTCAGAGGTAAGAAAGGCAAGGCAGAGACTGTTTCACCTCAGACGCTTGAGGAAATTCTGGGTATCCCCTCAAATACTGAGGAATTTCTGCTCTTGCATCATCGAGAGCGTCCCAACGGGGAACATCACTACCTTGCTCAGCTCTGTGGCCACTGAGTCTGGATTTGATCTCATGGTCTTCTCAAATAATCTTGCTTTTGGTTTGACATGCTTGCATTTTTGATTTCTGGTTGACATTGTGGGTTTATGTGATGTGCTGTTGTGTGTAGCTTTGTATTCTGTATTTTGTATAATGTGCCCTGTGTGTTTTTTGCTTTGTACTGTTTGTTATTGTGCTGTTATATGTTTTAATTGTAAGGAAATGCAGATGAAAATTAGCTTGAAACTAAATCTGGTACAGTGCATCATTTATGTTAAAAACTGTACACTGTCTCGATAAATAAATACAATAAATAAAACAGGACTGAACAGGACCAAAAGGCTCTGCAAAGAGTGGTTCATTCGGCCGATCATGCAATAGGCAGTGCTCTACCCTGGCTAATGGATATTTACACCAGGCGCTGCAAGAATAAGGCTAAGAGAATCATTAAGGATCTCAACCACCCAGATAACGGCCCTTTCTCCCTGCTGCGATCAGGAAGAAGGTACCAGACACACCAGGACAGCACTGAGAGGCTCAGGAAGAGCTTCTACCCTCAGGCCGGTAGGACTACATTTCACTGTGATTGTGCCTTACATGATTATATGTGACAAATAAACTTGATTGATTGATTGATTGATTGATTTAAGTAAAAGGGCAAGAATGAATAAATTCACATTCATTAGTTTTAGCTCTTGTCTCTTTAAGGCACCCCTACCGAGGAGCCCACTTCGTTCCAATTGGTTAGCTTCCAGAAGCTGCCCCTCGGCAGACTTCTGGCACCACGGAGGCTACGTGACAAACTATAGTGGTAGGACTTCACTTCTTTTTCTCGTTATTTAGTCATAATGGAAACTTCTCAAATACATCCGTACATGTACAATATACAAGTGGACAGTGAGAACAACCCACAGAACAACCTGAGCAACAAAGGCTACGGAACGGATGATCATGCATGACCAATCTGATGTCATCACAAAGAGGAAGTAGAGGTAACTTTGCAAATGGAGCATTCAGAGCAGACTGGAACCTGGGCTTTTGGCTATCAGTGAACATTTTTACATACGTTCACCTCAAGTTTTGGAACTGAACCATGTTGAGCAAATACATCTGACATTGTAACAGTATATATATGACTGAAAATCACAAAGAGCAGGATATGTCCCATTTAAATGTGCACACCAACACATATATAGAATACAATCATCATCAGATGCAGTCATCAATGTGTGTAAATACATGCATGTCTCATGTCAACATATTATTGTCAAAATGTCCTGGTGTAACATACCACTACCATATTTCATATATACATTTCTTAACAAAGGTAGAAAGCAAACAAATAAAACATTACATATATACGATATACATGCACAAATTATGTTATGAATTTGTTATGAATGTTGCTGCCCTGATAGTTTGCAGTTTGTCCCAGGTTGCCTGCCCCCCTCTGTTCCCTCCACTGGATCTCAACAGCTGCCTCTTGCATTCATGCCAAATCTTTGACAGCTTGTACTGCAACTGTCTTTCATAATCACAGCAGAGACACTTTTGAGCATATATTCTACACATGAAACCAGGTAAACACAATGTAAACACTACCTCACAAACCCAGAACAAAAGCAGTTTAGTTCAGGTTTGCTGTGAGGCAAAGATGCTCTACTTCTTGTTTTGAAAGCATAATGCATGTGTTCATGTGTGTGAAAGAGATTCTTTATGGAAAAAAGGCAGCTCCATCTTTAACGGCTTATTTCTATGACACATATGTCTTAGTATACAAACAAACACACCATTGACAGACTACCTGGGTTTGATACTCACTGACCTCACTCCATTTATCCATTTATTTTGCTCCTTGCTTTTGCAGCAGTCTGTGAAAAGCTCCTTTGTCTGATCATTTGGTGTCATTGTGTCTTGGGGAGGACAGGGGTACCATTCTTCTGTGGTAATTAACGTGGGTCTGTGTACGCTTGTTGACTTTGGCAGGCGGCGTCTGTCCTCGTGAGCTTGTGCGTCAAGATATCATCCAGGACGTCCAGCACCAACCCTCTTCAAACAAACAATTTCAGTGATGAGGGCCTTACAGATCGCTTACTCACACATGCAGACATGTTTCTCACTGATTTTAAGGCCAAAAGGGTGTTTGGTTTGAATTCCACCATGTAAATTATGTTTATCAGACAATAAGTCATACATTTAAGATGATTCTGCATCCATATCCTTTAGTCTGAAGCGGAAAATGAGCAATTTTTGACAGGAAATAGGTAAAACAGCAATTTATTATGTAGAAAATAGATTATGGTAACCAACTCATCATCTGAATGCTTTTTCACAGCAGCAGTTTAGTGGAAAATGCGAATGATTGTCATAGGTTTTCCATTCATAGTAGTAAGCTCAACTTGCAAATGGATAGCACTTAAAGGAATATTTTACTGATTTTCTTTAAGATACACTCAAACCAACAAATAAATCACATTTATCTGCTAACTGGCTACAGTTTTTAACAAAGCATGATATATTCTTACATTGCTGGTTGTGTGCAATCGTGATGTTACAAAAACACTTGGTTGTTTCTTCTGGTTTATCTTTGAGCCTTTTCATTCCCAAAGTGGGTGCAAATTCTATGTGGTGCACCGTATGGACTGCCTAAGGGTGCTGTGAAATCTAATTTTCACATTCGAGTGTGCATATTTAATAATATCACACATAAGAATCTAGCAGTAAACACAAATCATCTTTTCATTCAGTCATACTGTATTAAAACCCTCTGTTACTGAAGTGCACAGTCGTGCTGCAGCTACTGTACCATTCATTTAGCTGTCAAGTGTCTCTGTTTCCATTACTATGAGGTGGACAGGAATCAATATTTGTGATGAAAGCCAACATCTGCTGCTTGCCAGGTCACTTAGAAGAACATTTTTGCCACCATGAGTAGTGATGACTCTCAGGCCACATGAGGTGAAGATTTATGCTGCATTCACACAATACCGGCAGAATGGGAAGAACAGGAAAAACCTCCTGTTATGCACACTTTGGGGTTCATGCATTATTCCCACATGGTTACCTCCACTGCTAGCTTTGTGGACATATAATATAAGCGGTCTAAAGTAGAAGCAAGTCCTCCAAATTAAACAACATAATTTGTCTGAGCCTTCCAAAACTGTTACAAATCACTGTTAAAAAATATATTTCATGATGTGACAATGCTAAGGTTAAGATTTAGTTTAGGCACAAAAATGACTTTTAGAAAATGTTTAGAGAAACATTGTGATTTGGGTTAAAATTACAACTTTATTAAGGTTATAATTAGAGGTGGTAGCAATAGAGATAAGATAAATAAGAGATGGTTACAATAAGAGAGTTGAGGTCATCGTTAAAGGAAACCAACATTGACTGTCGGAAGGAATCAGGAAACGGACAGTGATTTCCGGTGTTGACCCGTCTGTCTACCCCGACCTTCTCCCTCTGTGGACATTGTGGCTCTATAATAATGTCACTCTACTTCCTTCTTTGCTCTGAACAGACAAGAGTCATAATTCCTACAGCCGCTAGAGGGCTTTGAACTTGAGGGCACTTGAACGTAAACACATTTTAGAAATGACTGAAATGACTGATGCTGTTGTTTTTCTTGGGAGGACAGTCTCTACGTAAGAGAGTGAAACCAGATACAAACAAAGTATGGCTCCATTTATCTTAGCCGAATCAATTGTATTAGCGTTAATAATGGATTATATTTCATAACCAGTGACGTTGGTTTGGTAGTCAACCAGATGTTGACGTAGTTCTTTTCACCAAGTGGAAGAAACTTAAACGTGCATGCATTAACTGTTTTTTTTGCCACTTGGGGACAGCAGAAACAAGTTGTGAACACAACACTGACATATCATCATGTTTTAAGTTGATTTGGCTAACTTGTCAGCAAACAGTTGCTTATTTACACATCCAGCAGTTACGGAGCAACATTATCATTCATTCAGAATTGTGTTTCCATCCACCTGGTGAATGTAAGTCCACTGTTCACTCTCTTTTATTTCTATTTTGGTCTCTATCAACTCCTGAGGGAAATATCTGACTCTTTAGTTGCTCAATGCTCCACTGTGTTCACCAGCTAGTTGCTAACTGTGTCTATTTGCCGTTTTGTGCTGAGCAGGTAGTGCACGGTGGGTTTTTAGGGCTTTTTCTATGAAAACAGCACTATGAGAGCTGTGAGAGTGAACCATAACAGTAAAGTGGCAGTCGGACAGCTAAACAATGAGCTGAAACTCACTATAAAGCTCTGTAAAGCTGAGAGGAGCTGCAGAGTCGGGTGATAATTCTCTGTAGATCACACCTCTCACATTTCATATTGACATTTGATACATTGTTATTACGAAAAATATTGATTATAGCCACTTTAAGGATATCTGTGGACTTTTTTTGGCTCATAGGCTCAAAAGTAAACAGTCCTGTTAAGTCGAGAAAAGGGGAAAAGTAAAATGATTTTGACATGCAACACCATTCAATACCCCTGATACCTGGTGGCTATACAGTATCTGTTTTTATGAACACTATTCATAACAGTAACAAAAGCCTTTTCTGCTAAAGAATGTGCTGTATTGTACAATCAGCAGAGCTGGCCATACAGTAATCCTGTGGTGTCCGTTATCTCAAGATGTAAATACCTGGCCACCGCCTGTATCTGCACACCAGGCTTCACAGAGCCTCTATGAATGCTTGTGTGCGCAAAAGCCCCTCTGGAGACAGAGCCATGTGCGTCATACCACGGATCAGCCTATTATCCAGGGCTGAGGGTGGTAGGGGAAGGGGACGTTGGGTATCCAAAAAGGTGATTGTAAGCTTGACAAGGGGAATGAAATGAAAAATAGATCAAACACAGCTATAGGTAGGAGTAAATGAGTGGATACAATTCAAAAGAATACAGACAGGAGGCAAAAAAGAGCAATACATAGGGAAATAAAGGTGGCATGGAGAAGAGAGAGCACAAAAACAGAGAGAGCAGTGAGGAGGAAGATTAGAAAGAGGTCATCATCAGAGTGGAGCAGGATGATGCACCTCTCGTAGTGATTTAGTGATGTAATGCTCTTATTCGACCGCTTCAAAATCAAGGAGAGTGAATGAATGTTCAAAAAGTCTAGGTCACTTTTATTTGTCCAGACACACACACACACACACACACACACACACACACACACACACACAGCTTTTAAATGCAGGATAAGCAGTGATGTGCAGGGCCGTATTATGGAAAAAAAAAAGGTGGGTAAACCCTTCCTTGCCTCAGTTACTCTGAGGGTGAGGGCTGTAATGGATGGAAAGAGGAACCTATCAGTCTGTATCTCAAAAAACAATCTCTAATCAAATACAGTCTCTATAATCTTTATTATAGATCATTGTTTGAAGTACAGTATAACTCAATAAAAAAAAGTGACTGATGTGGAATTAATTTGTTTGAATTCAAAGCTGCATCATATTCATAAGTGGACAGCTTGACTCACAGATGAAAAATTGTGTTTCTCAACTGATCATAAAATAAACTATCTGACGATTTTACTGCTGTAGTTTCAATTTGCAAACATTCATTATTTCAGTAATTAAAAAATATGTTTTGTATTTTGTAATTTCAGAAGGAACTTTTTACATTTGCACAGAGAAAGAAGGCATAAGGAGAGGAGACAGAAAACAAAAATTGAAACTTGGAAATACACCAAGTTTCAATTTTTGTTTTCTGTCTCCTCCTTCTTTCTCTGTGCAAATGTAAAAAGTTCCTTCTGAAATCAGATGCATGAACCAGTATTTACACATAATTTAAGTTATTAAAACTTTAAATAGTTTATAAACTATAGAGTTTACATTCAAACTAACTTGGATTAGACTCAAATGTAATACTAATGGACATGAGAGGCACAAACTGGGGCGAACTGTCAAGCTTCAGTAAAGCAGCAAGTTGGTTAACTGGACAGTTCAAACAACACTAATGACAATATAAAACCTTGAGCTTCACTTAAAGGGGTCATAATATGCTTTTTGTGATTTTCTGTCATTTATATACTGTTATGATATTACTTAACATGGTCAAAATTCAAAATTTGAGGTTAATGTAAAATGTAGAAACGTACAAACGTAGAAATACTCCCTGCAAGTCAAAAGTCAGGGCTTCAAACTGCCCTGAACGCTTCATTTGCAACATTATTTTTCTACATTGCCGACAAGCTGACATCGGCTCTTTGCGCATGCCCATCAACAGCCGTCCATTTCGTAGCCTTTGTTGCTAAGTTTTTTCCATGTGTTGTTCACCTTGTCGACTCTTATATGTCGGATCGGATTTTGTCTTGAACACTTATGGATGTATTTGAGAAGTTGACATTTTGAGTAAAGAATAAGAAAAAGAAGTGAAATCCTATTACTATAGTTTGATGACGTAGCCTCTGGAGCTGGTTGAAGTCTGCAGAGCAGAGGGGAAGTTTGTGGGAGCTGGCCAATCAGAACAGAGTTGGCTCATCGGGAGGGGGGCCTTAAAGAGACGGGAGCTAAAACAGCCTGTTTCAGACAGAGGTTGAACTGAGGGGCTGCATAAAGGACCAGTATAAGATAAATAAGGAGTTTTTTGAACTGTGAATCATGCAAAGATATTCCAGTAGAGCCCCAGAATATAAATATAGAACTGAAAATGTGCATAATATGTTCCCTATAAGCGGTCATACCTAGCTTCTTGGTCTACTACATGGTCTAATGTCACATGTCCAATCTCTAAACTCCGCTCTGTGAAAGTGGAAGAGTTTGGTTAACCTTACTCCCACATTGCATGAATGGGTAGTGATTGCTGGTTGCTCTGTGTTAACAGGATACAATGGTGCTGATATGAAGATATAATGTCACAGCAGACAACAATAGAAGGAACTGTGAGCAGCCAATTTTAACAAGTGTAAAGTATGTGTAAATGTTATTTCAAAATGTGTGTGTTCACCCTCCACTACCGGCCTGCTGACATGCACAGTCACACACACACACACACACACACACACACACACACACACACACACACACACACAATCTGAACTAACAGGGGATTTACAGAATTGAGCTGCTCATGATGACATGGATTTGATATATAGGACAGTGGAAAATCAGTAGAGAGGCCGGACTTGATTAAAATCATGTTTAAAACAAATAAACCCATCAAAGCTCCACCAGCCTGCAGGATATCAAGAAGGAGGATGAAATTATGAAAGCATGGGGATAGAAAACAACTCAATCTGTACAAAAAATATATACATATAATATATACATTTCTGAGGAGATGAATAACAAGAGTGATCTGACAGTGACATTGCAAGAGTCCAGATGGAAAGAAAGTTGCAAGTTGTATCCCTCCAGGTGTTGTTGCGTCTTGTGCTCCTGATCTTGCTGCTCAATGTCCATATGGTCTCTCAGCTGGCCCCCTAAAGCCGGATAACAGTCCTTAACTCACCAGAGGAGGGAAAGGAAGGAAGTGTAGAGAGAGCTAGAGGTAAATAAAGTATATGCACAGAGGCTTTTGGGGTCAAAGTTAGTGGTTGAACCATCCAGTGCTGATTTGTAAGAGACAGAACAGGCTGCATACCAGCACACATGTTTATATATAATTGGTGATAAGAGTTGGAATGCAAAGTATTAACAATTACTTGTCCTTGCACATATTGTTCTGGCTCATCTTCACTCATCTATATTGACTTATCTTTCCTTTGTTTGTCCCAAACTTGTTGCGTCTTAACTCAGTTTACTCATTTCCACATTTTCTTTGCTTAACTTCTTCCACCTGACCTCTGCCATCTCCCTGCGCAGCTGTCAACAGATTGGCAACAGATTGAGTGAAACATAATGTGTTTTTGATTTGCTGGTAGAGAGTTTGAGAGAAGTCTGTCAGAGAAAAGAACAGCTAAGCGAGGATTAAGAGATCTAAGCTGGGTGAAGGAGGGTGTCTGAGAGGCAGAAATGACATTCAGGACATCTGTGTGTTCGCCTGCTCTAGCCATGTGAGGAGGAGGAGGAAGAGGAGCAGGAGGAGGGGGATGGGGGAATCTTCTTCTACGCCAAGGCCAAAAAAGGAAAGCAAGAGCTGGGGTCAAGAGGTTGGTCCTCATGATTTGTAGGATGAGTTGTAATGTGGTCTGGTCCTCAAAGTGTAAATTCTTCTAACTTCACTTTTAGTCCTGTTAAAAGCTTACAGGTTTAAAAAAAAAAAAAAAAAGTATGTGCACAATCGCATAATTTTCATGGAGATAAGGTGGAAGAAATTAAACAACAAACTTATTTGTCTTTAGATTGTATTGTAGGAATCAAATATTTTTGTGTGTTTAAACTTACAATAATAATTTGATGGTAATGAATAAATGAGTTCAAAAGAAAGTGATATAGTAATATATTAAATTCATCATGCATACTCAGCTTCTTACTAATCTTTACACAAAAACACTTATGCAGTCATTGCAAACACACACACACACACACACTGAGTGCAGTACATATTGTTTGTTTCTCTGCCCTTGTATGCCAGTGATTCTTATGTGCCAGTACAATAAATCCAGAAAATGTGTTCCGGCTTCCTGAAGAGCTGAATGACTATGAGATGATTCAGTCTCTGATACAGTTTTTTTTTAATTTAATTTTGATTCCCCTGATTTACAGTATTAAACTGCCCACAACACAGAGAACAAACTGGAAGGAACACAATGTACTAAAATCACCAGCAGTGGTGCATGTGTGTTTGTGTTGATGTGCAGCCTCATCACATTTAAATATGTCAGAAAAACTCTGGTCCAGTTAATACTTTAATTCAATTTAACAGCAGAGAGTTTAATTTGCCGCAGAGAGAGCACTGATAAATCACATTTTTCAACCATTCAATGATAGGAGGCTTTAGTCCTTCAAAGAAAGCAGACTCCTGTTGCATCTTTGAGCCGCAGAGTGTTTTGCATTGTGTTTGATTTTGTTGCTAGGGCTTTTGTCAGATAAAGACAGGGAGCAGATAGTTTGACACAGCTTCTCCTCTGTTCCTCGTCCAACTTGACCTGCTCTCTTCATCCAACACCGGACCACCCACTACTCACTTTAATGATTAACCTCAGATTAACTACAGCACAAAGACCTTTCTTGTTTCCATCTCCTCTCACTCTCTCCCACACCCCCTTTTTTTCTTTCCTCGGTTTATCTCCTTCCACTACCTTCTCAGCAGCCAATAAATGTCAGCCACTTAGGGCAGGAAAATAAATACACCAGAGAGTGAAGCAGCCAGAGGAGTCACCTGCCACACTGCGCAGCAGCATCTGCTCATCCAGCTTAAAGCGCACAATCCACGGTCAGACCTTATGCCATTTTAGTAGCAGAGATAAGAAAGCTGCTAGACTCCAAATCAGCACAATTGTGTCTTAAGTTTGTCCTTATGACAAAGTTATTATTAACAAAAGGCATATTTAAACTTTTGCTCACTTTCTCTTTTGGCAAACTCCAGCTGTAGCATGTATGATGTCAGACTGATAATATGCACCGTATGCAGCTCTCTAGGAAAGTTTCCTTCTCTTGTATAAATATCCATGCCTCCCACACTATGAGTCAAATATCATTATCTCAGTGTGATACTTTCTGTATATAATTAGCATCAGGTGGATGGTGACATTTCAGCAGCCTTAATGATGTTCTGAGGATATGAAGAAGAAGGCAGTGGAATTATTTCCTATAAATATCCTGGTGACAGGGGTCAGGTGGGTGACTGAATGCCACATACCGCCAGTCATTTTTTAAATTACCCCCCAGTACAGAGTTCTTCCTCTGAATAATATGTCCCTGTGGCATTTTAGTTAGGCCACATCATATTTTTTTATATTCTACTGCTATGATAAAATTCATTTAATTTCCTTTCCATCACACCAAACCTCCTCTTTCATAGATATAAGACTCACTGTCACAGTTTTCCCTCCCTTTCTCTCCCTCCTCCTCCTCCTCCTCCATGGCAGTGAGCAGTGAGCAGACTGCTTGGTCAAAAGAAGGTGTGGGCAATGATGTCAGCAGCCTACGTCAAAGTCTCAGGGGCACGTTTACAATCCCCTTAGCCTAACTGAGCCTTCCATCGAGATCATTGCGCACTAATCAAATCTGCACTGCCAGCGGTGTGTCTTTGTGCACGCATGTCAATTTTCTCCTCGAGCTCCTTCTGTCATTTCATAGAGAAGCAGGAAAAGCACAGGTACTCTGCAAATGTGTAGCCCCTTGAGTTAAATGGATAGAGGCACACAAATGCTCAGGACATGTGTGTAAACAGAAGGACAGACACACACATTCACATTCTCTCTCCTACACTCCTCTGGAAAAACAATGTGTAACCTTGAAGTGGCTCATTAGTTATTTTTCTGGTTGTTCAATGGAGGTGACTGAATCCTCTCTGAGGTGCATCAATCCGTCGTAGCTCTCTCCCTGTGGATAGTGGCTTTTAGTGAGAAAGAAAAAAAAATCTCCCCATTACAATTTTCTGCAGGAGAGTACAGTTATAATGCTTCACAGGATTTGCAGTGTTCATGGGCACAGATAATGTTGCACTGTGCTGCAGGATGTGTTGGGCGTCCAGTGAAATGAGTCAGCTGGCTCGTGGTTTGCATTTATGCTTGACTGCATCATAAAGTGGCATAAACACTGACCTCAGTGCAAGGGTGCATGTTTGGTGTCAAAGTTGGTAGAGACAAAGGGTGGGCTGGAATACATCAACAACTCAGGTAAATCAGAGGTGACTTTATGGTAGATTTATTATCAAATTAGATTTGCTTTTTATAAATCACAATCAATGGTACTGAAAAGGCAGGATTGATTCACTTTGCACCCAAACTACTGAACTCTCAAACCATCATTTTGTCTCCATCATCATTGGTTATTTTTGCTAGCTAAATAGCTACAGTACATAGAATAGAAAATGACGTTACAGCAAGAATGAGCAACATGTTGACTGACTCTTTTCATGCACAGTGGACATGAAAAGAGCAACAGTTCAAATGGGATGGAACCAACATGGAAATCTGTTTCAGCCTTGTGTTTGAAAGCCAAAATATTGTAGGGATATTTCAGCGTAGCTTTCCTTCAAGTTGCTTAGTACTTATCTATATCTCCTCATATCCCATAAATCTCCCTGTTATTGACTTAAAGTAGTACAGTAGCAATTTTATTATTAAACTTCCATTAATTTGGAGACTTGTGAGAGACAAATAAAAAGACAGTCAAAATTGAATCAGCAGAGGCTGAGATACCCTGACTTTTAGGCCCTAGTTTGGTCAAGCTCCAAAAATGCTGGATCCTACACTTCCCATAATGCAACTCTGTATGTATCATTTGACAGTCCCTCCATGTAAAATGCCCAAATCTTTCAAAGTCCAATATCAGCATGCTAACATACTCACAATGACAATGCTAATGTTTGGCAGTCAATGTATTTGGTCATAAACCAAAGTATTAGACAAATTCAAATTTTGATACCTTGTCTCTGAACTGAACGTCTGTACCAAAATCCATCAAATAGTTGAGGAGATATTTCCATTTGCACAAAAATGATTGTCTGACCAACTGACATTGTCATACAGAGCCATGACATTAGTGTGGCTACAAATTGTTGGAAACTCCAAGTCCAATCCAACATAATCATCAGGGTTATTCTTTCAGACTTTAGAAAGCTCCACCAAAGAAAAAAAAAAGATATTCAACTGTTTTCACAGGCTCACAGTGCTTGTTATGATGAGTAACTAAAGTTTATTTGTGAAATCAGTGGAGTTCCTTTAAATGAGCTCATGCTGTGTCTTCATGCATCATGCATATTCATTTTTCATGTGAATTTCAGGTTCATGCACTCAATAGACTTAACTGGCATCATTCAAGATAGATGACAGTGTTACTGTTTTTGACTCTGATCACCAAAGGGCCCTCAGCAACAGCTTGGGCTTGTCTGTACCATCCATCACAAGGCTTAGCAACACTGCAGAAGTGAGTTAGAGGGGAGAGGAAGGGAGTGTGAGGTAACCCATTAACTGGTTAGAGCTGTCGGAGGGGCTGTGACCACACAAACAGAGCGTTTGTGCTGCATTTACGTCAGACAGCAGCTGTGGTTCTTCCCTCCCCCCTGCAATACTATGAGAGTCAGCCAGACTGGGAAAGAAAAACACTGTAAGGAGCTGTATGTTTGCTTTTGCGGACACGCTGATACGTTCCACAATGTGCACATGCAACACACAGACACACATAAGAGATTAAAGTGGTTACCCACGGCATTTCCACAGAGGTGACAGGGAAACATCCATAGACGTACATACATAAAGCTTCTATAATCCATGACATGACATCTGCTATAATCCTCCCTGGCATTTAGTGCACACGGCTGAGTGATTATAACAGGTGTCATGTCATGTTTAAGACAGGATTATGGTGGCTTTAGCCTGCATGTGTCTAGCAGGAAACATAAGTGTGCGTGAGGGTGTGAAATCACTGGGCTGCAGACTCATAAATGGTGTTTATTGTTTTAATTAGGAAGCGTGTGGAGTGACGTCTACTGTTTGGGATTTTAACCTCCCACTCTTAATTCTGTGGGAACTTGATAAGGGCTGGGAATTTGAGAAGAAAAACACAAAAAAAAAGAATAAAACCAAATTCACTGGAGCCGTTCAGGGTAAAACAAATAGAGAGTAATCAGTTGTACGTCATATTTCACCCCTTATAACTGTCTCCCTGTCAGCTCTCTGATGGCAATCTAGAATAATGTAAGAAGAGAGACACAGCACATTGTGTTAGTTGTCAGAGTCATTGACGTTTGTGTAGGCATTTGTGTGTGTGTATGTGTGTGTGTGTGTCCTCAAAAGGCAAAGCAAAAGCTGTTTACTAACTAGGTCAAACTCTCTGGATGCAGCATGCCTGTAGCCTGTTACAGCACAAACACTTATGCACAGTTAGCTCTGTAAATGAGTCCTTTTTCTCTTTCAGCATAACATGGGGTTTATAAGACACTGTATAGTCACACAAAGGTGAGATCACATCAGCTGCAGACTGACATGGGGTTTTGTAAGGCGAGCAATTTTATTTATTTTAAACAAATCCCACAAAAAGACCAAAACCAACAATGCATTAGTCTGTCTCTTAATACTTTGTGACTTCCTTACCACATGGCACTCCCCAAGCCCGTTTACATCACAAATATATACTTACATTTTTTTTTAAAACTCAGTCATTTCCTCAAACAGCTGGGCATTGTAGTTTTTAGCAAACTTAAGTCAAATAGGTCAGTCAGTCCACTACTTTGGTCCAGACTGAAATATCTCAACTATTTGATGAATTGAAATGAAATTTTGCACTGACATATATGGTATCCAGACGATGTACCCTAATGACTTTACTGATCACCTGACTTCTCCTATAGCACCACCATGTGGTTCAAAATTGTGGTTTTGAAAGAAATATCTTAACAATTGTATGAATTGTCATGAATTTTTCATGAAATGTCCCCCTCAGTATGAATTTTGATAACTTTTGTGATCCCTTGACTTGTTCTCTATAGCACCATCATTGGATCAAATTTTAAATTTGTCCAAAACTTTGGTCTAAATAAGCAAATAACCCCCAAAATAATGACATTCCCATCAATTCCAATCAACCTCAGCTCTGCTTTTTAGTGCTAATCAGCAAATGTAACCGCTACCATCATAGACTAAGATGGTGAACTTGCTAAACATTTTACCTGCTTAGTATCAGCATGTTAGCATTGTTAGCATGTTGATATTAGCATTTAGCTCAAAGCACCCCTTTGTCTAGGTGCAGCCTCACAGTCGCTTGCGTAGCTGTAAACTCAGTGTTCTTTTTTTAAAAATTTTTGGACAAAAGGGGAGGTCTATAGCACATAGGGATGACGTGACCAACTGCTAGCAAGCCATTCCACTAATGTGTTTACTATTGACTGATCACTGTGTGAGCTGTGTTCATTGATGATGACGTGATAAGACATTCTGATCAGAGTTGGTTTTACTGGGCGACAGACCCACACATTGGAGAATTTGAAGGAAAATTCTGTTAACAGACCTACAGAAATTGTGAAGTAGCTACTTTAATGCTGAAGGGAACCTTAAATGTGGTTTTCAATATCGGATAAACTGAACTTCTTCTTTTTTGTTCTTCTCCACTGTTAGCCTCCTTTTAAAGTACAACTACCCAAGCTACCAAGGTTACCAAAAACTAACCTTGTGATGCCTTCAGCTGTCTCCGCCAGTCACATGACTTCTGCTCTGCAGGTCGTAGTCCGTCTCCATGGCGCATAGGAATAAGTTACATCAGGCTGTGGCTAAAAGGACAATACTGGTTAGAGGGATCAGTTCACAATTCACTGACCTACGTTCATTGTGGGATTCACTGTAGCCACTTCCATATTTGTATCTATTGTCTCTGTCCACATTGAACATGTAATGGTGTAGGCCTAAAGAGAGGGAGTTTGCCTTGACAATACTCAAATGGCACAATAAAAGTCACAGCAGCAGTTAGTAGAAACATCAGCAGTGATACGTACACGGCTGTGAAAGATTTAGCTCGAGGGGTCGTCTGGGGAAATGGTGAAGTTCTGTTTGTTTCTTGCAGTTGTGCATTGTCTGGCTGTTTGTCATTTGACCCTTAATGGCACTACTGTGCTAACATTCACCGCACCTGTCATTTCTGTTTGCTGACACTCTTTGACATTTCTGGCTGTTCATCACTTCTGTCATTTGAGTCCATCACTTGTCATACAAGTGTGTCATTTGAAACATCAGTTCACATTAAACAGTACATAAGACAGATGTAGACACCTCTCACTACTGTATAAAAACAGTAGCCTATATAAAAACATTATTTTGGCACAACTGCAACCTGATTAATAATAAAGAACTGTTTTGTTGAGCACAATTTCCTGTCTTGACTGATGGTTTTATATCATTTTCATGCCATGCTCAACATGAATTTAATGAGATGAGATGATGTTTTGAAAAAGTAGCATTTAAATGTCTCTCAAATGTGTATTTAAATATCTCTTGGAAACTGTAGATCTAGAAATGGCATTACATTATAGAAAAACAGGTCGTGAGACAGAGAAATAGAGTAGTTGGTTCAATTGAATTAAAGTTCATTAAATTAAAACTGAAAGAGAAAACAACGCACATACAGACTTTAGATAAAAAAGGACAGAAAGGTTGGGGAGCTGTTAATCATAATCTCTCTGTGTAAACGCTGGTGCTGTGTGTGCTGGCGTCAGAAGCAACTGATGTCACCTCCAAAGCTGCACCCAGCCCCTCCTTCTCCAACGTGCCCAGAAAATCTGCATCACTGCTGGGCCCGATGATCGCCTTGCTTCTCCCTGGAGGGCACCTCATCGAGTGCGTAAATGACTAATGACGTCTTGTTACAGGTATCTCTCAGCAAGTCTTGTGTTTTTTTAGATAGACAGTAAACAGGTGCACTGCCTGATGTATTATAATCTCATGAACATATGCTGCAGTCCCAAAGTGCTCAGCAGTGTATTGTGGACAAAGACTTGCGTCGTGCAGAGAAATTAACAATGAGATTCAAGAACAATGCACTGAGAAAGCTCAATTCGCAGGAAAACAGGAGACAAAGCAGCATACTAAACATGATGAATACTTTGAACAACAGATGGTATAACAATGTGTGTGTGTGTGTGTGTCTGTGGTAATACAGCATACTTCCTCTCTGCAGTGACACAATGAATCACAAATGGCACAGTACATATACCTCAATCCAATACACCTCTGCGTGAGTGAGTGGGGGGGTATAATAAGTGTCAGAGAGAAGACGAGTCCCTCTAATGCTCTGTGGTCCATTTTTCTCCATGTGCAGCTCTGAGATAAGCACAGCAAGGAAGAGGAAGAGGAGGGAAGATATCCAACAGGCGCAGATGACCAACCACAGCCTTGCTACAGAGCGATGGAGGATAAAGTCTCATTACCACACACTAAAGAAAATGGTGCTGAATAGCACTAAAAGTGGTTCTTTAGCTCGTAATCATAGGGGAACTGTTTTTGGTGCTATGGAGCTCCTGTCTTTAAAAGTGCTATAAAGCACTTTTGCCAAATGGTGCTACATAGAATCATTATTATTGCCATATAGCGCTATATTGCTTCAACAAAAATGGTGCTAAATAGTACCCAAAAGTGGTTCTGTGTCTCGTAATCATAGGGGAACATTTTTTGGTGCTATATAGCACCTTTGTCAAATGGTACTACAAAGAACCATTAGAGGTACCATATCGATGGCCAAAGTGCAAAACCTCCTATCTTCAGAATTTTCTGATTTCACTTTGGATGATGAGAACAAGGAAGGCTGCTCATATTCAGTCTGTCTGCAAGATAATCCCGCCCTTGGTTGTGACAGAAAAGTCACCTGGCAAAAACCTCCTATCAGCTTAGATGTTGAGGCACAAAACCTCCTATCTGCATCAGCATCAGACCGAGCTGAATTTTGACCCTAGTATACTACAATGTAGTAAATATTACATTTACTACACTGGCCCATCTTTTTACCTGAAAACAAACTTAATTTTATTTTTAATTTAATTTTAATAACTAAATTTAGAACATCGTTTTGTAGAACCTCTTCCAACTTGCACCAAATGCAAAAGCTCCTATCTGCAAAACGATCTAGAAAAAGTGGGGAAAAACCTATCTGCACTTTGTGAGTCAATAATACCTAGTCGGTGTTGTTAACACATAATATATTATGTATCGAGTATCCTTAACAAATAGCATTCTGGAGGAAAAGTTTTTTCAGTTTTCTCAGAAAGTGCATTTTTCAGATAAGAGGTTTTGCTCTTTGACCATTGATATGGGATTGGTGTTAATCGAGACATGGGTAAAATTGGTAAGATTGGGTGTTAGTCGAAAAATGGGTAAAATGAGTAATGGGGGGTGTGACTTGAAAAATGGATGAAGTGAGTGGGGGGGGGGGGTTTACTCGAAAATGGGAAAGATGAAAAGGTCATCCAATTTTTGCGAAAGCTTGATAAATTTAATATGAGGTGAGTGTAAATCGAGAAATAGGTCAAATTAGTAGGATTGGGTGTTAGTTGAACAATGACTAAAATGAAAAGGACGTGCGATTTTCCCAGAGACTTGATAAAATGAATATGGGGTGGGTATTAATCGAGAAATGGGTAAAATTATCAAGATTGGGTGTTACTCAAAAAATGGGTAAAATGAGTAAGGGGGTGGGTGTTAATCGAGAATGAGTAAAATTAGTAGGATTGGGTGTTAGTCAAAAAAGTTGGCAAAATGACTAAGGGCGGTGTGTTATTCGAAAAATGATAAGGGTGTCCGATTTTGCCGAAAACTTGATAAAATGAATATGGGGTGAGTGTAAATCGAGAAATAGGTCAAATTAGTAGGATTGGGTGTTAGTTGAAAAATGACTAAAATGAAAAGGACGCGTGATTTTCCCAGAGACTTGATAAATTGAACATGGTCTGGGTATTAATCGAGAAATGGGTAAAATTAGCAAGATTGGGTGTTACTCAAGAAATGGGTTAAGTGAGTAAGAGTGGGGTGTTACTTGAAAAATGGCTAAAATGAGTGTGTGGGGGGGGGGGGGGGGGGGTGTTACTCGAATATTGGCTAAAGTGAAAAGGGTGTACGATTTTGCCAAAAAATTGATAAAATGAATATGGGGTGGATGTTAATCGTGAAATGGGCAAAATTATTAGGACTGGTTGTAAGTCGTAAAATGGGTAAAAGTGTTCATTACTAAAATGAATAGGGCGTCCAATTTTGCCAAAAACTTGATGGAATGAACTTGGGGTGCGTATTAATCGAGAAATAGGTCGAATTAGTAGGATTGGGTGTTAGTCAAAAAATGGGTAAAATGAATAAGGGGGGGGTGTTACTTGAAAAATTGTTAAAATGAAAAGGGCGTCCGATTTTGCAAGAAAATTGATGAAATGAACTTGGGGTGCGTATTAATTGAGAAATTTGTAAAATTAGTAGGATTTGGTGTCAGTCACAAAATGGGTAAAATGAGTAGGGGGGGGGGGGTATTACTCAAAAATTGGCCAAAATGAAAAGGATGTCCGATTTTGCCAAAAACTTGATAAAATGAACATGGGGTGGGTATTAATCGAGAAATGGGTAAAATTAGTAGGATTGGGTGTTAGTCAAAAAATAGATAAAATGAGTAAGGGGGGGGACATTTCTCTAAAAATGGGTAAAATGAAAAGGGCGTCTGATTTTCCAAAAAATTTGATGAAATGAACTTGGGGTGCGTATTAATCGAGAAATTTGTAAAATTAGTAGGATTGGGTGTCAGTCACAAAATGGGGTAAAATGGGGGGGGGGGGGGGGGGGGGGGTTACTCGAAAAACGGCTAAAATGGGTAAAATTAGTAGAATTGGGTGTAAGTCAAAAAATGGGTAAAATGAATAGGGCATCCGATTTTGCCAAAAACATGATGGAATGAACTTAGTTCAATATTAACTGAGAAATAGGTAAAATTAGTAGGATTGGGTGTTAGTCAAAAAATGGGTAAAATGAGTAAGGGGGGGGGTGTTACTCGAAAAATTGTTAAAATGGAAAGGGCGTCCGATTTTGCAACTTTTGCATGTAGGACACATTAGTGTGTGTTATTTCTGTCACCCATGATTAGGCTAACGTTAGTGCAGACTGATAGACAGCAGCTTGACAGAATCTTTGTGATCCAAAACAAATACAAAGCAAGAAATCAGCCTTTGCCCAGTTTTACAACCAATGTGTCAACAGTGCAGTCAAAAAGTATTAGACCAGTGACACATCATTGTTTGCTTGTTTGTTGTGTTGGCTCTACTCTAGCACATAAGATCAGCAACAAAAACAAAGGCTATTAATTTAAAATGCTGACTTTCAGCTTTAATTTGTGTCTGTTGATCTGATATATCTACAGAGGTCTGACCCACCCATATCAGACACTTCTCTAGTGATGCTCTGCTGCCTGGTCTGTACTAATGCCATCTACACTTTTGGCTTGTTTTGAGAGCTTTTTCCCTATAGTCTGGTCTTCAGTAAACACATGATCACTGGATTGATGTCAGGTGACTGCCAGTTTGCAAACCACATGCCATACTGACATGAATACCATAAGAAATATATCAAGACCAGAACTGGAGTAATTTTGACCCCAAATCAAATATTCTTTGCCAAAAGTATTGATGTAGCTGGCAAGTTTTAGATTTCCCAGTTGCACTGTATCGTCTACATCAAGTAGACAACAAGTATTCTGAAGTCAAACAAACTTTGTAACTACGGGTCCCAAACATCTGTTTGTTCATCGTATTTATGTGTATTCACGCAAGTAACACTCCAACTGCTTTTTAAAGAGTCATTAAAACTTAAAGTCCCCCTCCAGTCACAAATGTGTTTTTCTTCTTGTTCCTTCACTTGGATGTTTGAGTTTCACTGAGCAGAATGACGTATGTGCAGAGTTTGAGACTAGAAGGGGGAAAGTTTCTCTGTGCTGACCTTAAATCTGAATTAAAAGTGTGTATCTATAAGCGTGATTTGTGACATCAAAACTAGTTTTGAGCCAATCAAGGACCAGTAAACAACAACAAGTGTGATATGGAAACTTGAAGCCTCCAGAGCACAAACACTGAGAATGGACTTTATGGTGAAGTTCAGTTACACATTTAAAATGAAAAATATTTGCATATTCATAGATCCTTAATTTTCAATGAGGGAGAAAGAGCAGTTGTTATTTTAAGGGTTTTAAAGTGGTAACTGAACATTTTTCATGGAAAAAAATGGAACAAAACCTTACAGAATCTGTACACCAGTCAAGTCTGTAATAATTCACATACTGTTCTGGTACATTTAATCAACACTATGAAGCACTTAAACTGTGGACAGAATGTTTTCTAGTAAGGTTTAGCAGCTTTGGATGAGGAGTGAACCAGAAAAATCTTCATGCTGTAAATCTGTCAGCCAGTCATGTCCAGCCCTACATACAAGGCCAGACCATCATCTGCGTTACATCACTGCTGGCCTCATGGCTTTCTTTTTTCCAGAGCTGTTTTGTCCATTGCCTCATGCTGCCCCAACTATTCATCTTCCAGATTTACAAACAGTATAAAGACCCTCTCACTCCAGCCAGCACAACAGTCATATTCTTTCTCCATTTTAGGCTAAAACTCATCAATTACAAATAACATTGCAAAAATGTAAAATTCATGTTAATATAACGCAGAATTTTGTACATTTGTCTTGTTTGACACTGATATGTTAATAGTTGGTGTGCTATTAGTATTAGTTTTGATAATAGTGGCTTATAATAGTGTAACCAGTTTAGACATGGTTTTGATTTGTTGCAAAAAGTTCTTCTCACATTACAGAGTCCTTGGTTTGGGTGACCTTTCACCCCAAGAGGAAATAGTCCACCAAACCAAAATACAGAAATAGTGGCTGCTGACATAGTTCAAACTTGCTCTGACAGCACCAGTGTAAGTAATGTGTGGATCATATACTAAATATAAATTATTTAACTCAATGTCCCATCCACTCATGGTATGACAGGTTTAACTTGTGAGCTGGCAGGAGTTTATAATGCTGGCACAAACTTCACTGGTGAGCCTGAGACTGCAAAAAGATTTACACTAACAGGAAGCTGTAGTCTTAGGGGAAGGATTTTTACCTTTGACCCAGATAAAGAAAGGCAGGAAGAGAAATAATTGGGAAATGCAAGAGCTTTTTGCAGCACATGTAAAACACATTACTTTGCTCTTCCGGAGGCTTTATTAATGTTGACAGCAACTGACAAGACAAGAGGACAGCTTTAACTGTGGCCACATGGCTGTTAGGCACAAACATGATATAAATGATATTTGCAGAGAACCATGAGCAACACAACCACTTTTAAACTTACATATTTAATTTTCATTTGCAAATCAATTTACCAAGGCCTAAGAAATGTTTAAAATAAATAAGTCTCTTTGTCAAATGTTTTTGTCTGTATTTCCAGTCTATGTATCTTTTTTTTTTTCATTTCATATGCATCCTTTAAGCTTATCTCTTGTGGAAGGTATTTGTGAATTATGCCAGTAGTGTGCAGTTATACATTTCCTTGACAAAAAGGATATTCAACAAATATCTATAGTCCTCTTAAAATAAGACATTATCTGTGAAAAAAAAGAGTTAATCAACTTGGGTCATGGCCAGAAAACATGCAAGTAGTTTTTTTCAGCATGCCCCTGTCTGTAGTGGGGAAATATCTATTAATTATGTCCCATAGATATTCCATCGGAAGGATACAATAAAACATTGTCCACATACAAAAATGTTATATGTTTCTTGTTGGTTTTTATGTCATTAAAATTATTATTATTATTTGTACAGCAAGTTTGATACTAATCACAGAAAAAGACCACTTAAAAGGCAACCTTGAGGAACTTCTCCATTAATACTAAAAGGTTGTGAAAAATTAATTCTGACTCTTTCATGATTAATTAAGTAATTAATTAATTAAGTAATTTGCACCCATTAAAAAATTGGCCAATGTGTATGTAAAGTGTTTGGAAAAAGTATGTACATTCGTGCATTCATGCATTTGTGTGGCCGAGGAGGTGGAGTTGCAGCCATTTTCAACTCAAGCCTATTAATCGACCCTCGACCTAAACTTAATCATAACTTTCACACCTGACTTGGAAGACTTTACAGCCAGTTGTGTTTGTTCTAATGCACCGCCCTCCTGGCCTGTACTTTTATCTGAATTCTCAGAGCTTTTATCAGATTTAGTCATTAGTATCAATAAAGTAATTATTGTCGGTGACTTTAATATTCATGTTTAATATTAATATTCATATTCAAATGTCTTCACTAGATGTCTATCTGACAGTGCTGTAGTTGAATTTACAGAAGTGATTCCATCAGCATTTGATTCAACACTATATCTCACTACAACGGTCGACTCTCTGCCAACTTTAGTCCCTCCCAAACTGATAATCTTGTTGATAGTGCTGTAGTGCTCACTGCGAATGACACTTGACTCTATCGCCCCTTTAAAAAGAAGATTAAAAAACAAGTGGTCATCTCCATGGTATAACTCCCAAACCCACAAATTAAAGCAAACATCAGTATCTCGTTTAGTCTGGCAAGATAGTCTTAAAACATATAAGAAGGCCCTCTGTATTGCCAGAACTCAACAATAATAGAGAAGAATAAAAACAGCTCTTGAAGAGTCATAACTCTATTGATCGATGTAGTCCTATAACTCTCAGTACTAACAACTTCATGAGCTTCTTTAATGATAAAATTCAAACTATTAGAGACAAAATTCATCACCTCTTATCCTCAACAGGCACTGATTTATCCCCAAACACAGGAACCTTAGACAACTGTAAAACCTGATATATATTTAGACTGTTTTTCTCCAATCGACCTCCCTGAACTAACTTCAATTTCTTCACCTAAACCAACAACCTGTACTTCTTTACTAGATATGATCAATCTGTCTTAAGTAACAGGCTATGTACCACAGTCCTTTAAACCTCTTCTTAAAAAACCTATTCTTGATTCAGGTATTTAAGCCAACTATAGGCCTATATCTTACCTTCCCTTTCTCTCTAAAATCCTTGAGAAAGCAGTCACCAATCAGTTGTGTGACTTTCTACATAACAATAGTTTATTTGAGGATTTTCAGTCAGGATTTAGAGTGCATCATAGCACAGAGAATGCATTTGTGAAGGTTAGATCTTAGTGCTGCATTTGACACCATTGACCATCATGTCCTATTACAGAGACTGGAACACTTAATTGGCATTAAAGGTACTGCATTAAGCTGGTTTAAGTCCTATTAATCAGATCGATTTCAGTTTGTACACGTTAATGATGAATCCTTCATGCACACAAAAGTTAGACACAGAGTTCCACAAGGTTCTGTGCTTGAACCAACACTATTCATTTTATATATGCTTCCTTTAGGTAATATTATGAGGAAACACTCCATAAATTTTCATTGCTATGCAGATGATACCCAATTATATTTATCAATGAAGCCAGATGAAACCAATCAGTTAACTAAACAGTTAACAAGACATAAAGACCTGGATAACCTGCAATTTTCTGAACTCAGACAAAACTGAAGTTATTGTGCTTGGCCCTAAACACCTTAGAAACACATTATCTAATGATATAGCTATTCTAGATGGCATTATCCTGGCCTCTAGCACCACTGTAAGGAATCTGGGAGTTATCTTTGATCAGGATATGTTCTTTAACTCCCACATAAAACAAATTTCAAGGACTGCCTTTTTTCACCTACATAACATTGCAAAAATCAGGCACCTCCTGTCTTAAATGATGCAGAAAAACTACTCCATGCATTTGTTACTTCAAGGCTTGATTATTGCAATTCCTTATTATCAGGCTGCCCCAACACATTTCTAAAGACTCTCCAGCTGGTCCAGAATGCAGCTGTAGGTGTACTGACAAAAACTAGAAAAAGAGATATATATTTCTCCCATATTATCCTCTCTACACTGGCTCCCTGTAAAATCCAGAATAGAATTTAAAATCCTTCTCCTCACCTACAAAGTCCTTAATGGTCAGGCACCATTGTTTCTTAAAGGGCTCATAGTCCCCTATTACCCCACTAGGACACTGTGCTCCCAGAATGAAGGCTTATTTGTGGTTCTTAGAATCTCCAAAAGTAGAATGAGAGGCAGAGCCGTCAGCTATCAGGCTCCTCTCCTGTGGAAACATCTTCCAGATTTGGTCCGGGGGCAGACACCCTCTCTATCTTCTAGTAGGCTTAAAACTTTCCTTTTTGATAAAGCTTATAGTTAAGGCCAGTTCAGGCTTGCCTTGGACCAGTCCTTAGTTATGCTGCTATAGGCCTAGACTGCTGGGGGAATTCCTGTGATGCACTGAGCTCCTCTCTCCTCCTCCTCCTCTCCATGGGTATGCACTCATGTACCATTAATCTGGTTATGTTACTAACTTGGCTTCCTCCCCGGAGTTTTTGTGCTATCTCATCCTGCTGGCTTCCATGGATCATGATTGTGGACTGCCTACTGCCATGGTCCTGCTTTACACCCAAACCTACTATTATTATTATTATTATTAGTCAGTAGTTTAATATTATTATTAGAGTTGATATTGTTATTATAGTTGTTGCTGTGCATCTCTTTGTCTCTTTCTTGCTCTCCCTCTCCCCCCACTCCCTCTCTTTTGACCCAACTGGTCAAGGCAGATGGCTGCCCACCAATGTCACTCTATAAATAAAACTGACTTGACTTGACATCTTAAGTCAAGGCCATATTCTGTCCAATCTAGTATGAGCAGAAGTCAAAATATTCAAAAATCTAGAAAATTATCAGTCAAACAAACCCTGTTAGGATTAATAGGGTATTTTATAACAATTTCCACCATTTTTGCCACAAAAAAAAAAAGAGTCTAAAAAATTCACAGGTGTAATGCCCTGAAAGACTTTTATTATATTTTATTATATTACATTATTATGTTCTTTTTTATGTTTTTTAATAAAAAATTTAAAATTTATTTAAAAATTGAATCCCATTACTTCCTCTTTTTGTAGCTTAAAACATTTAATATTCTGAAATAGAGAGTGTAGGTCTGGAATTCCAGGTTCTTAAAAAAGTGTAAAGACTAATTGTGTTTACACAATGACAGCATGGTGACAAATGTATAAATGCACAACAGATGATGAGCTACATTAAGAGTACATTACTTTGAGCTTGAGAAAGAGGTGTATGTGTGGGGTGTGTCTTTGTGTGTGCAGATGCTTCAGCCAAATGAGCTCACTTATTTCCATGCAAGCCCAACATCCATATCCTACTGGTGCTCCTCTGTTTACAAAGTGATACCTAACACCTTTGCGTCATTCCTCTTTCATCTGTGTGGAGTTGACTCAGAGGCGTATTGTCAGACGTCAGCAAACAATCTTTTGTAAGCTATTCCTGTAACAATGGTGAAGAAATTTGTAAAGAGAAGACCAGAAAGACCATTTCTATATGCATGACAAATGGGATATGCTCCAGCACTCATCTGACAAGGTTTTGACTCAGCAGAGGCAGAGCTTCCCGCACCTCAGCAGGGTGGTCAATATCGATGTGGAGGCAGGACAAAGTGGACCGAAGTGTGTCGGTCTGTCTGATCTGAGCAAACAGACAGTAGTCAGGTGGGGTATCGATCCAGGCTGATAAGCTATCAGCAGACATTTCTGTGTAGATGTGTAGTCAAGGTCAGTGTCAGAGATCAAGACAGGAGCTGGCAGCAGGTTCTTAAATTCACATCAGAGTGACGCATGAGGAGACAGAACGATAGCTCATTAGCATGACTTGAGGCTTAACAGAACTGAATATGATTCACCCACAAAAAGGAAAAAAAGCTCCAGTGATTCAGCTGTAAAGTCCTCTTTCATCTATATAACAACAACTCTTTTATTTTTTTACTGCGCTGACCTAACACCACCTCTCTTGTCTATTGTCTAGACCAGTATGCAGTAGTCGCAACTTTGAAGCAGCCATGATGATCTAAAGGTAATGAAAGCCCTGCAGAAAAAGTTTTTTGATGTGACCTGATCTTTTGTACTCAGAGATCAAACGTGCTTCTTTGGTATTTGACTCAGCCTGCCAAAAAACTGATATAGTTGCTTGTTTGGTCCGGGTGGTATCACCCTGCTTTAATAATAAAGAGAAACTGTCAGCACAAAATACACAGTCAGGAAACTTTATTATGCATGTTGTGTTTTGACTGCCCTCAGTTTCACTCTGAATATGCTCCAAGTCTGTTGTCCTTTGGGATAATGAATGAAGAGAGCACTGATCAAAGCTCTTTTTAGCAACTTGTTTACTGTGCTTCTAAACTTCTAACTATTCTCTGGCTGACATTACATAATGAGTGTATGGCAATGCACAATAGACACAGTCTTCTCCTTACTGTACAGCCCTGAGGGATTCTTGTCACTGAGGTTCTTTAAACATGAAACTTTACTACATAAATACATATTTTTTATGTAGGGCTCGTATAGATCTCACAAATTTTACTTTCCTTCAATAAAGCACATGTGGCACTCATTACTTTTAGCTATTATGCTACACACACATTTGTTTTACAAGTGATGAAATAATTTCATAAAAATTTAATAACTTTTCAAACAATTTCATACACAATATTATTACTACTTCCTTAGTGCTTTTGTGACAATAGAGAAATGGTCAAATTCAGGCAAAATTAGGTTGTAATATGAATCCCTGTCCCCAGTATTCTCTAAATTTGTTACACTAAAACATGATATTAATGTAAATTCATTTTTTTATATGAAATAATTTATATGATTTGTTGTTGCTGCATTTTGTAACTTCAGTGACGACAGTTTCAGCTGTTTGCAGTAGCTTTATAAATGAAGCCTCATATTGGGTGTTTTCCCACATTGTTTTAAAGTGCCCAGAGCCAGACAGCTGATGTAGACAGCTTAAGCCTACATACAGGAGCTCATAAACATAAAAGGGCTGGTTGCAAAAGAGCAGCCAGCCGACAGCTGCATCAGCACACAACATAGATTCAGTTTGGTTTTATTCTGTCATGAAATATAATACACATAGCAACCATCCATTCATCTATTCTCTAAACTATTATGTGCAATGTTGCACGCAGCTGGAGACTATCACAGCATGCACTGCCTATCAAAGGTGTTATAAATAAAATACTTGCAAATATAAACACCAAACATAAGAACACAAATTCTCATTTTGTAGCAAAATGCAAAATGAACAAATAGTTTTGTGGAACTGAAATGTGACACAGGATGAAAACACAAGTTACCACAATGTATTTGCATAGAAGTCCTTCCTTGACCCCGTCCATGATAGCAACACCGGCTGCTGTGCCTTTACTACATAACAGACTCAAATAAAGGTTGGAAAAGTTGTGATATAAAACTTTTAGTTACTAGCGCTCTATATACATAAATACAGCAATTTAAATATTAACTTAACAAATCATTTAATTTAAAAAAGCAATCTAGGTTACTGCACCCAAAAACTTCTGATTTATCACACATAATGAAGTTATTTACTGTACCAAATTCCATAACTGATTGTCCACACTGAGTATGATTCATTCAGGTCAACAAGGGCTGACTGAAGAGAACATGATTCCCTGATCCAAGACTGAAACTGCTGAGTTTAACCCTCCCTAACATCTTAGACGCCACAGGAAGATTTGAAACTTCCTGAAAATGTTATATATGTATAACAGTAAGTATCTTTGTCTCTGCATCTTTTGTTGAAGCTGGACTCAAGCATGTTTGTATGGATTACAATACTAATATTCAATTAAATATAGCATATACAGGGTTTTTTTTAACACAATGTAAGTAGACAATGTTTTTATGTGTAGAGACAAGAAAAACATGCTGCTTTACACTTGTAAGGTCTTCAAATGCTCCTTAAAGCGCATGTTTGTGTGTCACATACCTGCTCCTCAAAACATTTCTGCTTATTGTTGTGTTGTCTTGAATTCATTAGTGCCCACATCTATACATCTTGACCTTGTTGTCTCTTGTTGAAAACAGGTGAAGGAGGTGAGTTGGGAAAATTGGGTAATGAGGTGGTTCCCAGAGCAAACGGTTGGCCAACGGATTGAATCATCACAGCGATATCAGGATGACGCACTTCACAGAGGGTCATTAAGATGCTTTTCATTCCAAAGCTTTTCTCTTAATAGAAAACTGGACAGTGTGTGACCCTCCACAGGATGAGCAAAATGGATGGATGAGCGGAGCTCTAGAGTTAAATAAGTGGGACAACAAGAGCTTTCCAAGCTTTTGTTAAGAAGAGTGAAACTGTCTCTACATAAATGTGATATTACTGCTACTAATCCTCATTTGTTTTCTGTCTTTTTTTCTTCAACTTTGTAGATTAAGAATTCAACTCGTGGATGCTAAATGAAACCAGGAATACAATCTAAGACTGCTCCTGGTCTGATTTGAATTGATATGGATTGATATTGAACCATAATTGGCTTATTATGGCTCACATCCAAGAGGGACATCCACACTATATCATGCAGTAATGGTGACTGACTGAGGTGAAACTCTCCCCCCAGTGTACAGAGTACTTCACCACAGAAACAGTTATGGCTGATAAAAGGGTTTGTTATACATAGCTTACTGTATGTCTAGTGTTATGGCTTTATATACAAAAAAACCTTATGTAACGAAAACACATAAATAAAAAAAGAAAGAAAACCAAATATTTTTCTATTACCACATGTGTGTCATCTCTTCCCTGTTCTAACTGGTGAATAGCTCACTTGTGTCCAGTTTTGGTTGTATACTCCCATCTTGTGGTAAAAAAAAGACAGAGCAGATTGTTTGCTTAAAATGTCATCATCTCTGTGGCCTGTTTTACATATTTCCACTGTGAGGCATTAGCCAATCGTAAATATTGTCTTTCAGTTTGATTGATCTGTGTTTCGCTCTAAATGGATGATGGCCTCCAGATGACACCAGCTCAGATATTGAAATTCTAGATACTAATGTGAGATACTAAAGCTCAAATTTTGACTTAATTAATAGAAATTTTGAGATACTATCTCGTAATTATGAAAGAGTACTATGTCATAGTTATGGGACCATGAGAAATTCAATTTGATCAGTCCTAACTTTGTATTTTAAGTTTTGTGGGGATGGTATTAACCCTCATACTTCCAACATATATAACATACAAGGACTACTGGCTGGGCCCCCTGGGGATCTCAAGAATAAACTACTGTAAGAAACAACCATCATAGCAAAATGTTAACTCATTTCTTCTCAAAACATTATTAGTTATGTAATTAATGTCATGTGGAAAAAAAGATTATTATTATTTTAGGAAAGTTACAAATTTGCTTGTTGTGTAAAATGAAAATATACACTTTTCTTTAATACAAATTTCAGTTTTTATCCCAAGTACAGTTTTTCCACAAAGCCTTCAAAATGACTGACAGAGTGCTCCTAACCCCCCTGGTAGTGGGTGACACTTTAAATTAGGACCCATTGCAAACATGAAATCAATAAATAGTTCCATCTGTTAAAACTGCACAAGCAGAATTGGCTTTTGACTGTGGTCCCCCAGGACCCCAATACATTGTTATTTTTAAAAAGCACTAATTAAAATAGAAACAGAAAACAATGCTATGAAGTCATTAGGAACAAATTGATTGACAAAGTCATGAAAAAATGGAATGATAGAATAAAGCACCTGAGAAATATGATGAAAAGTAAACCTCTGGGGTCTGCAGGGACCTCAGTCGGTAGGATTAAGGTTAAAACAGAGCTGTAGACTTAATTAAGACAGGAGAGAAAACGATTTTATAATTAGACTGAGATGGACATGTTTGACATCACCACTTTTAATGAAGAAGCATGCAAATGGCAGAAATTATCATTGTGACCAGAATATGAATTGAACTTTCTTTTAGACTGCTGACAGTTTACTCAAAAAAGACGAAAATCCAAACAAATATGTTAATGCATCAGTAATAATAATATAATATACTGTAATATAACTGAAAGGTGCCATTCTGCATAATGAGTACTTTTAAGTAGATTTTGCTGATAATACTTTTGTATTTTTACCTAAGTAAAATTTTGAAAAGTGAAAAACATTGATGCAATAATATAGCAATATATGCTATCCACAATTCATTATGTGCAGCCATGCAAAACAACATGAAACAACAAAACACAAATGAGCAATGCTGATAATCATCATATTTGCATACAGTGGCCATGCAGAGCAGTGTTACACAACAATAAAGTAGTACTACAATGTTAACATTCATACTATCACTCTTCATAAAATGTTTAGAAATAGTTCATCAAAGTTAGTAAAATGAAAATATCACACACTAAACACATAAGCCAGGCAGCTGTAAGACACAACTGTGAAAATATTACTGCTTCATTAATGTGCTGCTAGAATACAGAGCAGACCACCTGGCAACAGGATTAGTAAGCAAAATAGTAACATTATTAATAACAATAAATATTAAATATATATTGTGGATAAGTGGCCTCCACATGTCAGACTTTTCAGATTAGCTTTAGCTGATCTTTGACATTAATTTTTGTACAAAAATAGGATTGTGGATTTTGTCCTCCCATATCTTATTCATATAAGAAGGGATCTCTTTGTAGCCACCAACAGTGCTTTCAATGTACAGCACATATGAGCATCAGTATTGTTTTAAGACTGACTTAAAATTTTTTAAATCAATCCTTTAGAAGGCCCTTATTATGTCAGCTGATATAATGTTTCAGTGGTGCAAATTCCTAAACAAATTTTCAATTAAATAAGCTCAAACAAGTTTACAATGTGTAGCTTTCTAGGCCCCTTGGACAGCTGGGGCCCTGTTTTTTGTTTGTTTGTTTGTTTGTTTGTTTGTTTTTTGTTGTTGTTTTTTTTTTTTTTTAACTTTATTGGGAAATAATAATGTACAAAGAAAACAAAAAGAAAGTATCACACAAATACAGAAAAAAACATCACAAAAAGAAACAGTCCAACAATTCCATTTAAGAGCATAAAAGAATCAAAAAATAAAAGGGACAATAGGTAAAAGAATATAATCATATATTTGAAAAAAACAAACTACAAAAATAAGAGAGAATTGAAGATAGAAAAGTAAATAAACAAATAGATGCACATTTGTGGTTCTTCGTATGGCTTAAATAATGCAGAAGACTTTGGATTTCTGTAAAGAGAGGCAGGAGTATCAGTGGGGATTTTGGCTGGTTAGTGACGTCAGTGCTGCGTCTACCAGCTTGTTTTTGAAGTTCTTCTGCGCCCTGGTGGCAGAAAATAATGAGAGCACATTGCATTCACCAACGCAATTATGACTTTTATTATTATCTATTTATTTTATGACTTTCTCATTATTATGAAAAAACTATCCCATAATTACCAGACCAGGATCTAGTTTCCTTGTAATGAGATCCTGATCTGATTATCATGACAAAAGGTCAGTCATCAGTCATCGCTATTGTAGAAGACAGATGCTTGATACCTGATTTATTTCATTTTTATTTACTCCTTGGTTTGGGACACTATGAGACATTAATGTCACTGAGTAGTTGATGATATTGTTTATTTATTTATGCCTTATTGAACAATACATTTACAAACAACAAGGCAAGTCAACCATGGTATTAAAAGTCCTGGGCATGTGTCTGAGTAGAAAGAGAAAACAAAGATCAAACATAAAATCAAACTATTAAAAAGAAGAATTAAATTAAAATATATAAGTTGTAAATAATACACAATGAACAATACAATAAACAAAAAAGATAAATTAATATAAATCTGTCTTTAATTTAAATTAAAGGTTAGTACATTTAGGGTCTATTCATTTGTACAGTTTTACACATTTCAGCAGTTATTTTGCAGATTATAAATTCATATACTTCTGGGATTTATAATATAACTGACATTCATTATAAAAAAGCATTAAAAGTGGGTGGGGTTTTCATAACGTTGGCTTTGTGTATATAATATTTTGCCATTATGAGAATTGTGTTAATCAGCAGATTTTCTAGTTTCTCTTTCTTAACCAGTCCACACATCTACATGTGATCTGAGTTCAACATACATTCCTTTATTTGAACCATTCCTCCATTTGTTTCCAAAATAGTTGGGAGTGACAGCAAGAAAAGCAAATATGCTCATGGTTTCATGACAATGACATAAGATTGAAAATACAGTAAGCAAAACCATAGTATGTATATACGTATATATCAAAATAAAGTATGCAATAAAGTGGATGAAATTCCTATCAGGCTAACAGAATCTGAGGGGTACAACAAGGTGTAACATGTACAGAATCTACCTTGTAACTTATGAGATTTTCTTTTTTTCATAATTATGAGATAGTAAGCAGTGGTGGAGAGTAACTAAGTACTAAGCATAAAAAAGGGGCACAGTTTTTGTAGTAGAGCTCTGTGCAAATGGCATTGTAAACATATGGCAGTAATGGAAAAAGAGTCATTGAAGTGCAGAATCCGGGGGGAGGGAGGGGGTATTAATACTTAGGCTATATACATAACCTTGTGGATTGTAAAAATAAAAAGTAAAAAAGGGGTATCTATAGTTATATGTGTTAATTCTGTGTGTATTTATGTAGAAAGGACCAGAGGGTGGCGGTAATACTTGTGAGGCTGCAACAGCAAGAAGAGTGGTCATGAGTCAGGAGCATACTGTATATAAATCAGGAGCATGAGATCCAGTCTAGATGGTAACCCTAAATATGCGAAACTCTCGCGAGATTTGTAACTGATTTGCAAAAAATTGATTAGCTGTATGTGATGTTTACCGTTGCCATGACGACAAAGGTTAACTTTAAGGAAGTAGAGTATCTTTAACCCACACCAAAAGTGGCCATTACCTATAACCTAACCAGACCTCAACTGTTATATCATTCTCTTCGTACGAATGCAGAATATTTTGAATATTTTTAGAAGAATATTTTGAAGCGGCTCCCGGTATATCTGCCATTGATTAATATGCTGCTGTGCTGATTCAAGTGCGCATGTGCGAGAGTTTCGCAGCTCTGGGGTTACCCATATAGACGCTACCGTGATATCCAGTCCGCAGTTTACGGCTCACTCGGCGTTTCTCAAGTTTCAGTCCGGCGCGTTTGTGTTGTCAGGCAGAAAGAAACAGCAGCCAGAGCAGCGTGTGTCCTCACACATAGACAAAAGCTCGTTGATGTGCTGCCTGTTCTACAGTAGTTAGTTAGATATTAATCTTTTTTTAATCAATCTTGCTACAATGTCTGTGGGAATCGAGTCTGGATTCTCGAGTGAGGAGGTGTTGAACTCCCGCTTCCCCCTGCACCGGGCGTGCAGGGATGGCGATGTCGGTGCCTTGTGCTCCCTCCTTCAGTGCACCTCAAACCCGGCTGACCTCACGGTGGAGGACACCTTCTACGGCTGGACGCCCATACATTGGGCCGCTCATTTCGGAAAGGTAGCTCTCTAAGCTGAATATTTGATGGAAAAGGTTTCTCTTTGTTAATTTTTTTTTTTTCCTTAAACACTGATAAGAATGAAGCTTTCCGACATGAACCTCGTCTCGGCCATTTCCTGATGTTTGGTAGCAAGCTGATGGGAATAAAAGAGCAGCCATGGCGGACAATGGACCATTAGCGTTCACTGTTCACTAGCTAACGGGGGTTTTCTTTATTCTTTCTTGTGTATATTATAACAATATTTTAGGTGGGTTAAATGTTAAGAGTGAGTTTTGTTTGTAAATAAATGTCGGTGAGCGGGAACAACATTAACGGCCCATCGACGAAAGCTGACAGACATTTTCGAGACGTTGAAACGTCGGTTAAAAAAAAAAAAATCGGTATTAACTTACTAACCTGTATATAAACCTGTAAAATCTAATAATATCTGAGCACAGAAAATATACCCATATTTTTTTCGTGTAACTTACTTCTTCAGTCAATATACTGAAAACGTGTGGTTTCAATCAAACCAACTTTCAAGTCAACTTGTAACGTTAATGGCTGTGTAACCACCTCTTATAAATACACACACCCATATACTTGGCTAAGATTTGTTTCCCAGTATCTGCACTTTGGGAAGGGCAGGCCTACAGTTTCCACAGAAATTGGATGCATGCCCAAAGCAAGAGCTATAAAGAGTCAGACTGAACCAGTCCACACAAGAGTGTTGCATGTTTGCCTCTAAACTGCTGCTGTAAATTGTAATTGCAATTTGTTTATTTCCAGCCCTAATGGGCTTACAAGGCACTACAAAACATAACAAACAAGAGCAATAACATAATGAAATTGAAAGAATAAATATAATGCATGCATGTCAATCAGTGTCAAACCAAATATGAACACAGTCCTGCTCCTTAGACATTACAGCCATAAAAAAGACTGAGCTTTTAACACATCAAACATAAAGCGCTCTCATACGCTGTTGGTAAGCTTTTAACACAAACTGAGCTAGCTCTGTAAACAAGTACTGAAGTCTATATTCATCAGATAAAGAAAACAAATCAGGATGTTCTGCAGACATTTTAAGAAAACGCTTATGTTGAAGATTGTGCTATAATGGACACTGGAACAAAAAGTGCTACTGTTTGACACTTGTCCATACCTGCCCAGTGTCGTCTAGGAAAGCAACGAATGATTCACTGCGCATGCTCTAATCTTTCTACACATTGCCCTTGTCTCTTCACAGCTGGAGTGTGTGATGCGTCTGGTTCAGGTGGGCTGCGGTGTGAACACTGTAACCTCCAGGTTTGCACAGACGCCCACTCACATTGCTGCATTTGGAGGCCACCCTGAGTGCTTGTTATGGCTACTCCAAGCTGGTGCAGATATTAACAGACAGGTGTGAAATCAGATGCACACTCAGCACATGCATGCACACTGTACACCAGAGAATGAAACAGTTCACTTAAACACTTTGGAAAATTGCCCAACTTGTCAAGTAAGTTTTAAAGGAATTTGCTTTGTTGACATTTCATGCAGAACCACATGTAAACAGGGATCTTTCACAAAGTACATACAGACAATAGCACAAGGAAACTAGATCTTGAGAAAGGGACAGTGTGTATATATATATATATATACAGTGTGTAATAGACTACAGGTACAACATATCACAAAAATCACTCTTGCGTAAAAAAATCTCAAATTTGAACAGACAGGTGTACAAATGCGTGAGTAAAAAGAGCAGAGCCGTGTGAGAGGTTGAGCTCAGACTGATCTCATCAAGGAGGATCTCCAACTTGAGGTCACGATCCTCGTAGTGTACTATTGCTACTTACTTGACCTATAATCAGATTATGTATATCTTATGTTTTCTTAGAGTGGATTTGCTCTCAGACTGTTCTGTGTTTTCTGTGTTCATGTATTTTCATGAACAGACTCAGGCACTGAGGCTATATTGTATGCTCCGCTGCACTGCTTAGAGAAATCAGATTAGTAGGTCATGATGACATAACATGTTGTCGTCATCATGAAACACATTATTTCTAATAATGGCATTGAATTTACTCAGCAAATAAACCATGATAGCAAGGGAAATTTTCAGATTTGTGATTTATGACCTTTCCTCTCTTGGATTCATAATAATTTGACCTGGCTGTTGTTGTACAGTAGAACAGCGCAGGTGGTTTTTCTCTCTCTCTTCCATCTGCATTCTCACTAATGTGTGACTGTAAATGTGTGCAGGCAGGGGTGAAGTCTGGGTGAAAAGTTCAGGCCCGGCAGAGTTATGCCCTATTCTCATTCCTGAAGTCTATTGTCTAACCTTGGAAATGTAAAAAGAGGTAGATAGGGAGGGTACAACATCATTCATATTTGGTATCTGAAGCTGATGAGTGTTTAGGTTCATGCAGCTGCTTTTGTGCACAATACAGTCACGCTTTTCTGTGTGTAACTGCAGTCTTTTGTTATCTCTCAGGACTATGTGGGCGAGACGCCCATCCACAAGGCTGCTCGTGCGGGCAGTCTGGAGTGTATCAACGCTCTCTTGATTCAGGGAGCAAAAGCTGAGTAAGTCCTGTGATCACTCCCGTGTCCTCATTTCTTTTCTCCTGTTCTATCCAACATTTCAGTTACACCTTTACAAGGGATCACCGCCAAACTCAAATCAGAGCAGTGAGGAAATTTAAATGCAAGATTTTTTACACAAAGATGCAGACAAATAAGTCAGAAGATCTGCAAATGAAGTAAAAGTTTGAACGTTTAGATGCGGCAAACATTAATTTGTGAAACATGCAAATGTAAGAATTTGTATGTAACATTATATTTTTTGATACCATGGCTGTCCTACACATACACAGCCATAAAGAAGCTGCTCTACTAGCTGGTAACTTTATACATAATCACTTAAGGCTGTATACGTAATACCACTGTAATCAGTGCTGGTTGTATTGTTAAAATTTGAGCATATGTACATTTTAACAGAAGATCAAACTAAATGGAGAATTAGTCTTTTAAAGATCCATACAATAAATAAAACAGCACCTTGGATCTGCTTTTATGTGTTTACTCTGGTGTTACGACTGTATGGCCAAGAACTTTATAAAACATTTACACTTCCCAGCATCTTTTAAGTAATGATGGAGATGCAGTAATTTAATAGCAAGGAGGTTTTAATGAGATTTGTTTTTCAGCTAGATTGCAACAGTTTCTGTTGCAGAATGCTAAAAGTATTGTTACGATATACAATATGAAGTTGATTCTTAAACCTCTCCAACATGCTGTCATAACAGTTTGATCATGAGATGTTAAATATTAATAGATTTGGTGGCGCTCCTTTGAAAATGTGACACATTTTGTTAATCCTTGAAATTGTTGTTTATCATTGCAACAATTTTCATTAAGTAGTCCTCTGTGTGTAATAATGCTGGCTAAAACACATTGGGTTCATAGAGAATGATTTTATAAGTACCTTTCATATACATTCAGCTAACACTTATATCACCTGAGTGATCTGAGGACGAGCTGCACATTAATAAAAGTAGATAATTAACTCAGCACAATGCCTTTGATCTTGAATAGCAGCTCAGTAAATCCAGCACAATTATTACACAGACACAAGGACAACTTAATGTAAAGGTTGATAAACTGTTCTTAGCCTAGTAAGCCATATTGCATGATCTTTGTTAAATCTAGAGTGTGGTTTTCTTTAACATTTGTTTTTGTTAATGTTTTACATACACAGTTTGACTGGATGACTAAATGCACATTGACTTTTTTTCTGAAGCCATTTTACTGTAAGTATAGAAAGGCTACAGCTCTTTTGCATAGAATGAAACTGCATAGATCATACTTAATTAGTTGCATGCTTTCTTGAAGCTGTAGGAGACAGTACAAGACCTTCAAGATCAGTGTTCCTACTTTTGATCAGACAATTTTGGCTGCTGTCATTAGCACCTTTTTTTAGAACTGGTGTCATTTGACCCGAAGAATACAAAGAATGGTCTTGGTATAAGATCAAAAAATAATTTATTGCAGGATAATAAATGTTACATTACAAATTTAGCCCAGGTCACCCTATTTCCTGGGGATATTTTTAGAAGTTGATAAATAAATGCTCAACCACACCTTCATAGTCAGCAGATGCCTTTGTGCTTTCTGTACTTTCTGTTGCTGTTGGTGCAGTTGAGGCATAAACAAACCTATCTTTCCTGTTTCTTAAATATACATCCAAGAACTGAAGGGAGATCAAAATATTTATAAGTAACTATGTTATCATTTCCTTTTTCATAGTTGTTATTTCCCAAAGGTCATGTAATTCAGTCAACTCAAAGATCTCTGCACTTAATTTACCTGCTGCCAGGATCATGTTTTATACAAGTGTGCAAACTTAACTTATCATAACCATAATTAATCATAGTTTCAAAAATCAGTTTCATGTTTGGTTTGGCTAAAGTAACAAGTGTTTTAAAGCAGTAATATTAAGATATTATAAGTTACATCTTTTTTTTTTTTTACGATGGATTAACTAATTTTCCTTTCTTATCTAAACACTAATATTTTACTCACAGTTTCATACTTTGCAACAAGCTGTATGCTTTATTGTTCTGACACCATTGATGTCCAGAGACCTAAAACAACCGGGGAGTTTATAGATGTACAGTAGCGTCTATATTTATCTATCGTGTGATCTAGCAAATTTGAGCTCACCAAATGATGTCATTGACCAAAATTACTCGGACATACCGTACTAAAAATATCAGCTGCGAGTTCTCTTTTCTTAGGCACTTGATAGAATGAGGAGGAAAAGCACTCGTACTGACACCATTAGATTTGTTCACTTAACTCTAATAGGCAATGTTGACTAAACCACCAGTTTCTTCTGGTTTCAACAAGGAATGCAAACAGTACTAGCATTACCATTTAAAGGGTTGTAAAAAAGCAAATGTATAATATCTTATAGTTTTTTTTATTAGACTACATATCCACTAGTGACAAAAAGAATAAAAGAATGTAAATGTGTATCTTTTAATGATTCTGAAAGATGAGCCTTATTGATTTTTAATAGTCAGACTGTAAACCAAGGAGATTTTTACTAAGTGGAACCTTTGTTGTTTTCGGCGGCATATAAAACCCCTGGTTGCTTTGGTTGTTTCAGGAAATTAAATTCAATGCCTTTGTGCAGACATGTTTAAACAATGCTTCATTTCTTGTTGAGGTCATCTAATGTGCATTTGGTCATCAGCTGATGAGTAATATGAATAAGTGATGAAAATGATATGTGATTTTTTTCCCTCCTGCAGATCACAGATATTGTGTTTAGTTTAGTTAATATATTAAGTATTTCTTTTAACTCATGACCCAGAAATGTAGTGGGACACAACTGGGAGGGAAACTAAGGCACACAAGGTGGGAATGAGGCTCATGACAAAATAACTTTAAACTAATTTCACAATTAAGTTGGTGTCTAGTGTCTGATATCAAAAAAAAAGTTTTTTCACTAAAGTGTTCTTATAAATAGGATAAATAAAATATCTACTTGAGATGCCCCAAAGCATATTTAGGAGTCTATAAATAAACCACACACATAAGACATCAAATAGAACTCATATGTTTTGATATGCAAAGAAAATCTCTATATATTGTTTTGAATATGAAATGAACTGATACTCTAAAGAAAATATTTAGGGCTGCCCCCAACCAAAGACTTTCCTAGTCGACTAGTAGTCGTTAGTTTGAGCCATTTGTGGACTAGTCATTGCACATTTATGATATTAATTTAATTATTTAAATATATATATTTTGGGGGCATCAGAAAAAGGTTTGAGTTTCATTGTTAACACTGTACTACATTACAGAGAAATACAAAACCGTAATAAAGAGTTTTTAAAATGTAAATTTTACAAGCGGACCCATGTAGCGAGTCACCTGTTAATGACAGTGAATGTGTCGGAACAACCAGCAAGAAGACTGAGTTACCTTTTTCTGACCGACTGACTGACCGATACTTCCAGAGGAATCAGTGTTTCTGTCATCACAGTGGACTGGGTCACTAATGAAGTCACACCATTGGTCGCCACGTGTTGCCACTTTCAAATTAAAAGCCCTCTAGTTTCATACACAGTTGGGCCATAAACCAGGTTTTAACCTAATTTTGACAAGGTGCAGCTACTGAATGGAGTTTGAGGAATTTTTTTTTTTCCTTCCACTAACCAACCAATGAAAAGTTGGTCGACCAAGACTCTTCTCATCAAATAACGGTTGGTCAACTGTTAGGGGGCAGCCCTAAAAATATCCAGTGACTCAATCTGCTTTTTAAATTATTCATATTTTATGGCTAGCATGACATGACACAATATGTTGTGTGGCTTCTTTGGCTTTTATATATCAAAAAAAAATTCTATGGAACATAATTTCATGAAAATTGTATGTACATTATTTTGCTTACACGCTTTTGTAAAAAAAAAAAAAAAAAAGTAGTATCAGTTTACAAATTGCTTTCAAATCATCATGACATCATTATCATAATTGCTTCCGACAAATCAAAAATTTACTAATATAAATTGCAGTTGTGTAAATGTTAATAACCCATTACCATGGCAATAACAATTCACCTGACATGCAAATATTACAGGCAAAATTTAAAAAATTAAAATTTAAACCCTCACACCTTTTTCTCTCATTTAGTTAGAAATATAGCTGTTCTCAATGAACGTCATAAGGAATGCGAGCTCTTACCCTTTCTGTTGATTGGGTCGTATAATGGTCGTATATCTTCATCTTTGATGATTATAATATTTTCAAGAAAAGGTTGTTATGCATTTCCTGAGAATATTTAATTAAGCTACATGAATATTTCGCATTTATATATCTTTTCCTTCTTCGTCATTCCAGGAGGAGTCTTTCTTGATTCCAGGTTCAAACCTGTATCAGATTTAATGAGTTTCCTTGTTCCTGGAACATGTTACTGCTTCCCGCTTTCTTTCAATCTGTCCTTCAAGATTTTTGTTGTCTGACTGGATCTGGACCTGTGTGCTGGTTTCTTTCACTTGATCTTTGAAGACGGCTTTAAGCACCCAACTGTTACACATCTAAGATGTTCATCTGCCTGCTGTCTACAGTGAAACTCACTCACTGCACTGTAACAACTAAGTTAACTAATAGTAGCTAACTAAGTTACAGAGGTGCTAAGGCTCAATGACAGACACACTTTCACTGGATGTGTGTTTTTCCCAGTACTGAGAAGGTACATTCCAGTGTATTAACTGGAGTAAACTTGCAGAGCCGTATATAAGACACTCATGTCAACATTAATGGTCATGTTTTCAAATTGGAATCAATGCTTCAGGATAAATAACCTTTAACACTGATGCTACTGTAGCCTGATGGACGCTGGATTTTTGAGGCAGATAATGATCTCAATTTGAGAGTTTCAAAAATCTGGTAACAATATATCGGACATAGTAATTTTTAAAAATATAAACAAAATATGCATCCCTCTGATATATTTTTTAAAAAAAAATTGTAAGATACATACTGTGCAGAACATTAACAGTCGTTCAAATCAAATCACGTTGTTTTACTCTGGAGGACTCTGCTGGTTTCTAAATGACCTCTTACCTAGTTTGGTATTTCTGTACTTCAGTTTCTTGTTACTTACTGGCCAGCATTCACACCAATGCCAGTACATCAGTAATAACTTAATATTGGCTGATATATCAGTCTGGCCATTTCTCAGTCGACCTCTAAATGCTACTATATTTATCACTTGATAGAAACTGGATTTGCCTCATCACCTGCCAACTCATATTTTCTTCGTATAGTTAGCTCTTGGACACACCTCAAAGACTCCAGCTGACGGCAAGACAACTTGTGCCTGCATGAGAGGAAATAACTTGTCAGTCAAGACTTTGTATTCATAAATTGCCCCATTTTATGCTTGAAATATCATTTGAGAACACTTTGCCACAGGGACTGAAGCGTTTTGCATTTCCTGCTTTTCAACTTGCATTGACGTAGTCATCCTTTTGCTTGTGGAAGAGAAAAAGAAGAGTCAGAGGTGAACAGTAAGGGAAAACTGCACTAAATGGATAAATCTTTTATTTGTTTGGTGAAACAGCAAGTCGGAGCGCACTCTCTCACCATCTGCCTCCACCACTGATTCAGCACACTCAGTTGGCCTAACACCTGCTGATAACGGCTGACTGTGTTGCCAGACACACCACAAAAACTACAGACCATAGTCAGCCACAGATGACCAGTAATGGCTCAACAGCACCTGATAGTTGACTGTGGGTTTCTCAAATCAAGGCCCAAACAGCTCTGATCTGTTGTTTGAAATATTTCATAGTCCAGAAGCATTTCATAGAATTTCTGTCTATTTTCTATGAATAAAAACATGTTCATGTATTTTACATTTTAGCCAAAAGTTGGCTCAACTGTAACTTGATTTACTTTACTTGGAGTCTTGTACTGAACTACGTGTCCTTGTTCCCTGAATGACAGAAGATGGAAGCGTCCACATCCTCATGTAATACTTATTTTTGTCTAATTACATAGTGAGATGAGCTTTCCATTGGAACAGCAAGTTGTCTTTGCTGGATATGACTGGAACAGTCTTGTGGTCTGACTCAGCATTTAGGGTGTCAACATGCTTCAGTGGAAGTGCTTATCAGATGGATGGTCAACATCGTGTGAAACCCCCTCACATCCCACACTTCTCTGACATCAGAACTGAATTTCTTTTATTTCCGAAACCGACAATCAGACATTCAGGCTGGCTTTTTCTCCGCCTTTCAATGTTGCTGTTCGCAACAGCTATAAACACTTTTGCCTTCTGACATGGTCGTACTCCCACCTTTACTCTCACAAAGTGGTCTGTTTCGCCCTCCGTCTCTTAACGTCTCTCTGTTTAATCCTAATATAACAACTTGTTCATATTAAAATCATTGCCCAGGGTCCTCATGTCTAAATAGGTCACATTTTATTGTTACAGCATCAAACCGTACATACTTAAAGTTAAGGTGTGTTTCCTTTAAAATCCATTTTAATAAATGAAACAAAAATGATCTTAACTTTACTTTGCATAATTTTAATAAAAAATCTCAGATTTTCATAGTTTCCACCTCTAATGTAATCTAGTTGGGTTAAAACAAACTTAAATATTAAAAACATTAAATAAGTTATTTCTTATTTTTTTTTTTTTTTTTAAATCTAACTCCTCCCACATCTAATTTCTGTCAAATCAAATGTTATAGTTTAGATTTTTTTTTAATTTGTCATGAGCCTCAAAGGTGTAAGCTGGTCCATTAGCGAGCTAGCAGAAGGCAGGACAGTGCTTCTAGGCTGCCGGTGGTGAGAGTAGTGCAGAGACCGAGGCTTAAAGCAGCTGAGTGAGATGGGTTAGATTTGCACCATGTACTGAACTATTAACTGTATAATGCTAACAATCATCCTGTTGCAATGGTTATTCACTGTCATTTCACTGTACCCAATATTTTACTTCATACAAAGAAATGTTTTATTTTGTATGTCACAGTATTAACCCTATACAATATCATAGTCTGTTTTGACATCTAATCTTTGTCACCTTTTCTTTTATGAAAGTGACAATAAGTTACAAAAAAAAAGTTTTCTATACTGTTAACAAAAACAGAACCATACGTCTTAATGTTTTGCAGCCATTGAATTGGAAATGACTTGGTTTTTTCAAGTAATCCTAGAAAGGGGGAGAATAGACACTGCTGAGTCTGCCCCGTTCCCTGGGATAGCCGCACTGTTGTGGCATTGAGTGTTCTCACTATCGCTTCCTATCTACACACTGGCAAACTGTTGAGGTATTTCTTGCGGTGATTGGTTTTAATGCTAGGTTTTAATGAATCAAAACTAAAGTTTTAGACCTGCATGCTTTGCTTATTATCCATGATTGTTCTTGTATCTAGTTTTTGTTTTTATTTTATGATTTTTGTTTTTGATTTTGTGAACTAACCATAGGAGCCCTTTATATGGACAGGTTTAATCACGTGAGTCCCATGTCAACCATTAGCATGATAATAGGCTGCCTCTGGAAGGTTAGACGATAGTTAGAGAAGATACATATGTGCTTAGGACGGAAAAGCAAAGCATACCAGGCATTTACAAAGAATTAACGCTTCCTTTTTTAAATCCACATACCAAACCAGGGGTAATCGTTTTACTCAGCTGTCCATTTTGTTGGGTCAGTGCATATTGTAGATGTCAGGTCTCACTAAAGGAATACTGTATTTAGGAAACTATAAAGGGATTACTGCCTTTCAGTCATGAGAGAGTCATCTAATAATTTAAGTTGGAAGAAGGTTTCAAAAACAAATTAATGTCAAACTGCAGAATAGAATAAAGCTCATGGAGAGAGTTGGGGATTTACTAAAGAAGTGCTGTGAGACTAAAGGGAAATTTGAACAGTGAGGTAATCTGGAAAAAATATTTTAATGGTTTATTTTCCAAATTTGCATCTGATTTAAACTGAGTTTGAGTGTACTAGTCAGCTATTTGAAATGGCTCAAACATTTCACATTTTGTGTCCTGTTTCAGATCATCTAGCTGATCGTTTTGTATGTCAAAAACAAATGTCCCAAAACATCTGCTTTTGTTATGCTACAGTACTTTGAACCCTCCTTATTTTTGTCCAAAACTACCCTACACCTGAAAAAAACAATCCATAAACAAAGCTTGGATAAGCATGAATCTGTGGGAGTTTCTGTAACAGTTAATGTGTCCATAAACTTAAGAACTTTACTCCCTAAAAGGACAGATGGACTTTAAAGTCACTCTCCTTGAATTTCTGAAGAAAATGGAGGGGAAGCCTGAGTTTGGGAGATAGAAAGGTTTTGGTGGGATTTGATCTGAGGTCAGCGCACAGGTGTGACTCCAGAGACTGCTGACTTAACCACTGGACAAGTACAAGTCCTTGGGTAGCATTTAGCATGGGGAAAAGGGACACAATACTCAAACCAGATTATTGCTTAAATGATAAATTATTACAGTTAATTCCTTAATATTTATGTGCCTATATGTTGTTATCATTAATAAGTGCCTATTAATTCCATAATGCTTTGCTCAGGGAACTATTCCTGTTAAAAGAGAGAAATTTGGGTTTTTAGAATACTAAATAATTGAATTGAAGGTTAAAAAAAAAAACAGCGAATGTAATTTAAATAGTAGGATTTCTATTCCTTAGAGTGAGACCAATCCATCTACGGCAACACAAAATGGTTTTCAACATAAATGCAATTTCTTAGAATAATCCTTTGGAAGCGTTAATTTGAAGGGGACGGGTAATGTGCAACAAGTTATTGTGTGATTTTTATTTTTTTGTTTTCAATCTTAAATTCTTCATGTGCACTAGTTCTTGAAATGTTTTATTGCACAACTGTTTTGACTGAACGCAGAGAAAGAACAATTCCTAAACACAATGAATGACCAAACAGTTACAGTGTACGTCAAATTGTGTCTTATTGCATGGAAGTCAATGTCACTTGGTTTTAGCAACTCAACAGTTAAATAAAATAGAATATAATAAAACAGTCTTTTTAATCATGTAGTTCTTAAAGCACCCGCCAAGTACGGACATCATCTATTATCTAGTGCTTTGATACAATGAGAAGTTTTAATGTTTTCTTTCACATCTCTAACAGCGAGTACGAGCTTGGATGTGATCCAAAAGTCCCAATTCTTTGACAAAGACTTTGCTGTTTGCTTAGAGAGCTCATTTAGCAGTGTGATGACATTTAGACGCAGAACAAGTGCAGTATTGTTTCATAATTGGCCAACGGAGAATATAGAAGTTCTCATCATTAAGCTGAAAGGCATCTGTTGGTTAGTATGATATTTTCTATGTCCCTCTCAAATGTTGACCTCCAGAAAAGCAGCTGGAGATAATTCACTATTTTGTATTGGGAATTTATTTACTAAATAACTGCAGCAACAACATACAGATACAAGAGTTTCATTCATATAGTATTAAACTGATTGATGAGACTCGTTATCTTTTATTTACTGTTGAGTGAATTTGCTTCCATACAATAATGTAAGTGACAGCTCAAACCTATGAACCAGTCACAGCACTGTTTGATCATTCATTACTGCACTGAGAAAATCACTATATTCCTGCTGCAACTGGGTATAATTAACACAACTGTACGTAATGCACAGACTCTAATTTGAAATGGGAACAGTTGTACAAACGCCTCTTAGGGTAGTGCAGCTTTTTCTCTTGTCATTCTCTTGTTCTTTCTCCTTCAAACAAGATGAAGATCACATCTGGAGAGCTCCACTTTTTCAAGAGAAAACTTGACTACAATTCTGATGCTTGAAGTCTGCAGTTTGTCCTTTTTCATTCCCCTTTCTAAACCATTTATTTGTTGGAGTTTTCCCTGAAGAATAATAATCCTCTGAATCTTGATATTGTCTCAGAGGAATTCTACAATCTTGCCTGGCTCGGTTACATCTTTTGTTTTTTAGGAATACAGCTTTTTTCCCCCCCTTCAACCTTCCATTCAACCCCTTTTTATATATCAAACATTCACAAAGTGCTCTTGTTGCCGCATGTATTTGGAAGATCAACACCATTACCTGGCATTTTGATGCAGCACTGTAGAAATCCTTGAGCATCATCACCAGTGGAAATGTGAGATGATGGCGGCCTTTCACCCTTCGCAAAGTCCTTCTTGATGTCACATTTTTCTGCAAGACAAATCTCTGAGAGCTCTACGTAATACATCTCCTTTGGGTTCAGTGGATCGTATAACTTCATCATCCAATTCAGTCTGTCAGATCATTTCAGGTACTCATTAAAATACATTGGTGCATACCTTCAGTTGTCTTAATCATGTCCCTTTTGCAGCAGACACGTTTCCCTAATTATTTGGAAACTGTTTCAAGTTCTTTGGAAGATGCAAATGATCCAAAAGGGATCAGTCGTCATCTCTCATGAAGATGACGAAGAGGATGTGAGAGGGTAGAGCAGCACAGGCTATTTCTATACATCTTTGTGCGTGTGTCTCTCTGTGCGTGTGTGTGTGTGTGTGTGTGTGAATATTTGCTAAATGAGTCTGTATGTGTGTGTGCCTGTGTGTGTGTGTGCGTGTGCTTGGGACTGTCTTATTTTGTTTTTGTTTTGTTTTTTTTAATTTGTGTAAATCAAACATGCAGTGAGTGCTTCTGACACTCCCTCTTCCCGTTGTGCAGTATGAGGAATGCCAGTGGGCTGACTGCTGCTGACCTGGCCCACGCCCAGGGATTCCAGGAGTGCGCTGAGATTCTCTCCAATGCCCAGAACTTCCAACAAAACATGGCTCAGTCCCATAACGGAGCTTTTCTGAATGGCATGACCCAAAAAGGGGGCCACGCTCACCCCACTATCCAGGGCCGCAGCTTCTTAAATTGCGTGCCCAACAGAAAGAGGTCATTTGATGGCATGGAGGCAAACCCAGTGAAGAAGGCTAGACCTAACGGTAAGGCACTGAACAAATTTTTTTTGTTTGTTTGTTAGTTTTGGATTTTAATGTTTCTTAAGGGACAAGCTTTAACATTTACCGTTAGCTAAGATTGCTGCACATGTGTCATTGTCGTTAAAGACAAATACACAGACAGCACTGCACCATGGGGGCTCTGTGTATGTATGACTTCAAATAAAAAGGCTAGGCTGGAATATAATGTACATAATGTATAGTGCATCCAGTATATTGATTTAAAAAATCCAGTCTATACTTGTCATACATCCCTACCTCATACAACTTATTTTATTTTAGTATCAGGCATCAACTGACTTATATATATTAAAAAAATATATAAAACCAACAATTCATTTCATTTAGCAGTGTTGTAAGGCCATGTGTTAAAGGAAGAAGGAGCTGAATAATGGTTACAACTTACAATCGTGAGTCTGACATTTACAACTGAAAGGAGAAAGAGAGAGAGAAGGTTTTGAGTAATTAAGGTTCTTAAACTTAAAAATATCTTTTCAGCAGGGGGGATTTTAATTTGAGCCAGTGGAAACAAATATGATCCTTCCATTTTCTATACTGTTTATCCTCTAGAGAGTTGCAGGGTCAAGAGTAGGGGTACACCCTGGACAGGTTGCCAGTCATTCACAGGACTGACACACAGAGACTGACAACTATTCACACTCACATTCACACCTGCGGGAAATTTAGAGTCACCAGTGACCTAACCTGCATGTTTTTGGTCTGTGGGAGGAAGCCGGGACACCCGGAGGGAACCCACACAGACACGGCAAGAACATGCAAATATGATATATTTTCATAATAAATCCAGCATAGTTAAATTTCTGGGGGCAGAAAGAAAATAAAAATGGATGCTATAACAGCAAGAGATTCAGCTGAAGCCTGCTATTCTGGCATAACTTTTCTGTCAGTAGCTTTAGACTGCTTAACTGGTCTGTTTGAGGATGTTATTTTTAAGATATAATTCGTTGCTTTGTTTATCTGCATCTCTTGGCTCTTAGGTTTGGGCATGCCACCAGAATTGCTGAATGGGAATGGGCCACTGGGTGGTGCTGGAGAGGCCCAGATGGAAAGCATGACCATGGAGTTGGCAGCGACTGTAACCTCAGGTGGGCCAGGACCCTTTGCATTTGGGCTGAATGGGTTTGCACCACCACAAGGGCCAGGTCCCATGGATCAGTGTGAGGACCAGGGGGGACAGAACAGGTCCGGCCCCGCATCTAAAGAGCTGGAGGTCATCACTGTGGCATCAATGCAGACCCCCTGTCGCTGCACCAACTCTTATGCCTATCTGTAGAGAGCTTGCGTGTGTGAGTGAGTGTGTGTGTGTGTGTGTGTGTGTGCGCGTGTGTGTAGTGGCATACTCTAATATTCTCATTTGTGTAGTATATCTTTTTTGTATCCAGCTATGTTTTTTTGCATATTATATGCATAAAGGCATATTCTTGCTCTGATTTGGTGGTAAGCGACATTTGAACGATGTATAGCAGTGTGTGTAAGCTGTGTTTTCTACTTTTCCGTGTACCTGATTACACTCGGATGCATAAAAGTAGAAAGATTTCTTTGTCATACAAGTATATTTAATGCATCCGTCCAGTTATACAGATAATTGTTGTGTAATCCTTATTTTTTAGCTTTATGATAAAAGGATGATTTTTGTTTTGCACAATTTTACAGAAAAGTTCTAGATAACAAAATGATTGGCATTAACTCGGTTGGCTCACTAGTGCAAATAGAGATTATATTGGCTTTATGGAAAAAAAAAAAAATGTTATCATGTTATTAATAAGTCTTAATTATTGTGCATTGTTGCACAATATGAGAATAAGAAAGGAGAAACTTAATTCATCACCTGAAGATGTCAACATTCGAACGTACTTGCATTTCAGTAACATTTCTTTGAGTAATTCACAGATATTTTACTTATTTACTTTGTGTTGGAATGGCTAAAGCTGTTGTACGCTCATACTAATCAGTTTAGGAAAAGTGCAATGTTTCTTTACAATCTATTAAGGGAAATGGCAAAAAAGAGCAGCATTAGTATACAAGTGACATGTAATAAAAAAAAAAAAAAGTCTAAATGGTTAATTGGCAGTTCTCTTTAGGAATGTTTTTCCCCCGCTGACTTAATTACATTTAAATTCCTCAGGTATTCATTTTAAACAATGCTCGATTGATGAGGACATGTATTTCAAAATGATGTGTGCCGGGGCCTCAGCACTGATACACACTGAGGAAATGTCTCCTAATGTTAAACTGCTACCGCGCATTAGCTGATGCAGTTTTTATATTTAAGAATGACCTTATGCCAAAGCAAATCCCAACTTGAATGTAGCTTTTAAAGTATAAATAATTCACTGTGCAGCTTTTCTGTAGATTGTAGATGTCATGTAAGACATAGTGGTCCATTGGCTAGGCATTCGGTTACTCCTGTTATTTCCTTTGCGTTCATTGTGGTTGTGTGCTTTACGGATTTTCAAGTATGGTGAAAGTTTACTGTGTGTGTGTTAGCAGAGGACTAAATGTTTTTAAGCAACTAGCAGGGCTTGCACATCTATATGTTATATAATAAAACCCCTTCTTATTCCGAAATTGGTAATCGGCCATTTTACTTAAATCTGTAGTTGTAAATAAGCTCAAGCAACTTTGCATGGGTTTCTATACTTTGCAAAAAGCCTTATTTTTTGAGCTGTATTTAATAGTTCAACAATAACCTAATGACAATATTTTCAACTTTTACTGACATCAGTAAGGGAAATTCTTTCTTCCTGTTTTTGTAGTAGTATTTCATGTTGCAGGTGGTGTCTGTTTATTTTGTTTTACATGCCAGAAAGATTGAGTGTACAGTCATTCAAGATGGAGCGTTGAGTGATTAGTACTGAGCAGGTGTAGCTTTGTACTTGATTATGTAAAATCATTAAATGTTAAATTTTATAAATGTCATTGTGGTGGACTGTGTCTGTTTTCTTGATGTATTTTTATGTATCTGTTAAGTCCCGTGTTTATGGTATTTTTATTGGCCTGCAAAAAATATGTAAAAAATGCAGTAATTTTCAGATTAATGCAAAGGAAGGGTTATAAACATAAAAATAATTTCACTAGACTAAACTCTAACTTTAATCATCTCTACTAGACATGTTGGGTTTTGGCTTATTGCATACCAACACGTCTCCAAGACTTATGGTTTTCTTGACGTGACAGCTTAAATACCTCTGTGGGAAGAGAACTAGGCCACTGTGTCATTCAGCTCTAACTGCAAGTCAAAGCAACCGTAGATCAGGATGTGACCTATTTAAAACAAGATCTGGGGTCATAGCTAGTGGAATTGCATAAGACTCTAAAGTGTATTTTGCAATTTATTGATCAACTTTTTTTTGTTTAACCCAAAAGGTTATAGAAGGTTTTCTCTGAAATGCGGTTATAAAATTTCTTATAAACTTTTCTAGCTAGCTGCTCATAATGACCCCCTTTTTAATAGTTGTGCAAAACAAAATCAATCCACTTGGTCTGCTTTCCCTGCCTGCCTCTCTCTTCTATTTATAGAAGCAGGTATATAGTCACAAATTATTTATTTATATGCCCTTTAACTATGTCTTATTTCCAGTGGCAGGTGAAACACACTGTGAGGATTTTTCCTTAAATGGTCACAATCAACCACAACTTCCATTTGGATGTAACCCAGCAGCTGAAATTCTCCACGACCCCCACATCTACAGTGATTCACCTGAGAACAACACTGCAGGCAGCCAGGTGGAGCACCAGAAGTCTGTGAAAGCAGAACAGTTTTATGACCACGCTCTGTTTAGCACCATGCTCCTCTACCATGGATCCTAAACTACAAAGGACCCAGTTAACGGGCTGTTAGCCTAAATAAGCATTCATTTGCCTTAAAGCCATTGAATGGTCCAGTTATTCATTGAAATTCATTCATTGTTCATTGTTGTGGATGGATCTGATATTTGTAGCTGTCAATGTTGATTAAGAGGTGGATTTTTGTTTGTGTTGTTAAAAAGAAAGTGTTTATTTAGCTTGTGATATAAGTTTGATTAAGAAAGTAAGCATCTGTATTGAACCACTGCCAATACTAAGATTTTGTCTGTCTCAATTGGAAGTGGGCTGATCCCTCCTCTTGATATTAATAAAAAACGCAGAACCAAGTTACTCATGAATGATTTTCTGAGAAACATAAACTCTGATTATTCTTCATTTCATTTTTTTAATAACCTGGCAAAGATGTAATTTAAGCCAATAATTAATTATCAGGTTTTAGTTTGTTAGCTGGATAGAAAATCTTATCAGGATACTTTGAACTCTACATGTTAAACTTTCCCCATGCCCGACACCCATCATTTTATTCACATAAAGCATTACTTATAACGTGTGACAATAATACAATAACAGAAAACACTTTAGGAATCATAATGACATAAAGAGAACATACAGGACATGACTTCACTCTGAATTGTTGATGTTGATACAGTCAACATGGTGACAGGACAAAGGGTAAAAACAATAAATAAATAGAAAAATAACTCAACAGAAAAGGTAGGCAGTAAAATCAGATTTCTTTAAAAAAAATCCTTGGAGCAAACTCTACCTTCTGCTCTGCTGCAGCCTTCCTAATCTGAGGGGAGCAGAGACCCAGACTCTTAAAACAGGCCTAAAAACCTTTATATTCCGGAAGGCTATTTCATCTTAACTCTTATCATTATTATTTTCTTTATGTTTTGTGTTTTATTTTATTTTATACTGTAGCACTTTGAGTTTCACTATCAATGAAAAATGCGGTACAAATTAAATTTTATTGTTTATGAGTTGGATAGACTCAAAATACTTTCTGAATTCAATCATGGAAAAAAATTCAAACGGTGGGCGAGACCTCGAGAAGTTGGATTAATGTTCCCAGTAAAATTGACAGTAAGTTGAAAGGCCCGACCTTCATCATCATTATCGTCATCATCGTCGTGGCTGCGCAGCGCTGCACAAACATCGCGTCATTGTGGCCACGCCCCGTAACAGACGACGTCTCCGCCGCAAAAAATGGGGAGAGGGGGAGTACAAAAAATGCTGTTAAATAAAATAACAATGGTTATGTGTATTTTGCAGGTGTACATCATAAATATATGTACAAATATAAATAATGTCACAGAAACGTAAACTTGAACTGATATTCGACGCCAGACAAGTGTGTGTAATTTAGCATTTGTAACGCCCCCCCTATTCACGATGTGGTATCGTCCTTTAAACCTCGCTGGGTTTGCCAGAGGGAGGCCGGATTATCAGCGAACGACGGAGAGAGGTGGCCGTGAACGGGTTAACTGTGGGATGGTGTCCGATAACCATTAAATACCCCGACGTTTTGATAGAAAACAAGCTCCTGCTAAAATCTCAGTGTTGCCAATACGCGTTTCATAAGTTGAGCCATGTCAACCCCGGCTAGAAGGAGACTTATGAGAGATTTTAAACGGTGAGTTAATGGTCGACGCCGATAACGTTCGCTATGATTTGTCAAAAACAGCTAACATTAGCTTCGTATAGCTAACCAGTAGTTTATTAACATAGAGCTGTTTTTTGGTAATTTCCACAGTAAAAACTTACATTAATTTAAACGTCGTGCAGTTCCTCTTGTGTTTTCACAAACCTGGAACATGTTAGTGAAATGGCGTTACTCACCTGTAGTTAAGAGGCTAACAGCGCTAACCGATACCTGTTAGCAGGTTAGCCGGCTGGTTTACTTTAACGCTATAAGGCTTCTAGCTTACAAGCTAACATTTAAATGTCCATGAAAAGTGACCAGTTGGCAAATTTATCCTTTGTCAAAACACAGTTAATGCAACGTAGCGAACATTAGTAAGTTTAAGCTTATAGTTTCTGCAACATGAACGTAACATACTGTACGTTGTTAACCAACATAGTAATTTGAACTGACTACGGTAAGTACTAAAGTAAATCGACTTTGGTAACGTTAGGTGTAAGGTTAGGAATTATCAGCATATTTAATGAGATGCAACATCACAGTGTGTTATACTGTAATCTCAGACGAAAACAACATAATTTCATGGCAGAAGCCTCAATGTAGCTCAATTACTCGGGCTGTAGTTTCTGAAGTGAGCATCAAACTGTCCTGTTCTGTTTTTAACAGCTGCAGAACACTTTGTCCAAATATGATCTTTAGTTTTTCTTTTTTTTTTTTCAATGCCAGTATCCCATCTAATTGAATTTGGTTACTTCAGGGTCCTCAAACATGTTTTCATCCCGCAGTTAATGGTCAAGAGCTTCAGATCTCTTAATTGCAGCTGGTCATTAGCTTTTGTCTTGCATGTCATGGGTTTTGGGCAAGTCTTTCCAGATGGACGGCCGATTTAGGCCAGTGTGGGAAATGTATGCAATCTAGAACTGAGTTTTGAAGTCATGATATGTGTTTCTCAATGTAAACCACTGAAACCTTGCACAAACTTCTATAATTCACGAGTCTTTATAGAGAGTAAGGCCAGTAGTGATTGTGAAACAGACAGTGTCAGAAGTGGCTAGATGTGTGTCCTGCTTGCTGCAGACGGTGTACGAGATTAACATTTTAGTCTTGACCTTGTAACAGCAGTGTTCCTATTTAGTCAGCGGGGGTCACTATGAAAGAGGAGAAGTATTGTGCAACCAACTACCATGCTGAGAGGCTTAATTTCTCTAACTTTATTACCTATTGGATGCTGATTCTGGGGTAATGTTAACCTTAGTTACAAGACAAATACTCAAATTATATAGCAGCTTCTATAAACTTAAAAAATGTACTACTATATCTTTTCCCATTGCTCTTCCTCAATTCAAAGTTAGTTAGCACTTACAGCTGCCACATGTTGAGGCTACCTGTAGTTGGTAATGACAATGTACTGTACATCTCAGCTGATAAAACTTTTAAGATGTTGCACAGCAGATAATAGTAAATCAAAACGCCAGTATTTACATGGTTCATGGCACTGACTTGATTTGATTTACAGAGACAGTTGCTTAGTTGCTATGTTTGAAGCAGAAGGCTGATTTTCTTTTGTGAAAATACTACTCTTAACAATGGTTAAAAGTGTAAATGGCATAACCAAGGTAGGAAATAAGTCTTTTATTTTTTAGTGTGGCAGTGGAGTCTGTTTACTCTAGCCTGAAGTACCTGCCACCAATCACTTTGGCGACTAGCTGTGTGTATTTGAAATATTAAATTTGGCTGTGGCTAAATGTTGGAAGAGGAAAGTGGATTATCTGACTCAGCACTGGCAGAAGAAATCTAGTTTCCTGTCTTAACATGTGCATTATTGAGTTTCCATTAAACCTTCTTTGTTATTTGGTTATGAAGGCTACAAGAGGATCCTCCAGCTGGTGTCAGTGGTGCCCCATCTGAAAACAACATCATGGTGTGGAATGCTGTCATTTTTGGGTAAGACTTTGATAGATTGATGGATATATTTTTCCTCCCCAAATACACAATCTTGAGAGTTGGAGTGTGAAATGAATAACAAAATATCTTTTTTTTCCCTCCAACATCACAGCCCTGAAGGAACTCCCTTTGAAGATGGTGAGTATTTCACCTTGTTCATGACTTAGTAAGGAATAATGTTACTATATTGCATGTGAAACATGTCTAATAAAGTAACTTTATCACACCCTAACCTCATGTTTTTAATATGTTCACATAGATTCCAGTTTCCATACTACTCATTTATCATTTGTTTTTCTGTTGGGTATTTATCTTACAGTGATACTGAACCAAAAGTCTAATCTAAGTTTATCATATAAAATACACCAATAAACTTAAATAATATGAAATACATAAATATTCCTCAGTAACTAATATCCTGTGTAAAGCTAAGCTGCTATTTTTTCTCTTTTCTTTTAAAGAGTATCCCTCAATAGTTAAAATTAAAAATAATAATAATAAAAAAAAGGTGTGTAACAACAACTTTCCCTGCTTATAGTTGTGTGTGTTCAGGTTAGGACAAGTCACTGCTCTAGTACACTATTTCTGCCTTGAAACATGCTACACCACAAACATACGGTCACATTTAATGGCACATAAATAAATGTCTTTGTGTCTTGTCTTTGTTCCAGGTACTTTTAAACTCATTGTAGAGTTCACAGAAGAATACCCCAACAAACCCCCCACAGTACGATTTGTGTCAAAGATGTTTCATCCAAATGGTAGGAATATTGTCTTATTCTCTGGCACGTTATAGAGTTGTTATTTGTGAGCAAGATATAATTGTGTTTTTATCCACAGTCTATGCAGATGGAAGTATATGTTTGGACATCTTACAGAATCGTTGGAGTCCCACTTACGATGTGTCCTCTATTCTTACATCCATCCAGGTAGGAAATGACAATGAATAGAGATTATAAAAGTGTGGCTAAGCCTTATTTTACATTTTTGTTTTCTTTATACTACAAGTGGCAAAAACACATTTAGATTCACAATATCGAACTTTAAAAAGCAAATTATATCCTCAACATTGAGAAGCTGAAACTGTAAAGCAGTAAATTGAAATTATTTTTATGTTAGACTACTAATTGACCCTCTGCAGTGTAACACCAATAGAAAATTGTACAAAATCATTGTTAGTCTGTTTATCTGGGGAAGGGAAATGTTTGAATTGTAAGGTTAAAAAGACAAATATTTGTAAAAATACAGTATGCTCATGCCAAGATTTGCAAATATGTAAATTGTAAATTAAGACATTGAAATTAAAACATTTGTTGAATTGGACTGTTGAAAAGAGATTATTCTGTGGGTCATATTTATATTTTTAAAGAAAAGTGTTTGCTGCTAAATTTTTTAAATTATATTCACAAAGTCAGACATTTGGTGACAAAATGTCTAATGAATCTTAAACTCTGGTTAGAGTGAATGCACTTGAAATCAGGTGACAGTTGGAACATTTTGAAGGCATGTGACTGAGTAGATGAATGGATTGATGCAAGTTGGTTATTTTCTACTAAAACAACCTTACCTTCAGTATTTATCTTTTTTTTTTTTTCCTCAGTCCTTGCTTGATGAACCAAATCCCAACAGTCCAGCCAACAGTCAGGCAGCTCAGCTCTACCAGGAGAACAAGCGGGAGTACGAGAAGCGTGTGTCTGCCATCGTAGAACAAAGCTGGAGAGACAGTTGACCTGGCAATCCTGATAGCTGCTCTCTCCATTGTTAAGCTGTGTGTGCTGCAAGTTTTAGTGGAGAACCTCTTAATTTTTGGCCCCCTCACCTTTTTTGATTTTAAGCTTTTATGCACTTTACCTTCAACTTCCCTTCATAGAATGTTTTTTTTTTTCTTGCCCGCCGAGAGGGATTTATTTTTTATATTCTACCCCCCTTTTCCAGCCCATCGGGGGATTTGTGCTGAATCTTGCCTTTATGTTTTGTCAGTCTGGACTTGTGGGCCATTACCCCAAATCTTTGGTGTGCTCTAACTTTCTATAATAACTCCCCATGACTAATTATGTTAAATGTCTTGGAGGGTTTCTAAATGAAGTCATGGGTCCTTTTCTGTTGTGCCCTTGATCTGTTGTGTCAGTTTGTTTTCACAAGGCTGTCTGAGCTCCAGTGGGATCATCCTACTTTTCCCTGGGAGAATGAGCAGTCTGAGCATCATGGACTATAACTAAATCAGAGATCTTTACACCGTGTCTTTGCTGTGCTGTGAACTCTGTTACATGCATGACAGAAAGAGTGTATTCATGTTCCTGTTCAGTACTCATGTATATAAACTACCTGCAACTGAATATATGTACAGATTTTGCACTGGTTGTCCCCCATGTCATTTTTTCAGCACTTGTAAATAAAAAAAAAGGCTAAATCAGTCTTATTTGGGAAGTTCTTTATTGTAACTGCAAATGTAATATTTGACCTAAACATACTTTTCTTGCTTTGATAGAAGTAAATACCTAGGCTGCTTTGTTTAGTTAATGTAGAGCTGATATTCCAAGAAGACCCACAAATTATGGCACTGCTCATTAAGTAAACTGGTTTTGTATACAAATGTGAGCATCTATCCACTAAAAAAACATTTAACATTGTTGTGTAACATTGGAGGTAAATCTTTGCTATATCAACAGTGATACACAGGGCAAATTGATCATACATGAAAACAGTCTTGGAGGGGAAAGATAAGACAGGTAACTGCATGCTGTCCAGGACTGCAGTTATTTCCTGCAACATCTCGCCACAGTGTCAATATTAAAACAGGCTGAAATGTCACCAATAAGGTTGTATAATTTAAAAGTTATAGCAACTAAATTCAATATACAGCTCTCAGATTACTTTCACTCTTACAATGAAATCTTTTATGGACAATTCATTATGATTTCATTAAATACTCTGGACTCATCTACATAACTATATAGTGCACTATATTTACTGTCCGACATTTTTTTTGGTGGACAAATTTTGAGTGAAATTTCTGCACCATAATGTGCGCTCAAACATTCCTGCAATGTAACAAAAAAAATAGTGTACACAGCATCTACACTACTCTCTGCTAACAAGCCCATAATGCATTTTATAGATGTAAAAATTGTAGTGTGATACCACACCTGTCAGTGATGATTTACTGCTCACTATAGAGTAAACTACTGAGTGTCTGTTATTTAGTGAGTAAATGTGCCTGTCAGAATCTTGTATGAGGTCATTAAAACCATAAAATTCTTGTTAAGACATGTTTTATTAGTTAATTGGGCATGTATAATTGGAGTGGATGATGTTGCGTGCATGACAAAAACAAAGGGGATGTAAGTGCAGGACAGCTGCTTACAAACATGCAGGTTGTACAGTTACATGTCCGTTCTTTACAAATTCTTCTGACTGTCAGCTATGTAGCAGTTACAAAAATAACTATTTACAAGGTCACTCTGATCAATTCATCACTCTTTTTAAACAGCCATAACAGTAAATGGAAACAAAGACGAGACACAAAATAAAAATTTTGAGCAATAGTGTTCATTGGGCCAGGCGGAACGAGCTACCTGTTGTATGCCCTCTCCTTCTTAGCCCTCTCCAAGGCCTTGTCCATGGTCTTCTCATTCTCTCCCCTACACTTGGGGCAAAACCACTTTCCCTTGGGCTTATGATGAAGCCCGACACAGGAGAAATGAAACCACTCAATAGGACATTCATCATTATCACAGCCAATCATCTCGCCATAGGACACCTGCTCGCACAGACAGTACGTTGGCTCATCTGGGTCAATGGGCAGGTCTGGCGGTGACACTTCTCTCTCAGACTTTCCTTTTGACCTTTTCTTCTTCTTAGAAGACGTTTTGGCCCTCTTTTCCCGAGAGGCCCCCACTCCGACATCGTCGGCTGGATCCAGACCCCCGTAACTTTCTCTGTTTTCCCCGTTTTTCTGTCGTCTCGAGCGTTTCCCTCCACCCTTGTCTCCACCGCCTGAGCCTGGGGTGACCTCATCGCGCTTCTTGTCATGGTGGCCGGTTTTGCCTGGAGTTATGGTGGCCGATGATGATGATGACGACATCATGGATGCTGCGGTGGTTGCCATAGATGTTGCTATGGGAACATGGCTCTCTGGGAGTTCTTGAGAGGAAAGGAGAAGTTCTGAATGCCAATCTATCTGACGCGTTCGGTTCTCAACCAACTCCACCTGAAACAAAGAACGTTCATATTTTGTTATAAAAAGGTCTGTCTGCTGTTTGAGTATATGTGGATGACTAAATACTTGAAACTTATTTAGTGTGGCCGTAGGGCTTCAATTACTTGAGGCATGCTACTTGTTAAACCAGTTGTATGTTGTAACATTTCACATTATGCAACGAGCTGAGGGGTGCAGTAACAATCACTAGACTTTGACAAACCAAATATATGTCAAAGGGGAAGGTTAAATATGCTGTTATGTTCTTAGTGACCCTCTAGTGTGTAGCTATAATAGGCTGATTCAGTGTTTACTACTGGGGTCCTGCAAATGTTCAAATAGGTTTTTCCTGGTAAAGGTTTCAGTGATATTCAAATGGAAAATGCAAAATGGAAAGCCTAATAAACCCCAGTACAAAAAGGCCTTTTAGCATGCCTATATAAACTTTTCTTTTTTTTTTTTTTTTTTTTAAACTACTCCAGTTTAGATTTGGTGAGCAAATATGTTCCGGGAAATCACCGCTCTCTACACCAACAGCTAAACACATTCAGACCTGGAATTTTGCCACTGAGCAGCTGCAGGATGTTCTTTACTTACCATTTGACCTGCAATCTGGATCTTCTCATCTCCAAGCTCTTGACTGCGGATCAGTGCCCTCTGGATGGATAACTGAAGCTTGCGCCTCTGAAGTGAATCGGATTCCTTGCGATACCGTTCATAAGCGTCATCAAGCTCCTTCAAAACATCTGCCCAAGAAGAAGGTAATCAGAAATATTCTCTAAAAAGGTACACACAGGTGAATAAATGTACATTTTAATCTTACTACATGTCATAATGGATAATGTCTTGACTGTATGATGTGTCTATAATGTGAAAATATTCTGAAACTTTAGTAGAGTGAACAAATTGCACTAGGAGGCGCAGGATGACAACACAGAATGTCAATTGCAATCTTACTGATATAAGTTAGCTTTTGTTGGATTCAGAGATGTCAATTTATATGCACTTAGTTAAGGTTAAATTTGTGAGGTTTAGTAAAGCCTGCCAACATGGACCTGCAGAAAAATGTGTCTTTAGTCTCATCAAAGGTGCAGCCTGTATATAGATCAAGCAAGTCTTGCGGTTGGTAGTTATTACAGGAGATGGGACTACTGTGACTACTGGCTGGTAATAAGTCTGTTATGAGACCAACGTGGTAACTGTCATACTAGATCTACAGAGAGAGGTTAAGAGCCTAACAGTGGGCTCAGATATTACTCTCTGTAATGGCTCATAGCAGCTGCATGTATACAGAGTACTATATCATTTGTTAAGTGTTCAGTTGTTAAGCACTTGCTTAAGTAATTAGTAGCTACAAGAGTGCTGCTTTTTGGAATTTAAAACCTGCTGTTGATTAAATATTCATGTATATGAAGGTGCAGTATCCATATCTCCTTAACTGTAAGCTCACATGTGATGCACAACCACACAGGAAGACCAACATTACATTGCTGACCTTGCCTGTTAATCACTATAAAACACTCTCTAGAACACACTTAAAGGTATTTGCAAAATGTTCTTAGTGTAAACACTCTGCCTTTTGCAAGTGTGTTGTGATATTCAGTAACTTCCTAAGAAATAACATCTACTTGTCAGTTTCTCTTAAGAACAAGAAATAAACTAAGCAAACTAAAATGTCACTAGGAAATAAAGTTATATGTAAATATATATATTTGATTGAAGTAGGAAGAAAGACAGAAGTGTGTCTTTACCTTGATACTTGGCATCAATTTCCTTCATGAGAGACACACTCCTCTGCAAATCAAAAGGTAGGGATTCCACCAGGTCCAAATACTCCTCCACATAATTCACGACAACGTGGCCTGGGTCGCCATTGGTCGGGTTCAACATTGCGGATCCGTCTTTCTCACAGGACACTCCGACACCTGCACCTGTTAACAACAAATCATTATGAAAACGTCTATTGTTGCTATAAAGCCATACTGCATCGGACGTCTCCGCTTTATGTTACTGTGCATATCATCTTATGTATTTAAAAGAGTTTGTCGTGTTTTACAGTATGGGTTGCCTGAAATCTGTCCGGAAATCTAAACTATGATGGTCAAAAACGTGAGAGGGGGGAGGGGGCATCTGAACTACAGTCAGCCATTCTGAAAACTGGTACGTGTACTATAAAGCTGCCAGCAGATATGAAGGTGGTTTGGCACCGGACAGAAATAACTCAGTTCATGGCCGATGTAAATAAGAGCCAGCTGACTGCAGATGGAGTACTCGGCATTATTATTGAGCGCACATCTGTGTGTCCTGCAACAACAAAGATAACGTAAAGCAGTAATGATGGCTAACGTTAGCTGGACTGGGTCACTGAGAGGATGTGTGGCAAAGTGATAAACCAACACGCTGACGTCAAATCAACCACAAACAAATTTAGTGCTGAAACTGAGTATTTCTGTAAAAAAGCAGTTGAGCTCCAACATCTAGCTAGTCCTGATTAGCGCGTAAACTACGCTACAGCTAACTCTCTGGTGAGTTAACGTCAACTCCGCAAGTTTTAGGTTAGCTAAAATAATAATAACATGACACTTTAGTTTAACTTGTAACGTCAGCTGGCTTTAATAGTTTTCTGACGACAAGTTAAAAGTTTTATCAAACGACATCACGATGTGACAAACACCAAGATTGACGCAAAAGGGAAACATTGAGCAGCCACTTATTTCACCTACAACTTTACGTTAAACACACAGAGAACACTTTAATCCGAAATTTAACTAACGTTACACAAACACAACAGTCTGAATCATCAGAAACATTGTTCGCACTAATTTTGACACTTTAAACGGGTCTGTAACAGTTAGCTCAATTAGCTCATGTTAGCCGTTAACGCAGCTATAACAATACTGTGCGAAACGTCATGTTCATCACCGAAAAAACAAACATTACAGCAAACGGATCTAGTTGGTAGCTAACTGGTTGCCAGAATAACTTACCTGTGTTGATATTAGTTGTTTTTTCACTATGTAGTATGTATTTGTTCTTGTTGCTAGCGCTAGATCATGTGTAAGGAGTCGGTACCTAGCAGCAGCAGCTAATGCTAACTGGTAGCTAAAGTGCTTGAATAAACGATTGCTGTTGTGCGCATGTGTTGCAGTATGAAGCGCTATAGCAACCACTAACAGTTAAATGGTGAACTAATATAGTAACGCCATTCTCTGCTTTTTTGCACTTTTTTGTGAATATCAACTATGTATTGCCACTCCGTGATACTCAACTAACACCGGGATTCCCATTAATGTGGCACATAAGAGTATATTTTTCAAATCTCAGCACGGATTATAAAGTAAGGTCATTTTTTTTTTCTTGCTATGTAATGTTTATCTTAACACTCGGCACACTCGTCACTTATTTGCACTATTTGAATCCTGTTTACAGTTCACAGAAACGGTTGTGTATATGTCTGAAGATTGTTGTGTTGTTATTCTGTTTAAGTACACTAAACTGGGGTCAACTTCCTTGTATATGAAAACAGACTTGGCCAATAAAGATGATCCTGGTTCTGGACCATTGACTGTGGTAGCAATAGATTTGACCCCAGATGTGTTTCCATGTTGCAGATCAATATTGCCAAACTGAGGCAACACACAGGTGCTACGATGCCACATAGATGGCTTGCAAGAAAAAGTAACTCAAACAAAATCTGATTCATTATTTATTTCAAAAATTCAAACATCACTTTATCTTTATCTTACAATCTCTGTCTCTTTGGTGAGCTGGAAAGAATTTAGACACCTCAACATGTTTGACAGATGCATTCATAATACTACTAAAGACGTGGAAGACTGTCTGTTGTTTTTTTTAGAGGGTTCATTTTGTACACTTCAAACAACATGTCAGTATGTGTTTTTTGCACCAGATTGGTCCACACCACTTAGACCTATATTCAAATCAAGCTTGATGAGAGCATTTGCCACTAGCCCACCCAGAGGCTGGCAAATGACAGAAGTTCATCAAGCTTCCTCTGTGTTTTCATCTTCTCTGTCTTCTGTTTTTTGTAAGAATGCAAAATTGACTATGTATAAGTTCATAAACAGGATTTTTGATTTCATGTGGCAGTTTTTCAGCTTTCAAATAGCTTCTTGAAGGCTGAGCCGATCTCCTGGATCATGTCCGAGGTGGTGGTGGACCTGCCATGCTGCTGGAAGGCTTGATTGTTGCACTGTCTGGTGAGAGAACAGGCCCCAAATCCTGCGACCATTGATGGATTCATACTGGAAAAGGATACAAGCGATGGATTAGGAAACATACAATCACATATAATAAAGTTGATTTTTATAACATGCTGAAGTGAATGCAAACCAGTGGGTGCTCAAAGTTAAGAAATCAATCTTAACACTTACATAATGTTTTGAAAAATGGTTCACATAATGTAATGTTTGGTGCATTTTATAGGTGATGTGCTTAAACATCTAAAACCACTAATGTGGTCCTTTACAAAAGGTGCAATACACTATGCACAAACAGCCAATAATGTCTCCACCTTCTGATCAGTCCAGCTGCAGAGGCAGCATAGGCCCAGTGTGCCAGCACTCCCAGAGATCCAGATAGAAGATCACCCTGTCCTCCACATCTTCTCCCACTGCCCTCAATACTGCACGAGATCACTGAAAACAAGAGGACAAGGCATGAGATCTGTGCACAGTTACAACAATCTCAAAGCTACCTCAATAAATATGAGTTGTGAATTACACCAATGGAAAAGGCAGAATGACAAACTGAAAAAGCATGAGTTATAAGTTGTTTATACAGTATATGGGTTTAATACAGACCTTTACTGCCATCTGTAATGAGATCCTGTTCTCCTTTTAGCACCACAGTGAGGTTGCCCATAGCTACACTGAGCTGCATGACGCTGCGTTGCTGATCACTGCTGTCCATTGGCTCATGGTGCTGAGACAGCAACACACAGGCAGGATGAAACATGCATTAACAACCACACAGAAGTATACGCAGCATGCTCTTTATCAATCGGTGACTAAGTGAACAGTGCTGAGAGACTCACGAGCGCCTCATACAGTCGGGTGAACTCCATGAAGTTGGGTGTAAGGATGCCCTTTTGGTACCCTTGAATAACAGATGGTTGCTGCGTAACTAGCCATAATCCGTCCTGTTGAAAACAAACAAACCACACACACACACTCTCTCTCTCAGTGATTCTGCATGGCTTTGCAAATAAAACCCTATCTGTTTGACAGCTGAAACTTGATTTAATCAGGACAAGTACTCACCGCATCAATGACTATAGGGATATCTCTTGTTTTAGACTTCTCTATCACCTCCTATCAGAGAGAGAAAAAGTGTTATCTAGACATAATGTGAAGTATAATGCAAGCACACTGTAATGTTCTTTTTAGGCCGCACTCAACAAAATCTTTATGTACACATATACCTGTTTCATCAGCCTAATAAAAGTTGGGCTACACTTCCAACCCTATTTGCCCAAAATATATTCTAGTGTCCCTATGTGTCTAAACATAGGGACATTCAGTGTTACCCATGCATCAGTGTGCATTTGCCTCTTTCAGAGAATCACCAGGATGAGATCTGCTTCAGTTTTTTTGGCACATTTACTCAAGTTTTCTGGTAATTCAAGTTGAATTTTTTACCAGTCATAAGGAGCTGCCAACATGTGGAATTACCTTGTGCAGCTTAAATTCAGCACTGCACTCTATCTAATAACTGTTAATATATGTATTTATTTCCATGATGTGGTTATGCACAAGCAGCTGGCCTAAGAGGCTGTTTTGGGTGCAAGGGAGTATAAATGTATTCCACATGCCTTGGCTGTTTTTAGTAAGACGTCTTCTCTCCCTAGACCTGGTCCCACCACAAGGCCGTGCAGTCTTGGGAGCCATTTTTCTATCTCTTCCACTGCATTAGGACTGTCCCTTAAAACACGCGTGCACACACGCACGCACACACACACACACACACAGACGCACGTGTTAGATGTGTTCGAATGCACAAATTATTATAAGTCCTATCCTAGTTATACTCTTATTCCTAAATGCTCTTTCTATATTTCTTCATGCATTATGCATAAATAATACCAGTTTTCATCGATAAAAAAGTCCTCTGAATGCTGCCATGGCAACTGTGCACACACACACATACACAAGTAGTTCAAAGATGTATATATGCCCGTGTATCACTGTATGGTATGTTATCAAGTACATAACAGAGTAAGTACATACCACCTGAGTTATTTTTGGCATTTGCACTCTGCTACTTATAAAATATACAGTTTTGGTATGTTTCTATGAAGTTACTCTAAGTCTTTATAATGCATAACAACAGTCATAGGGAATTATAACTATGCAGTCACTTTCTTAAGACAATTCTGACACCCTCATTTATAGCCTTTAAGTCCCCCTCCACTCAAAAATGTGTTTCGCTCATCGTTACTTCACGTAAAGGTTTGACCTTCACCATGCGGAATGACACTGGAAGGCTGTTTTAATTCGGCTACTGAAAGTGGAGAGTTTTCTTTGTGCTGAACAAAAACCTGAGATTAAAGGGCGTACCTACAAGCATGATTTCTCACGTTTTGAGACAGAGTGATTCAGCCCGCAGGGGCCCCCTCATGATGGGGGCCCTGAGCAGATACTTAGTTTGCTTATGCGTCGGGTTGGCTCTGCCTTTCACTGACACTGTATCACAGATGCCACAGCCAATTTTAACGTCTTGACCTTTGTTATTGTAAAAAAAATTTTTTTTAAAATAGCAGAAGGATTACTTCCTTTTCATCTTACCTGATCAAAACAATAAATACATATCTCATAATGACACAAACCTACTTTACCTGAAACAGACTAGCTATCTTAAAGGCTTCATAGCAAGCCATAAGCTCCCTCTCCATCCATTATGGCTACATAAAGCACAATGAGTAGACCAGTTACAGGCAATCTGACCTTATACAGTATTGTAATCCTCATTATAATGCCTTATGACTGTGGTTATAACACTTCATAATGCATTGTGAAGGTTTATATGAACTCTTAAAATGAATTCTGAATGTGTTATGAAGGAATCTATAATACATCATAAATAGGAGTTAGACAGAAATTGTTTCCAGTCTTTTTTAACTTAATTTCCTAAATAATAGCATTTGTGAGAGCATAGCAATACATATTTTTGATCTAAATACATATTATTCCTCTATTTATATTTGAATTGTTGTCAGTGATGAAAATCCTACAGCAGAATGATATTCAGCTAATTATGGTGCCAGTGGATCTGTACTTACAGAACAGGATGAACTATGAGCTCTGGGCTGTAAGATTTGATTACAGTTGCAGCATCTTTGGTGCAGAACACATGAGACAAGTCAGCTCCCTGGAGACAGGAAAAGAGAAAAAAGCACTGTACCAAAACTGAAACCAAAAAAAAGAAGGAAAATTAATGATAAACCTGTCAGAATGAGTGTTTACCACTTTCAGTGCAGAGATGGCAGCAAAGTATGGAGCTCCAGTATAGCTTTAAAAGAGTGAAGATGAAAAGAATTAGGGGCTAATGTTCCGTGGAGAAACAAATCATAGGAGAAATCAAACTCTTGTTTGGCGAATACGGTTCATACTGAAAAACCAAACCAGAAACGTACTCTTGGCATCCTCCAATGATCCCAATGCGTCCATCTTGTCCCTTGTGCTTTTTGGATGTCAGTGGAGGGACTGTGCTCTTTACCAGTGAGAGCAGGTCATCGTCCATGCCTCTGTGTGATGTGGACCCCAAGCTGTGGTAGCGTTCAAACACTGAGGAAATAAACAAAAGTGAGGTTTTAAAGTGAGTAATACTTGTTTGGCCTCAATCGGGGTCTAACATCTTTTTTTTTACCTTTCTCACACACACACACGAAGAAAAGTTTGGCAACAAAACAACAAATACACAACCAAAACAGAGACAATGATCTAATCTGAGTAAAGATAAAGTAACGAACCACCTAACCCCAGAAATAGCGTAATTGAGTGACAGCTCCATCACTGAGCTCTGATATCACAGCTGATACATCTCTACTTTCCGTTTTCTCTTCACACATTCCACCTCGTGGCTGCACACATGACACCGAAACTAATACCTAGTGCCTGGGGATCTGGGTTCAATAGCTGACTCTGTTGGGTGAAACAGTTTGTCTGGGGTGAAGACCGTCTCAGATGACTGGATTGGCCGCGTGTGCATGACGGGGAGGTGCTGGAGAACACAGGAGCGCGGGCAGGGGGAACGGTCTTGGATGGGGTGGATGCAGAGCTGGGTCTGGCGGAAGAGATGCTGGAGAACATCTGGCCGAGCATCTGAAGCATGTGCAGCTCCCTGGTGTGTTCGGCCTCTCTGCGGCGGTCTTCCGCCTGCAAGCGCTGCTCCTCCATCCGGTAGAAGCTGTCCTCAGCCTGGGCGCTCTGCTCCAGGAACTGCTCCATTAGCTTCTCCATGGGGAAGTTGGCACGCCGCTTCCTGGGCCGTTTGGGTCTCGTGGCTGACAAGCTACTGGCCGACTGGCTGCTGTTATTTGGTCTTACTGGTGTGCCTGGAGTGGACAGGGGTGAGACATTATGTGATGCATCTTTGACCAAATGCAATCAAGTAAACGTACTGTATCCACCCAACACAGAAGAATGAATGCATGTGGACAAGTAGGGAGCACTTACTGTTGTTGCCCACTGTCACTTTAACCGGAATAGGGATGGGAACAGTTGGGTACTCCAGCTTCACCTCGGTCTCTGCAGGAAAAGGACATTCCCCTGTGCTCTCAGAGTATGCATCCTGAGCATCCTCTCCATCCTCTTCCAAGCCATCCCCGGCCTCCTCTCCTCCCGCGCCGCCGTCCATTAACTCCAGGGGGTCAAGAGCGGGCCGGTTGCTCAAAATCCTCTCCATGGTGTCATAAAACTTGCAGATCTTGTGATACTGCCCGTTGTTTCGCAGATTACCTTCCTTCGCTAACAAGTACTGTCTCTTGAGGCTTTTGATCCGCACCCTGCATTGTTCCGGGGTCCGTTCAAACCCCATCGCCCCCAGCCTCCGGGAGACGTCGCGGTACACGAAGCTGTTTCGGAAGTTTCCATCCAGCGCTACCTGGATGTCCTGCTCCCCCCAGATGTTCAGCAAGGTCCTCGTCTCTACGTCCGACCACAGGAAGCCCCGCGTTGTGTTTGCTTGCATAGCTGATCCAAGCAGGCTTCCTTACACAGTAAACGCCACGACAGGGAGTTGAAGGGAGATGTTGACACTGCGGATTATGACGGACGTCTGGTCTGGATCTTTGCTCCTAGCGGCGCCGCTATCCCAAACAACGTCAACTGGCCGTTTCGGACTTTGGGGCCAATATGTACAGTTTTAAATGTAGGAACCATTACAGTAGCTTGTGCAGATCAACTCTTTGTATCCTAGCCCGACTATGTTTATCCTTTACGTCGTTGGCGAAATGCGTAGCTTAGCACTTAGACATTAACTGACTGCAGATCGGCTTTCCCAGCCCTTTTCCCAACCTTTACATTTTACAGGGGGGATAAAACTGACCTCTGATCAGTCATTTGAGGGCAACTTCACCTTTCTCCGCCTGCTCCACCGCCCATGCTGGGTGTCTGCGGGGTCCTAGAGACCCAGCATTACACACACCGGCACTTTAACCTGCGCATCTGCTCTCACTTCATACACTACAGAGACATTAGCTTAGCTTTAGCTACCAGGGCGTTGTAATGAAAACAACTGTTATAATGCTGCTTCCACTTTACCTCTCTCGTTCAAACAGACCAATGTGACGACAATCGACAGTGCAACTGTGATAAAGCAAAAGGCGAGCGTCTGTATCTGTTGCAGCATGTTGTTGTCACTCATGCTTTAGTGTAGCCACCGACACATGAAGCTTTTCCAGCAGTGTTGTGTTGTTCTTGGTTCTTCTTACCTAAACTGGAGCTGCGTTTCAACGCTGTGAACTGTGCACAAATGATCCTGATCATGAGGCGCTCTGACCGACAGCAATGCAGGAAGAAAACAGCATGTGATGCCTTTGTAGGCCCCTCGGACACTCCTATATCCGAGTAGGTTGAAATCTCGCCAATGGACTACAACTACCGTGAAGACTGTCAATCAGCTGCGTGTTCCGGCACTGAACATTTGCATTGTGATGAGCTCTGTATATAGACATACTAACTATATATACATATAGAACGGATATCTTTAAATATATTTCTTTTTAAAAAAATGTGTTTATACAGTTCTTACTTACTTTTAGCTATTTGTATTTTTTAACTGCAATGTCTACATTTTTCTATTTTGTTTTAAATTATCTTATCTTGGCAATGTAAATGTATGTTCTAATGTCAAGAAAGCCCCTTTTTATTGAACGGAATTGATATCTGTCACAGCTGCTGAGTGGAAGTACCTTAAAGCTGCATTTCTTCTTATGGCTGCTATATGCTGGGTTGCAATCTAATACATCCATGGTTGTAACAACATTAAAGCAGGGATGTCCCCCATCAATGTCCCTATGATAATTATATACACACAATAATAGTAATGTAAGCACATAGACGTTTTCTTTGGTTTATTTTTCAGTGTATGTTAAAGATTTCTTTCTTCTGTGGGCCTACATTACTTTGGTAAATGTGACACTGTCCCTTTGTGGATGTAAAGGTATGAGAATAATTGAATATATTGACAATCATATCATCCATAAAATTCTGTTTGTAAGCAGATTATTCTGCTGTTCTGATATATTATTCTGCTTATGAAACTGATGCGAGTGAGCAAAGCTTATCCTATTCTTATGTTAAATGATGACGGACACCTGTGCAAATATCTTTTATATTTCCCGTAAAATGACTTCATACAATAATAACTATTTATAATAAAACATATAATGTAAATGATTGCCAAATTAGCCTACTGTTAAATGTATTGCTTTTGTATTTGTTGTCCTCTGCTCAGCAGAGATGGGTGAAGCCCTGCACACTGTCAGCAGCAAGTGTCCTGTCTTGACCTCCCGATTGGCAGGAATATGTCCCCTTTTAAACTGATGTTGCACATTTACGACGGTAATTGAAGGCAGCACTGGAGTTGATCCAACTAGAATTGGTTTAAAATCCTAAAGGGCCGATTTGACACCTACAAAGCTGCACACAAATGGCAGTTGCAAGGAATAAAAAAGTATTTTAATCATTCAGTAACCACAGACTAAAACTTTATTGCCTGAATTCTGTTTTATTCTGATAATGACCTGAATGAATTTCAAGCGGAGGGCACAGTTGGTTTGCTTTAAAGATTTCCACAGTTTGAGGAGCCCCCATTGTCGAGACTTCACATTCGCTCACTATCAAGTTTTTATTCGACAAAGAAAAGAGAATCTGTGTCTCATATAACCTGTTTGGTCAAGCGGATAGAGGCGGTCCAAAAAGAAAAATCGTGTGTACACAAATAGAGTCTGTTTTTTGCCCTGAGTCTAGCCTCGTAGGTTGAAAAAAAAAGCCGTTTTCATTAAACTTAGCAAACCCAAATACTAATATACTAATATTATATATACCTAATACCCTTTTTGGTAAAAGATGCCTTTCAGATGCTACCAGAACGTTTCTAGCATTTAATTTATTTATTCTTTAAAGGGGACAAAACATTTTGCCTGCCAGATTTTTACAGAGTTCTTTACACATTTATATTGAAGATGAATAGACAAACTAAAAACAAACTTTATATGCCACAACACCCTTTCTAAAACAATTATTCTTCTGATAGTAATCTGATTTATTATTGTCTTGCCCCTTTGTAGCTTTTTTCTCTATTTTTCTCCAACTTTATTGACAACAGTCAAACTAAACCAATAGTAACATATAAACCATGGATGTTTAAAGAACAAAAATAGGAAACAAAATATCAGGGGATCGGTTATAACAAAAATAAAATAAAACATAAAAATAAAAATAAAAATCATTAGAGGGACTGTGAAGGAATTTTTACATTCTGTGAAAGAATTTTTACATTTGGTAAAAGCAAAATAATACAAAGGAGGAGGCAAAAATGAATGAATGAATAAAGGGGTACAGATGAATAATTAAAGAACATTAGTTGATCATTTTATATTTTTGAAATATTGTTAGGGTCTTTGTTGATTTTCTATTTTGCAGCTTGACTAGAGAACTGTAATAAAAGTTAATATCAATTAGAATTAAGATGAAAATTCGTTTTTTATTGGTCCATTTCATTTTATGTTGAATATGGAATTTGCCAAAAATTTTAAACAGTTGGATTAAAAAGCTAACATTTTGTCCATTGAGTTGTCTTCAAAATAAATTAAAATATCACTTCTTTTTCTCTCTATATGCTCATATCTTGTGCCTGAAAATGTGTCACTTACTAAAAAAAAAAAAAAAAAAAAAAAAATGTTTTTCCTAGGATGGCGAAGTCACGACCCGCCCTGCTCTACCTCTGATTGGTTGGTTGAGTTGGTTAGTTTTCGGTCTGAGGAGTGCGATTGGTTAGTGTGAGGGTGAAAATATCAGAGCCAGCCAATCAGAGTCAGAGTAGGGCGGGTCATGACTTCATCATCCTAGAAAAAAATGGCGTCGGCAGCCGTGCAGAGCCTGTAACTGGACGAACCTGAGAGGTGGGACTCAGGGTAAAGAGGCTCCACTCCTCTTAAGTTCCTCACCTACTTCCTGTTTCACCTCTGTTACTTTTTAAAGTTGGGATCAGATTTGAGACTGAACAAACGCTGGATAGCCACGGTGTCACCAATGAACTTTGGTGCATAAAATGACGTATCCAAAAGGAATTCACGAGCAGTTTTACCAGCTAGACCGCGTTTATTTTCTAGGATAAAAAGAGAGAGAAAAGAGCTCCCCCGTTGGTGGGACAAGACCCAACATCATGCCCGAGCAGTCGAAGATGAAGAAGCCCGACGTCAAGGTTGTTCTGCTGGGAGACATGAACGTGGGGAAGACGTCGCTGCTCCACAGGTACACGGAGAGGAAGTTCAAAGACACGATCAGCACCGTCGGAGGGGCGTTTTTCCTCAAACAGTGGGGACCTTACAATATCTCAATATGGGACACTGCTGGTAATACCTCCTTCAACAGACTTCTTCCATAATGTATTTTAAAACCTTATCAAGTGTCCTTGCTGTGACTTACTAACTGTGTTTACCTGATAACGCGTGATCCCACCACCTGAGGCAATCACTGGCATGTGACTGCTCAGTCTGTAGGCAGCCTGTCTCATGGGAACTGTTGGCAACACTGGCACTCAAGCAACATGCCTCCAGTTCTGTGTTATTCTCACATATAACACTGATGTAGTATATAGTACTGAAACAAAGTGTTAGTCAGACCTTCTCAGGTGAAAACAGGACAAAAAACGATAGTCCAAAAAAATATCTGAAATTAAACATCAAATTCAGTTATATTTCCCTTTATAATTGTTTACTACAGTATTGAACCTTTAAAATAGTCTTAAAATAACTATTTAAGGAGATTTAAAAGTTAAATGTGATGGTAAACATATGATTTCATAGATAATACAAGGTATTAAAATACTAAACAACTCTGAATATTCAAAAACATAACATTCAAAGACATTTTCATACAAGTAACCAAAGAGAGAGAAAGGCTGGTCAATAAATTGAACAGTGACGTGCAAGAAAATGTATCAGGTCTTGTTTTCATAATCAGTTGCTCATTTATCATTTTCAGTTTCGTATCAGTATAAATTTAATAATTGAGTTTCTGTTTCTGGCCAAACTGTCTCGAGCTTTGGTGACTTATGATGAAAATGTGTCACTTATTTTTACATTTTCTCGAGTAATTTATTAGAGCTTTAATTGGGGAACAACTGATAGATTTATTAACAATGAAAGTAACAGTTTATTCCAGTTGGTTATGATGAGATGCGTTGGAAGCCCTGTAAGTCGTTTAGGTTTGGATTTGTTCGTGTGATGACAGGCAAGCACCCATCATGCAGGCTCCTGCTTTCTTAACAAACACTTAAAGCTCCTGCAAGTTATTGTTCACACACCCACCTTAATACTGTTTTACTAAAATATATATTTTGCTACAAATAATAATAAGTCACTTTCCCTATATTTCCTGTTTGCTGAATGACACAGATCTTACAAAAATCACTGTGTGCTTGGCCTTGTGATCTATTGCTCAATATTGGACTAATCTGACCTAATCATTGCTATTGTTCTTCTGCAGTTCACGAGTTCACACACGCACACACACACACACACACACACACACACTCAGTACTATTAGCCTAATTTCTTAATCTGTTAATAACTGTCTGACATAGAGGCTTAAGAAATGATAACCAATGCTTAAAGTGAAAAGAGAATGGATGATTGCAAATTGATTTCACTACTCGTCTCTCAGTGGAGAGCCTCTAAAACTGCTTAGTCAGTCCCAAAAGATATGAGTAGGTAAGCTCATATGTGCATGTACATGTGCTGTAGCCTAAATGATAACATAGGCTATAAGTCACAAAACCCCACATTTGACCAGAGAAGGTAATTTGATCTTGAAACACCATCAACACAAGATGTAGTTTCAGTTACTCTGTTAATTGTTGAATCTGCAGGCCTGAAATTTCAAGAAAACAATGATGAATGTGCCGCTCAAGTGACCATTGATGTCTAGAAACTGCTCAGTTAGTTTGAATAAACAGCCATAAAACAAAATGCACTGAAATAATGATCTTCAACAGAGAGAGAAAGCACCTCCATGTCAAGCTTTTTAGCAAGTTGAATGATTATAATTGGAGTAGTTATGTTGACTCTGCAACCAATTAATTAATTATTTTCATTATCGATTAATCTGTTGAATATTTTCTCGAATAATCAATTAGTTGTTTGGTCCATAAAATGTCATCAAATGTCTTGCTTTGTCCCGACCAACAGTCCACAACCCAAAGATATTTAGTTTACTATCATAGATGACTAAAGAAACCCGAAAATAGAGAATTTAGAAATATCTTCTTAAAATAACTCAAAACGATTAATTGATTATCAAAATGGTTGGCGATTAATGTAATAGTTGGCAACTAATCAATGAATCGATTAATTGTTGCAGCTCTACTGTTGACCAACTAAACTGATAATTCGCCAATCAGCAGTATGTTAAAGTGTTATTGGCACAGTTACATGGATAGCAGTCTTTCTACTTTGTACCTAGAAACACCTTCATTATAGAAAAATGAGGTTTAGGACTTTTTACATGTTGAATGGATTGAAAGTAACGACTGATAGTGTGAGAATGAAATAGTCAGTGGTGAACAACAGCATGGTCATCATCATCTAATACATGTAGTTAGTTGTACTCTGTGGTAGATCCTAAGTCAGCATTTGAATTCTTGCTTGTTTAAGCATGTTCCATGTTGCAGTGGTCAGTCACACCTCAGCAGTCTGAAACAGAGAATATTGTTAGCCTGTTATACACAGAACCAGTCTGTTTTGTGTCATGGTAAAATTATACACGTACAAACTTGCGCTTTTTTCTTCTGCCCCTAACCCCAAAGCTGCTTAAGAGTCTTAAAGTTGGCTGTGACAGGAATGATTAGGTGTTTCGTCTGGTTACTGCTGATGAATAAGCCCATAACACCGATACATTCCAGTATTGGGTAAATACACAATTCACAGTGGAGTCAGTGGGCCACAGAGATAAGGAATGGCCTACTATGTCACCAGTAAACCATTTCCTGTGTGTGTTCCCTCACTCTATGACCTCTGACATAAAACGTGTCCATTTTATTTAGTCACTGTGCTGAAGAAACGCCGGATCAGCGCTGACTCATTTCAAGGCAACCGTTGTGGTCCTGTCAGCATAGACCGTAAAGCGACGGAAAAGTGGCTGTTAGAAAGGTTGTCCTTCAATCGGTCAGGTGTTTGGCTCAGCAAAGTGAAAAAAGGCTGTCAGCTGCTCATTTTCCCTACTGATTTAGTGTTTTTCAGTTGGACAGTTTACTTTCAAAGCCCCATGCAGGCTCTTTAAGCTGCCTACCCTGTTCCTCTTAATAGTCATATGACATGGCTATGACAGGAAGACTTGACTCCCCTTGCTTTATCCTGTCGTTTCTAAACTTACATGATGTAGTACTTTCCAGGAGCACAAGGAGGTCTGAGTAAGTTAAGGGTTCTCTTTTCTGACATTTAAACTTCTACCTTGTGGAAAGAAAAACCCTCCATCTCAGATCCTCAATACATTCCTATCTGTGTATTCCTGGATCTATACATGTGATTATTTTATTCTTAGGTACCATTAGAGCTGAAATAATTAGCCAAAAATGGATTATTTGACAGCATCAGCAACTTCTGATAATCAAACAAGCCTTTGAGTCATATTTCAAGCCAAAGTGCGTAACATTCACTGGTTCCTGTTTCTTAAATGTGAGGATTTGCTGTGGTTCTTTGTCATATATGAAGGTAAATTGAATATTTTTGGGTTTTGGACTGATGTTTGGATGAAACGAGGAATTAGAAGACACCACTTTGGGCTCTAGGAAATTATAATAGGCCTTTTTCACAATTTTCTGACATTTTACAGACTAAAAGATTGTTCAAGTAATCCAGAAAATAATCAACAGAATAACTGAATTGTTAGCTGTTTATTTGATACAGCTACATAAACTAATGCAGCCTGATACAACAGCCCTGAAAATCCTACCTTCATGAAGGTAAGAAGTTCAGTTTTTACTGTTTTAGAGGTGTTGATTCAACATGAGGGTAGTTTTGGAGGCTGTAGTTGGTTGTGAAGCATTGGGAGGAGTTTCTAATATTTAGTCTTTCCTCACTGGTATAAACGGGGCGGACAAAATGTTAGAGCAGCCTCCAAAATTACCATGAAGTTGAATCAACACCTTTAAAACAGTATGATTTATTACAGGACTATTGCGTTACACCACATTAGCTAGATGTATAGTACGTAATAAATTGGCTACTGTTTATATTAACCAAGAAACGCCACTGAGGGAAAAATATTCACATACTGGACAATGTGCCCTTTCAAGAATCCTGCATATTTCAACAACAAAGGTTGTTTCTCTTTTCAAACTGCTGACTGTCTTGCACATTTTCTCTGTTTTGTGTCCTTTTGCTCTGCTGTTCATACAGTGTGGCTGTTTTTAAGTCCGTGGTAATGGGGTTCAGTGACCTTTCTCTTGTCTCCACAGGCCGTGAACAGTTTCACGGGTTGGGCTCCATGTATTGTCGTGGTGCAGCCGCTGTCATCCTGACTTATGATGTCACCAACTGGCAGAGCCTAGCTGAGCTGGAGGAGCGCTTCCTGTCCCTGACTGATACTGCTAACCTTGACTGCATTTACGCTGTAGTGGGCAACAAGGCCGATCTCACAGACCTTAAAGCTCAGCTGCCTCAGGAGACAGATGTGGTGTCAGAGGACCGAACTGAGTGTGAGGAGAACCAGACGGAGCCACAGGTGCTGTCTGCTTGCCCCACACCCCCGGCCTCCCCCGCATCCCTCACTGGCACGATGCTTCACAAACAGGTTACCCATGAGGATGCAGCAGCTTTTTATGGGAGAATACTGCGCTACAAGGGCCTGGATGAAAAGAACAGCCTGCCTGCAGAGAGGATGTGCTTCGAGACAAGTGCAAAGACGGGGTATAATGTGGACACTCTGTTTGAGACGCTGTTTGATCTGGTGCTGCCCTCCATCCTGAGGAAGAGAAATGAGAACCAGGAGTCTCCTACAGTGGATCTGGAGGAGTGCAGGGGGGCCACCAGCAAGAGGTCTAGATCTGCCTGCTGCTAGGATGCGAGGGTGGAGAAGCTGCTACGAGCAGAGACTTGTTTTAACAAAGGACAATCAATGGGTTGCTCTGAGCACCAAATTACATACTGTGACGGTACTACTTATTTGCCTTGACTGAGACCCAATAGCATCAATGACCCCCCAGTAACGCACACACACACACTTACAACAGACATGTCTTGATGCTGTGAAAACGGTCAAACTGAAAGGCATAGTGCCCAGCGACACTTCAAATATTTCAATGTAAGGACAGTCAAACTGAAAAGTGTAGTGTCCAGCGACATTTTAAGTGTGTCAATGTAAGGAAGGGAAATGAACAAGTGTTGTGTCTATCACTCTATGCTTTGAAAAGCTTTCATCCCAACAACTGAAACTGCACTTGTGTCCCAAAGATTTGTCCGGAGGCGAATAATACACATCAGAAGTCAAACACTGCTATTTGTTAATGTTTTGGAATGTCACTAATTTAACAGCACTAATTGTTACTCGAGTGGCACACTGCACTGTGTTTATTATAGTTTAATTTTTCATAAATCACACTTCTTTTGTCCACTTTGATGCTCTGCTACTAGCATTGATACTGATTTTTATACTCTATCGGCACATTTTTGACTTTTCAATGAGTGTAAATAGTGAACACCCCTGTTGAATTTTTAAGTACGCTGTCATAATAAAGATTTTTATTTTGCAGTCGGTGTGGTCTGTCAGATTAAGATAAGATTGAGAGTTATTGTGAGAATAAAACGACACAGGAAGTATTACAAACAACATTTAATCTTTACAATTCAATGAAATTATTATGTTATGGGAATTACAGTAATTACATTGCAATGAAAACAAATGGTGTCAGTATCTTTATAATCAGTCTTTTTATGTCCAAACAAGTGTGTTTACTTTTTTCCTACTTTCTAATTTGTATGAAATATTCTAATCTAAGCCAGGATCACTGACCAGAGCGAGGATTTGCTGCAGTCAGACCTTTGATCCAGACTGTTTACTTTCTGTCTGGTTGGCAGCTTGGGGCGGTTCAATCATTAGTAGCTTAGGAAAATGAGTGTGACGTGGGTAGTATTAGATAAGATATATATATATATATTTAAAACTCTTAGGGGAAGGGGGTCAAGTTCATTCAGTTGATATAAATACAAAGAGAATCAGTGCATTGTGTGAATGTATGGTGTATGAAAAATTATAAAAAATGAAGAGAGAAATTTGCCATAGTTGATAAATGCATAAACAGATTAACAACTTAAAAACATGTCATTTTATAAAATGTTGTAGGCACAATATCATAAAAGCAGGATAATACTGTCAATAGTATCAACCAACAACAGTTCAAGACCTCTCATGACACATTCTTTTACCTCCTTGAGAAGCAGTGTTAGTGGCTTTATGGTGGGCTGTAAGTCCTAAAAGATGAAAACATGTAGATAAACTGAAGCTGTGCATATACATTGGCATCTTTGGTTCAGCTGTAGAGTACGGTCTCTGATCTGTGTCATAGTAGCTGAGGTAATAAGTTAACAGTAAGCACCAATCCACATTTAACATAAAAATACTTGTTTTCCCATAATGCTGCTGACTTCATTACAGGGCTTCTGTCTTATCTACAGCGGGACTCTTTTCACTCAAAGCTCAAGGCGTCAAACAGTCATTGCATATCTGAGCTCTGTGGCTTGGGGAGGAAGCTTCCCATTCACATTGATCTAAGTCGATGTTTCAGATCCCCTTTGCTGATAGGTTTAGTACATGGATAGAGAGATGACACTAGACCACTGTCAATGGAACAACCTCTTTTTGTCAGCGTTACTGTAGTGTCTTTCACAAGTTCTTCATGCAGACCTGGCAACGGCTGATGCGTGACAGGAGCTGGCCTGCTTTGAGCGTCTCTGATACCGGCTGAGTGTGAAACGACTGATCTATGGAGGTTAGCCAGAAGCTGTGCTTGTTAGCAAAATAGTGGCATGTGCCTTTGGCCCCGTTACACTCGATGAATGGTGTTGTTCGGAAGTCCTCCAGGCAGGAGCCAGGCGATGACAAGGATTGACCCCCACCTTCATTTCCTGCCGCTGTATGCTGTGGGGACAAAGGTGAGAGTGGGGAGTGATGAGGTAGGTGAGAACAACAATGGGGTCCCATGCCATGGGGCTCCATTAAAAACACATCAGTGAGCACCACTGTTGCATGGTGTGACATGTTTCTTTATGTGCTACTCCTTCTGTGGCTCTTGAGCTTTGTGTAATTTGAAAAAATCCCTTTTTGGAGACTCGAGCTTTACAACAGAAAGAGTGCGTTATGAACTAATCGGTGGAGAGACACTGGCATTTACCAAGTTGCATTCTGATCTTTTTACACAAACATTTTCTGTCTGAACTCACCATGACAAAAGAGTAGCCAATCCACAGGCTGCGCCAGCCCACTGGGCACTGTGGGATAGTGACGTCCTGGCTATGGACTGCTATGGCAACTGATGGAGCCTCACATACTGAGCAGCGGCTGATATACGGTTTGATCTCTCCCTCTTCTACAGGCATCATAGGAAGCGGAGCTGTTGTTGACAACCAGTAGGACTTATCATTTCTGCTGGCATAGTAACAAATGTCTCCAGGATTGCAGTACAGGAAGGGCATGGTGTTAAACCGTGGGAGGCAGGAACCAGCCAAACCTGAAAAAGACAAACAACCAAATGAAAATCTTTTTCAAAAGGCAAGGCATATTTATTGATATAGTAAATTTCATACACTAACTCAATTCAAAATGCTTTTACATAATGCATAAAAGAGTAATGTTAGAAGATTAGAACAGAAGTACAGGGTGGATTATGTTCCCAGATCTTAAAATCTAGTTAAATGCAATGGAGAACATAACAGTTTTTAATTTTGCTTTAAAAGATGATCAAAGTTGAGTTATGTTTTTCTGTTCTAGTTACATGTAGCATAACAAAGTAGTTCCTGCTTTGTAGATAGGATGCTGTTGGACACTGGATTGGACACTGAATCTGAGATTCAATCTGGGAATCTTCGCCTGACCAATCACTGCATCCTGGTAAGACTGTATAACAAAAACACACTGGCATATATCTAGACAATGCACTGATAACTGATTATTTTCTGGGTTTAACGTGTTAGCAAAATCCCTGTAACAAAATCATAATTATACCCTGCAGAATTTTGAGCACATTGACATATTATAGAACAACTTAATTAGTCATCTTGACTTACCAAGATCCTGGTTGTGGGCCTTTTCCTGACCCTCAAGGTACAGCAGACTGTATCCGTCCCACAGTTTAGACATGCCCACAGGGCACATGGGCGTCTGTTCTGATTGACTGTGTTTAACCAACAAGTAACCCACACTGACACTGCGGCCAGGCATACCAGGTAACCCACTGATACCAGGTTTGCCACGGTGACCTATTGAAAAATGAGTTCAGAACTGTGTTTTAGTTTCATTGCAACACAAAAGCTTTCATATCTGTGTTTCAAACCTAGTAACCACCTCTGCTCAGATAATTAATAATAATACAAACAGACCTTGAGGAGCTCTCTAGTCCTCAGCTCTCTGCTAATAGTTTTCAGTTTTCAGTTCTCAGTGCTTAGTCGTGTTTTATTCACTTATCCAACTTTCACATAAAGTAACAATAACAAACCTCTTGGTTACTGGTTCCCTGCCTGAATCTCCACCTACTTTAAAATCATTTAATCCAGGTTTATTAACCTAATCCTAAACTGCCCCACAGTGTCAGACGCACCTTCCATGCCTTGCAGACCAGGGTGACCCGTTTGTCCACTCTGTCCACGGAATCCAGGTATTCCTGGTGTACCACCAATCCCAGGCATGCCCTTTTGCCCAATGGGTCCCATGAAACCTGTACAGTAACAGCATATGTGTATATGTTGCTAAGGAGGACATTTCACTTCAGGATGTTCAACAACATATGTTAGAATAACTAACCTGATTCCCCAGGGGGTCCCTTGGGCCCTGGTTCCCCTTTAACCCCCTTTGGTCCTTGGATACCCTGTGGTCCCAGTGGGCCTCTCTCTCCTGGAACTTTGATGGGCTGGGGAGTAGGACCCTGTTTGCCTGGAAACCCACGGAAACCTGCAACACACATCGATCATGTAATAACCATAGATAGAACACATATACTGTACATAATAAATAATGAGCATTCAGTACATTACGAGTTTATAATTTACCAGGGGGTCCAGTGGTTCCTTTTGGACCAGCTGGTCCTCTCTCTCCCTTCACACCAATCATACCAGGAACTCCCATCAATCCTTGCTCTCCTTTCACTCCTGTAAGACAAAAGCACATTAAGACTGTGCATAGATGGTAGCTGTTGATCATATTATCAGGCTGTATAGGCTTGCAGACAGGTGCATTAATAAGATTTTACAGGCCAAGAAATAATAGTTAGTTGAATGCCAGCAAAAAACTTTTGTAGTGCTTTACAGTAGAAGAAAATCAGTAGAAGTGGGAAACAAAGGATTAACTCACAATATGATGTTATTAACATACTGGCTATCTTTCCTGGACTTTTAACACAGAAATAGCAACATATTGTAAAAATGGGTCATTTTTTTGCACTTTGAGGTACATTTTGTTTTTATCTAATGGTTTTCTTTGCAATTATTTGTGGAATTGTGTGTCTTCTGATATGCTACAGGTTATTTGACTCTTGAATTGTAAACATGGCCTGTTTGTCCTGCACTTTGAGCTCACCAAGGCAAGTTCCTAATAGGTTTTGTTGCAATAAAGCTATCTCAACACTCATAAATGGCAAAAGATTAAACTGCCAGAAATTAGTACAGTTGCAGTGTTAAAATGCCAGAAAAAAAATGCCAGGGAATGAGTGATACATTCTTGCGAAAGTGTCATAAGAGAATGATATTGGTATACTTGTGGCAGATAATGTATCTCAAGAGACTATATCACAATATATTTTTGTATTATTTGTTCCAACTATACAATAAATCATCATATTTTGTATTGTTCAAATGGCTGACCATGATGTTTGATATCCATGACCTGACATAACTTTGGGAGTTGAATTTACATTAAGACCTGCTATTACAATAATGGCATTTGTGGTACAGTGGTAATTTGAACACAACTGGTAGAGACTTTTGCTGGTGAAGATTTTATATTTTATGCATACCTTTCTTCCCAGAGACACCATTAGGTCCTCTGTATCCAAATGCACCTTGGTCTCCTTGGAATCCTTTCCTACCAGGGAGTCCGGGATACCCATTGAATCCTGATATACCCTTTTCTCCAGTTGGACCATCTTCACCAGGAAGACCTCTGGCTCCAGGGAAACCTGGGAAAAAACAATTTAAGATTAATTAATGCACTTAAGTATGTAAGATGAACAATTACTCACCAGTCTTAAATGACAGTTCATTTCTTTAAAGCGGACCTATTACGCTCATTCCCAGCTCTATATTTTTATTTTTGGACTCCACTAGGTTAGCTTTGCATTATTCACAGTTCAAAAAACTCCTTATTTATCTTATAATGGCCCTTTATGCAGCCCCTCAGTTCAGCATCTGTCTCTAATAGGCAGTCTTCGCTCCTGTCTCTTTAAGGCCCCCCTTCCAATGAGCCCAAACTGTTCTGATTGGCCAGCTTTCTGGAAACCTGCTGAGGGGCAGCTGTATCAGAGTCGTGTTTAGTTACTGCTGATGCAAACCCAACATTTCCTGCGCTCAACTGCTTTATATTAAAAGCTTTTAAATGACTAAATAACGAGACACTGTTATTGTGAAGAATTTACATGAAATGAAACATGTCCCTCACTGAATTAGCAGGGCTTTCTTAGCGGCACAACAAGATATGGACATATTTGGAGCTATTTGTTCAGTGGACCAGTTAGAAATAATATAGGGAAGAATAGTATAAGCAGAAACAGCCACAGCGATGATGATGTTTGATGAAAAGCTGCAGATAACCAGCACACCTCCAACAGGTAAAAAAAACTTATTTTTCTTTGCCGTGCTGTGTAATGGAACTACATAAGCCAACTATGTAAGAATTGAATGCATATCAATGTAGCAATGTGAGATAGGGGGAAAGGAATATAGCACTTTTGACACTGGTTTCTTTTTTTAAACTGCACATTTTCACCTTGGTATCCTTTAGGTCCTACATATCCAATTTCCCCAGTGGCTCCTGGTCTGTCTGGGGTCCCATCTGGTCCTTCAGGGCCGAGTAATCCAGCTAGTCCAGGTTGACCCTGATCACCTGAACAAATAAAACATTGGATGGTCTTAATTTTATTCTTTTACTGAGAGCTCAGTAGGTTTCTTAGATGGTGGGGGCCTTATTCATGCAGAAGAACGGTGAGGTAACCTTGAGCTCCCTGGAAGCCTTTCAAACCCGATGTACCCGGAACACCCTGCTGGTTGTTGGGATCACCGGTGTCTCCCCTCTCTCCTTTAGTTCCTGGCTGTCCAGCTGGTCCAATGGTATCCACACCTGGTAAAAATAGACCCAGATGTTAAACTCCTAAGGTTTTTACATAACAGACATACCAAGACATGGTTTCTACAAACATTGGATGTAGTAATGAATTTAGAAACTTAACCCATGTTCTACAAAGAATTTACTCAGCTCTCATTCAGCTTAAAGAGCTGCGTAAATTCTTTGTATAAATAGAAGTAATATCTGACTGTATTTTACATTACACACAATGGAAGCAATGTTTCCTGTTTGTTTTATTGGTTGTGCACCTTACATTTATCTCTAACTGAATTTGATGGCACACCAAACCTTTGTTAACTACTTGCTACATTTATGGTATATTCTGGTAGTAATAGGTGCACAGAGAAATCTTTTTTGTTTTTATGAACACTTGAAATGTGGTAAAATACCTGGAGTTCCAGAGATACCCTTTTGTCCCTTTAGTCCATGTAATCCATAAAGACCCTTTGGGCCAGGGAAACCTGCACACATTTGCATACAAAAGATGGATGAATATGATGGATAACATTTGTATGTATCTTAAGAGAAAGAAAGACATTGGTCTGATGATACGGTTACCTTTGTTTCCTGGGAACCCAGGAAAGCCTGGGTGCCCTTCTCGTCCAGGCGTTCCAGGAAAACCCTTTTGACCTTGGTTACCAGGAGTTCCTTTCTGCCCATCTGAACCTGCAAGAAAAACACAACATTGTGTACAAGTCAAGAGTCAGAGCAACTGCAATGTATTTCTGCTACAATGTATAACATTATATGTAAAACAATATGATATACTTCAACTTGAAAGCCTATAATTAGGAAGTGAATAAGAGTTTCTTACCCGTGTATCCTGATGTGCCTGGATCACCTGGCTCTCCCCTTTTCCCTTCGATACCATCAAAACCAGAGGGGCCCCTCTCCCCAGTCTGTCCAAATAATCCTTTCTCACCTGTAAGGGGGGTACCAAACATTTCATATCAGCCAAGCTTGATCCTCTATTCGTCAGTTTGTGCTGATCAACACCAGAGAAGAAGCAACAAAAATGGTATAAGTTAAACTTTGTACCTTGCTCTCCTGGGACACCAATCTCTCCTCTTAGTCCAGTAGATCCTGGAACGTCTATACGGACACCTTTGTCACCTGTAATAATATGCAAAATTTACTAGCATTTAGAATATTTTCAATATCAATCCTTTTATAATTAGCATCTAGATCCACTTCTGGCTGTAGTTTAAATTTGAGGTTGTACCTTTGACTCCCTTCCTTCCTCCTTCTCCTGATGCACCATAGGCACCAGGACTTCCTTTAATTCCCTGAAAAGTAAACACAAATATTCAACATATTAAACTTCTTCTGTATTTGATGTTCCAATGAAAAAAAGAACATGTAGTTACAAAAGAATAAGAAAATTATACAAATGATGGTAGAGTGAGTGCAGCAATCTAAATTAGACTTCAGGCATGATAATTAGCATAGAGGATCACTGAATTTTCCTAGTATGGCTCCACTCACTTTATTACCAGTCATCCCGTGAAAGCCAGTAATTCCTCGATTTCCAGTTATGCCTGGCATTCCTTTCATCCCCGGCAGCCCCTGTGCACCTGGATCCCCTTGGTAACCTTTCTCATTGCTGGGGTCTCCAGGAAGGCCGTGAGTTCCCTCATGGCCCGGTACACCAGGTAAACCCTTAGCACCTGTGAAAAAGAGTAGGGGATGTGAGGAAGTGAGAGGACAGAGGAGGTGAGAAGGAAAGAGTGATGGCTTAATATCAGACTGCAGCTGCACACCTCTTGGCCCGGTGAAACCTTGGTTTCCGAAATATCCACGGTCTCCCTTGAGTCCCTTCATGTCGACAATCATATAGAGAGGGATATGAGGCTTCTCCCCAGGCGGCCCCATTAAACCACGCTCACCTGGCAGACAGTGATGAGGAAAGAGTGGAAAAAGTTAAAAAGTTTATGTGGTAGTCTCAACATAACACAGCAGACGAATGACTCACAGGGATCCCAAACATTTTTACTAAAATGACCCACCTTTCTCTCCAGTTTGACCTTTCAGTCCTTTAGGGCCAAATTGACCTGTCACTCCAGGTTCTCCTTTCAGCCCACCAAAGCCCTTCAACCCTATATCACCCCTGACCCCCTCAAAACCCGACATCCCGGGAGACCCTGTGATTCCTAGGAGAGAGCAGGACCATTAGAACTCACAGAAACAAACATTTTGACTAAAACAATTACATACATTTCATTGTACTCAACATTTTGTAAACAGTAAATTATCAAAGCAAAGTCAAAACAAACCTTTTATTCCTTGAAGTCCTGTGCGTCCATGTTGACCAATCTGTCCTTGGTCACCTGGGAAGCCGTCCTCACCAACAGCACCATCATTTCCATATGGCCCTGGGACCCCTTTTAGCCCTATTGGACCTGGAGGGCCCGGGTCTCCTTCACTTCCCCTCTCTCCAGTGAATCCTGATGAGCAGGAATCACGTTCAACACGGAACAGACATGAAAAAGGACACCTCTTAAAGGAAACAAGTGTGCATGTGTATGTGCTCTCACAAACAGTGTGTCAGTGTGTTTGTTTGTCTAACCTGGTTGTCCAGTGACGCCAGGAGACCCAGGTGGACCTGCTGTGCCAGGATCACCAGGGAAGCCATACTTGCCCGCTGGCCCAGGCCTCCCTTGCTCCCCTTGCAGGCCAGAAGGGCCAGTCTCACCCTTTAAACCGATCATACCAGGCATACCGATCATTCCTTGAGGAACGAATCAATAAGAAAATTAGATTAAAACTCTCAAATCCTTTATTCAAGACAACAAGGCAAAACAAGACTACGTGACAGGTAAGTAAAAGAACTTGTTGAGTTATGCGTGACAGTGCGAAAACATGGCTCACCTGGATAGCCTGGCTCTCCTTGAACTCCAATCGGGCCTTTATTCCCCTGAAGCCCAGGCAGTCCTGGGTCACCAGGGGGTCCGGGTGATGCTCCCATGATTTCTCCATGAAAACCTTTCTCACCCTCTGCCCCGTTCCGTCCGGGCACACCAGGCAAACCAGGGTTTCCCACTGAACCTTTGCTGCCAGGAACTCCCAAGTCTCCACGGGGTCCGGCAAAACCTGTATTGGAGAACCATAGTGGTTAATAAAAGAAACTAAAGACAATATTCAATATATTGTGATTGATTATATTGCCCAACAAGTGTCTGGGAATGATAGTGTCTGTGTTTTCATGCCACTTCTTGCCTGGTGGTCCCGGACGGCCACCTCGACCTTGCTCTCCTGTTTCTCCTTTCTCTCCCTGTGCTCCATATGGACCCTGTGATCCTTTTTGGCCTTGAAGACCTGTTGGTTCATGAAAGACAGGGCATCAAAAATAGTCAAAGCAATTACCATGAGGCAATGTTCAGTGCTTGTTTCTTGTTGTGTTACCTGATAAACCAGTTGATCCACTTGGTCCTGGAAGTCCAGGCAGCCCAGGAGGTCCTGGAAGAGCCTCGCAAGGACCTGAGAAGAAAACAGGAAATCCTTAGGAGAGTATCAGGGTTGTATGTAGAACTGTTTTTTTTGTGTAGAAATGACTATTGTGGTGATTTTGTCTGCTGCCCAGCGTGGATTGTTGTTCAGAACATGGCATTATCTTTAAATTAGCTGGTATCTTAGTAGTACTCGAGTCTCAAACAATTCAAAAATCATCATGCTCACAACTTAAATAATCCAGAGGCAAAGCACAACAGAGTTGTTACAAAGGGAGCTATAAGGTGAAAACGTTATTATACCAGCTACCTGTTACATCCACCTGTCCTCCATCTCCTGTCCGACTACAGCCGCCTTTCAGTTGCAAATGAGAGAGAATGAAAGAGAGAGGCATTCGGAACAAGAGTTATTCAAAAGCACAAGCATTATCTCAAACAAACTTGGCTGTAGCTGGTTTGAGGGATGCAGCCCCTGCATCCAGGTGACAACAGGAGGTGAAGAAAGAAAAGTAATAAAATGGCAAGATATGTTTGTCATGCTTTCTCCTTTTGTAATCACAGGCCATTAATGGTCATTCCCATGTAGCTGCTCTGCAATAAATTATAAAAGAGCGGATATTATGAAAGGTGAGACAAAATGAAACACTTAGTAGAGTGAAAATAGATAAAATCCCTGTTAAGAGATTAAGCCTTGAAGGGGAAATATGCAACACCATATTGAGACTGATGAGATAGAAGTGGGGAAGGCAGTAGTCAACTGCACCTCACCTGGGCTGCCAGGTGTTCCTGGGACTCCATGATAGCCTGCAAGGCCATCATCACCGGGTAGACCAGGCTGGCCTTTGAAACCCCCAAGGACCAAACCCGGTTCTCCTCTCAGCCCGGCTGCACCGGGTCGACCAGGTCGACCTGGGTAACCTTTGTCTCCACGTTCTCCCCTGGGACTGTCCCCCTGTTGATATGAACCAGCACAATCATTAAACTGAAGCATTTGTTTTATACTTGTTTTATCTATGACAGTATGCAGAACTAATGAACTATATAATAACTTTTCTTTTTCTGTTTTTCATTTTCTCTGTTTTGTTTTACTTTTTCTGTTTTTATTTTATGTGTAAAAATGTGAAAACTAATAAATATATTCAAGCAAAAAAACAAAACAAAACAAAACTGTGCTCCTAACTCCTAATGCAAAACAGGGTCTGAATAGAATGAATTTTATTTTTGCAGGAAAAAGAAAAGACATTTAAACATTGTTTTTGTTAATTTCTTAGTTTCTTTAGTCATTACTTAGTAATTGAAATGAACAAAAACATGACAAGTATGTACAACATCAAACTGCCATTAGGGAGAGGATTGGTGGACTCACTGTAAGACCTCGGTTGCCAGGGACACCGGGTTGACCATCTTGGCCTTGGGCACCCGACACTCCTGGCTCACCAACTTGCCCAGGAACCCCTTGGTCTCCAGCATATCCTGTGGAGATCACAAGTGCACACACACACAACACACACATACAACCACACAGGTACATACAGCACACACAAACACGGCAGAGGTTATTGTCTGTTTCCCAGCCCACCTGTACTCCTAGTGCTGATCTGAAATGAGATAAAAACACAGGTAAACGGCACCTTTCTCTTTAGCCACAGCTAAGAGACCTTTCTGGCCTTTTGGACCTGGCACACCTCTAAGTCCGGGAGATCCCTGCAAGACATTATAGAGAGTTTAAGAAGGGCTTAAAATAAAAAGAATGAAAAAAGGTAATTGATGTGATGTGACTTTATTTTTCTTACTGGGAATCCATCATCTCCTTGGGGACCTGGCTCTCCTAAATCACCCTCCATACCAAACTCTCCAGTCATCCCAGCATCGCCATGTTCACCGGAAGGGCCAGGTGGCCCAGGTGGAGAGTTCACAACAGTGCACTCACATTCCCCATGATCACCTAAATGCACACACCAAGCACAGATCAGCCACATAGTGCAAGTGTATCATGAGTTCATCTCATGAGGAGAGAATACTTCAGAAAACATTATATGTTTTAAGCAATAATCCACCATTCTTTAGCATAAACAGTATGCACCTCTCACTCCTTTGGAGCCTGCATTGCCTGGTCTTCCTCTCCCACCTGGAGCCCCCTTGAAGAACTCTTCCCCTAGAGACACATAGATAGAAATACAACATATTAAAGAGACATTTAAGAAAAAAAAAGAGATCAAATATTAAAAACAGGAGTTTAAAAGTATCAAAACAAATGCACAGTCATTGTCTCACTCCCTCACTCACATGTTCCTTTGGGACCTGGAAGGCCCCTGAACCCTGGGCGCCCATCGCTGCCTGGACGTCCTGCACTGACAGCAGGGAGTCCTGGTTCTCCTTGTTGACCCTTCTCCCCTCGCTCCCCCTTCAAACCAAACGGCCCTGTGAAATCAAATACTGACAGACACAAAAGGAAATTTACATTTTTGGCATTTAGCTAAAACTCGTGATCATGACAGATTTAGAACAAGTGCATCACTGTTCAGTTTATCAGAAGACTACAACACCACCACGTTTCCTTTGTTCACACCTGCTGAAGTAACTGAGTTGTCACCATGGTATAATTGTGTAACGCTTAAGTAGCCTAAATGTTTTGTTAAAAATCATTTTGTAAGAAGAGATTTGAAGGGTTTGAAGAGATGTTGTAATGTTGCCTTGTATGTTTTATATTTATTGCAATTTATATTTCCCTTTGAATAGACACAAAATATTGAGACTTATTGGTGGTTTGTGTATAAAGAGACCAGAAAGAACCACATCACCTTTATGAAGGCAAGGTAGTTGAAAAAGTTTCAGAAATCAACATTGTATATTAGAGATTAGATTTGTGACATGTTTAATTTTGATTCACTATAGCCTAAATTTTAAAAACTGTCCACTGTCTTTACTCCATACACTTTTCACTGCACTCTTTTGAAATGTGTGGATGAATCTGTTTTGCTTCTGTCTACAGACCTTGTTGCTGTGAGTGAAAGTCGTAGCCTCCTGGGGGTCCAGGGAAGCCTTGGTCTCCTACCGGGCCCCTCTCTCCTTGTGGACCCTGCTCACCAGGGAGACCAGGAAGGCCGGCTTATTGAGTCAAAGTACAGTTAGAAGAAACAATTATTAGCATCTGTGCAACACATAACTTTAAGCTGTTCCAGAGAGCTTTTGCTAGGACGTCATTGACATTTTCTTTGGCTGCTTTAATTCATCCTCATGTACCTCTGTAATAGATTACATATGAAGGATTATAAAGGCTTTTAAACTGCTATACCCTAATTTTAATATAATAATAATATTTATTCTAATATATATATTCTAATATATATAATATATAATGATGCTTTATTTTTATTTTATTCTGACTGTTTAATAAAAACCGATAACTACCAAATGTAATACAAAATTAATTTTGAACTTCAGTAATGTCACTAATTTCCCCACAGAGTTTCACTTCAAGTCATTACTACTTTGTACATGTTACATCTTAGAATTAAACTTGTTTTCTCTTTTCTGTTGGCTGATTATTGGACTGCTTCCCTGCTTTTCATCTACTTACCTTCTGAAGGCCAAGGGGATGGTGATAAAATCAGATCTCCTGCGTCACCTCTGACTCCCTGAAACACAAACTAGATGTCAGTCTTCGGTGGTGACAGGTTCACTTTAATAAGAGTTTTGAGTATAAAGATCAGATGTGACTGGATGAGATCACATGCTGAATGTAGACACATTGCTTGAGGATGCCACGTATCCTGTTATCAGTAAGGAAATCTGTTTTTCTTTTAATCTTTGATCTTCTGTTCTTTATGTTTCTTACTCACACTGACCAGTTTCACACAAAAAAAGATTTTGAAAATCTGATAATAATGTTGCTCATTTTTGAGGAGAGAAAAAGCATGATATCATGTTAACTGAAACACTTCCTCAGAATGACTGACTATATGAAACACTGTTAAAGCTGTATGATGTGTACACTTCCATGTTTTTATCACTACATCAAATGAAAATATTATAGATGTCCTGTGGATCATTTCATACACATTTACTCAAAATTCAACTGGACATGATGGTATTTTTGGAAACTAGAATTTGAAATAAAGTTTTGTGGTTTTGAATGATGTTTGATTGCACAGCATGAGTTTGTAATGACTGGTCAACTGGTGGGAAAAATTTGAAACTTAGATCACCCACTGTGGTGTTTTACTCTTAACTCTTAACCTCTTCATCTCCTTAAATTTCTTTCAATTTAGACAAAAAAATCCAAATGCAACTTCACAGTTTGACAGAATCACACATATATTCTGTAACTGCATGTTCCAACACTCAATTGATAGTATATGATGTTTACACTGAGAGAAATATACAAACTCCATATGACTCTTGCAACCTTTAAATCAAATGGAAATATTCTGTATGTCTCCTGTGTCATTTTACACACATTTTCCCCAAATTTAACCTGATACATTTGGTATTTTTGAAAATTTGGGGATCTACACTAGCATTTAAAATAAACTTCTGTAGGTTTTAAAAATGCTAAAATGAACAAACAACATGAGTTTGTCATGATGATAGATTGGTACACCAGGGTTTAACATCCGTTTTTTTTTTATCATTGTCCCTTTGGCTGAACGAACATCATACTAAAATTTCATCACATAAATGTGATGGATTTATGGTGTTTTGTAAGAACGATGACATGAAACTCAAAAGTGATTTGTTCAAACAAGATGGTTGATTTAAACATATACTTATGATAATTTATACGATGCTTAGTCCATCTTTAAAGCTGCAGACTGTGAACTTGAGTGCACACATTTTTGTCAGTCAGTTAGGAAAAGTTTGCATACATAATTCATGATTATTGGTCATGATCAGCTGCATTCTCACCTTAGGACCAGCTCTGCCTACTAGTCCTCGTTCACCGGGATCCCCCTGAAAGGGAGTTGTGATGATTACGTTTTAAAATAGCACTTCATTTAATTTGATAATACAGTGATGGTGCCACATCTGTCATCTTTCACACAAACATACCCTTGATCCAGGATTCCCATCTGCACCAGATACACCCTAGAACAGCATCCAATACAGAACATAAAATTAACTTAACACACAGATAGAGGACTGCGTTTGGCTGAAATATGTAGATATGTGCATGTGCTCACTCGCTGTCCAGGGAATCCCATTACACCGGTTTCTCCTTTGTTGTCAGCCTGAAATAGATCAACAAAAAAAAAAAGAAAAAAGAAAGAAAGATCAGCAGAAGAAATGGCATGCAGTGGTGTATGTGTGCATTTATGTGAACATATATGTGTGAGGAAATGTGTATGATCGTCAATGAGTGACCACATACCGAATCTCCTCTGTCTCCTTTCGGACCCTTCAATCCTAGAGGTCCCTAAAATAATGAGGATTTTTGGGGTACATGTGTCAGTATTGGTAACATTCATGTCATTACAGCAGGTTTAATGAATAAAGATGAACACATTTTTGCTGATGTACAGACCGGGAGTGCGGAAGTGGGCCCAGTGTAGGGTTGAGTAGAGTTTCCTTGAGGCCCTGGTAGTCCAATGTCCCCCTGTGGTGAAAGTAGGAAGTGCAACAAAAGTCAGCCAGCCCAGAGAGAAACAAATCATAGCGTGGGAAAGTACAGATATAGACCTCAAATGGAAATGAGGCAGATGATTTGTGACCTAAATAAAATCAGGATTCTTCATCCAAAACCAGCAAATAGACCTGACTAATATATATTAGCAATGCATCTGACAAACACGGTCACTTACTTGGTCTCCTTTGACTCCCTTAAACACTTTGGTCATAGTGCCCTGTCCAGAAAAACACAACACTTAAAGCTGCATTCATAAATTCAAGCTAACATTTGCCACGGGTCACATGCTGGACACAGTGTAAGATAACATCTCATGCAGTATTTATACAGTCATACACCACAATTATTTTATATTGTATCAAATACATATTGCTGTTAAGATACCTTTGGTCCTGGGGGGCCTGGAGGCCCTGGGGGACCCTAGCAGAAGACACAAACAGGATCCTAATAAGCACTGTGCATCATAATGGTTAGGCTTCACAAATTTAAAATGACACATGAACTAATGCACTCAAGTACACATTCACACACTTACCTTTGGTCCTGGGAAGCCCCCCCTACCTACAAACCCTCGGCTTCCTGGAGGCCCCTGACAAAAATCAAATGAACAATGGTACAGAGAGATTGCAAATGAGGAAAAGTAAGGTTCAGATAAGCCGTTGGAAAGAAGTAAATGTAGAAGTTAGTATTTCATATGACAATATTATATGTAATAACCATGATCTGATAAACTATGATCAGCATGCAGTATCAAATATTTTAAATAATGTGTCTTACAAATATTCCATTGATCCCTGGTGTGCCTGGATCTCCCTGTGGAGAGACGTTCAAAGATTCATAAAGTTAATGAGATCAATATGACTTTGTTGCAGCAATATTAAGTTTTAAATTTAGTTCAGAATTAAAACCATGTTTGATGTGAACTATTCCCAATCCTCACCCTGAAACGCTCCATGAACACTGTCACTTCCAGGGAGTCTCCCTTCTCTCCCTTCCTGCCATGTTGTCCCTGAGAGAAGGAACACAAACAAACAAGTCATTTACAGGAAAGCAAACTCTGTATTTGACAAATCACTATCAAGACAGGTTAAGAGTTGCACTTACAGGAAAACCAGGTGAGCCATTATAACCGATTTGTCCCGGTGACCCAGGTTCTCCATGAGTCCCATTACAGCCATCTGCACCTGGCTTCCCCCTGGGTCCAGCTTGTCCTGGGTGGCCCTGCAGAGCAAAACAGTCAGAATGCACTGCAAGCAAAATCAATATTGAGTGAACATACAGTACGGTGAGCTCCTGCAGGACTTACAGGAATGCCATCATTTCCAGAAAACCCAGGTACTCCTGTCATTCCCTGTGCAGCAACAAGAATTCCACATTAAACACGAGAAACTGTCACTGTGAGGATTTTTAACAAGTAGACATTAAAAAAGAGGGATACTTTACCATACTTCCTTTAGGACCTATGATGCCACCATGGCCACGGTCACCTTTCTGCCCCTTTTGTCCTTGGATGCCTGGATCACCTGGTCTCCCTGGAGGCCCAAGGGGGCCCACGGGACCAAGAGGCCCAGGGTGACCCTGAGATTGGGAAGGTAGAAAGAAAAACAAGAGCTGATCAACATCCAGTCAAGAGTGCAGAAGAAGATGAATATGAAAAAGAAGCACATATCAAAGAATAATTATTTTCTCTTTATCAAAATGATTGTTTAGAGTGTTTGAGTTTAACAAAAGCTAGACTAAAATATATGACATGAACATGATATCTGGGGTAACTGGATGGGTTATTGTAGAAAATGTTAACTCACCTGTTTGGAATAGAGGAATTAGAGGAGAGATTTGAAAATAGGACAGTGTGGGTATAATAATCAAAGCATCACAACAACACAGCACAATGCATGACAAGACAATACAAACAATATTTTACTTTATTTACTGACTGCTCGACACACTGAACCACATTTACTACATTTGGATTTGATATGTGTGCATATATTTTCTCTTTTCATCACAAGGGGGAGTCATTTACTTTTCTTTTACTAGTGAAAACCTCTCCTCCAGCACTCCAAGCTCTCTACACCCATCCAGTGGTTGAACAGTATTCTTACACAAGTCCACTATTAGAAAAGAACTGCAAGTAAATGAAAACATAACTGCTAGACTCAGAAACTTAAAAGCCAGAGAAGCACATAAACAAAATGCAAACATAGGAACATAACATAATACTTTTCAACATCTCTAGATTCCTCTTCTTTTCAATATTTAAGGAGAGAACATGCATAAACAATAGTTACGCTCAAAAACAAATTACTTAATATATTCTTGTCTTAGAAATCTGCATGGAAACAGTTTAAACCATGTAATAACCGGTAAGAGCCTCTTTATCTCACACGCAACTGAGAGACCCTCCAACCCCCCAACACACACATATGATGTTATTTCAAGACATGCCAGATAGAGCACTGAGTAGATTAACTTAAGGTAGATAAGGCAAAGTAAAGGGCTGTTTAAAAAGGATTTTGATTGCTGACTATTTGAAATCGCAGCCGACCCCCTAATCTGCAAGCTAAAGCAATCAATAAGCAATTTGATTTTGATACTCAGTGTGGTGAAAGAGAGAAGGCAGGCAGGCTGATAGGAAGGAAGGAAACTGTGAGTCTGGCAGTGGCAGACGTTATGTATCTGGTTTCAAAACTATATCTCTGCTACAGTTTTATACATCACCTTGTTTTTAAAATAAGAGTGCAAGAAGAGTGATTAACAGTACATTCACATGTCTGAGAGGGACTGGACAGAGAGGAAACAAGGATTGGTGGGATGGAAACATATTAATATGACGACAGCACTTTGCAAAGAGTCGAGAAACACGTGAGGTCGGCGATACCATGAGAACTGTGTGTGTTTGTATGGTCTGGGAGGTCAGGGGTTCAGCAACTGATGACCTCCAACGTTTGGGGGCGTGACAGTTTTCCTGTGAGAGCCAACAAACACAGTGATGCTTTCCCTAGACAGAAATACTCTGAGCCTTGCCACATGAAGCTAGAGCCAAGGGTCTCAAAAGAGTTAATAAAACTGCAGGGAGCCTAAACATTGTCAGACAACAATTCAAACAAGCTCACAGACACATCAGATGCAGATAGTGTGAGATAAGGCCTCGGTTGAACTTGTATGACTGATCGCTAGATGTGTGTGCAATTGTAAATGCAGCCCGTGTGTATGTGTGCGTGTGTAGTAACAAGAACTTTGTCTATGGGTGGCTTTTTGGAACAGGAGATGTGTATTTTGTCTTCAATCTTGACCCTTCAGCTGTTGCCTACAGAGAAGACAACTGACAGAACGCAGTCCTGTCAAAACAAGTCAAATCATACACAAATAATGGGCAGTATACTGTGATTTTTTTACACTTACAAATGGAAACAGCTTTAGGACTGCACTAATTAGGCATTCAGAGGCTCAATCACGATATGACACCATCAGTATATCTTGTCCACTAAGGTGATGGTATCACTGTCCTGGTTATTCTGTGTAATGGTCATTTATTATAAATTACGGTGTCCAACCATGGTACATAACAGAAGGTAGAAAACACACCATAAAATGGACAGAAAATGTTCTCAAAAAGCAGGCACTAAAGAAAAAGTACAGCCGAGGTCATAAACATGGCGCTAGAGGAGTCAGAGAAGTCAGAGCACATGGACGTCTGACCCAAATAAAATTTTCATTTCATAAACCTCATGGTGGAGCTAGAGGAGGAGTCAGGAGGTCACCAATGTCAGAAGGATGATGAATGTCTGTACAAAATTTCATGACAATCCTTTAAATAGCTGTTGAAATATTTCAATCTGGACTTAAGTGTTAGACCAACTGACCAACAGACTGAAACTGTTATTCCTGAAGTCGCGCAGCTAGTGTTGCTGTAAATGTGCAATCGTGTCGAAACAGTCATCAACTGGCAGAGCCCTGAACAGCCAGAGAGCAGAGCAGTGCAGAGTTCAAATGTCTCCAAAAAAGCAACATGTAAATATCTCTGACTCTACTATTATTTGTAACACATCAGTGGTTCCCAATCCTCTTCATCATTACAGCTGCTATAATCGATAATAACAATGTATCAAATGACAATGTGTAATGCCAAAGGCTCATAGTGATGAACCTACAGGGTATTATCACCCCACTCTGCAGCTCTCCTTGGCTTTATGGAGATTTATAGTGAGTTTCAGCGCATTGTTTAGCAGCTGCAACTGAACTGTTTTGGTTCACTCTCACTGCTCTCAGTGTCCTTTCAGCTACCGCAGGCAGCTGTTTTCAGAGAAAAAGCTCTAAAACTCACTGTATACTACATGCTCAGCACCAAACAGCAAACAGACACAGTTGGTGATTAGCTTGTGAACATAGTGGAGCATTTAGCAGCTAAAGAGCTAGATATTTCCCTCAGGAGTTGTTCCCTCAGAGCTCAAAAACAGAGCTAAATTAGAGTGAACATTTACATTAATCAGGTGGACAGAAACACGACTCCAAATGAATGATTATGTTGCTCTGCACTGTTGGACATGTAAATAAGCAACTGTTTGCTAACAAGATGAACATATCAATTTAAAAGGTGATGAAATGTCATGTTGTGTTCACAACTTGTTTCCGCTGCCCCCAAGTGGCCAAAAAATCAGTTAATGCAGGTTTAAATGTGGAATCAACACAGTCATAATTTGCACCTTCTTGTCAAGATTATAGATGTAATTTGGCAAGTTTAGATGCAGAAAGAAACTGACACCTGTTTCCTTTGCTATTAAACCCCATGTTCCCTATTGTTACTGTGAAAAAAAGACCCTCGTGCATGAAGTAAGGTGAACTCCACTCATACAGTTACAGTTGTAAATCATCATCCTCATAGAAAGCAGATTAATCAAGCTGACTAATGTACTGAAGACAAATGGTTCTGTCAAAGTAATAATTTTGCTATAATTCAAACGGAGGGAGAAGCAAAATATACAGTGACAGAAGGGAGGAGTGGGGTGAGCTGGAATAGAGTCTCGTAATTCAAAAGTGGCTTATGTCTCAAATAGACTGCATGTGTGTGTATGTGTGCATGTAAGTGTGTAAGTGCATAAGAGATCCTTGTCTAGAGCACTTGCATGGTACACTATGTGCACTGTTCTGTATCTTTCTGCATGCCGTAAACACAGAGCTGATAAATACCAGTCTCCTTTCATAGGTGATAACCAGAGATGTTTCAAAGTGCATATTTGTGTGGACTGCTACAATGCTGGACTCAAAAATAAAGGTACAGCAGGAAAACATTTTTTCACAGACACTTAAAGGGCCCCAGAAACGTAACCTTGATTCCTACATTAAGGTACAAACTAGTTTCTTGTAACCTTAGGTATACCATTGTACCTACAGTATTTGGCATAAATGCACAGTTACGATAGTCAGTTAAGGCACCATAATGTGGGGGCCCAGCAAGTACAGTAGCGTGTTACTGAGTGGGAAGTCAGTGAGGGATCAGGTTCTGGCCATTTCACATTGAAGGGGAAAATAAAAGTAGTGAACTGGTTCTTTAAATATTGCTTAATTGTTCTAATTGTTCTTCTCAGGTACAAATGGTGGGGATACAAAAACTGACCTGCAATAAATGGTACCTTACTGTACCCATGTAAGGTACTCCCAGTGGCAAGCTTTTATATGCCGAAAGGTACGAGTCTGCTCTACCTCTGTATGCTTTAAACCAAGTTCTTCTAAGAACTAAGATCATCTAACAGCATCCTAAACATCTCCCTACGCACCTTTCCAGTGTCAGAATTGGGGGGGGGGGGGGTTAAGAAGAGAGTTAAGAAGAGAGTTCTTAACTCTTGAAGAGAGTTAAGAACTCTTGAAGAGAGGTTGGGGAGGTAGTGCGATGCAGCCTGAATAAGGCTATGAAGGCAAGCTTTACACTGGCTTTTAGTGAGGCCATTTGGAATTGGTATGAGCACTTTTGCTTTCAGACTGTTGTGGCACGAACAAGGTTATTTTAAGCACACTTAACACTTCAGTACGTTTACAGTGAATCAAACTGACCAGACCTGTTCCATACAGCATACTGTATTGTTCCATTAGCACTCAAGACACTCAACATTCCCTTTCACCTCCATCCTCTCCTGAGCTAAGTGTCTCTCCAGTCCCCCCCACTGTCTTTTCACCAGTCTTCCACAGCTTCACTTCCTCCATACTTTTACATTCCCATTCTTATCTGCTCACACTACTTCCACCCAACATTTCCTCCCTTCCTCTCCCAAAACTCTTGAGCATTCTCACATCCCTTTTCTTTTTACCCGCCTTTGCATGCCAGCCTTCACTTCCCTTCCAGTCTCTGCCAGGGCAAGAGGGACCAACATATAAGGCCACAAATTAGCCAGCTACGATTAACAAGATAACCAAAAGGCATGGGGAAAGACACATTACAATTGTTTACGTATCACTAAACAGCTGAAAGATAAAAAAAAAGTCTGAGTTGTGATGAAGCAGCAGGCGGATGGAAAGAAGAAATGCCGAATGACAGTAGATAAGAAAGAGAAAACATCCTGTTACAGTTTGTGCAGTAAAATTCTGATCCCGAGTTGAGTGCTCTTAAAAAAGACATGTCTTGGATTTCTAAAAGGACAGACATACATGTGTCTGTTCAAGTCTGAGCTTCTGTCTTTGAAGGCTGGTCATGACTATACCAGATTATGAAGCTCAGGAAACATGTGCTGCCCTATGGCTTTTTCTTTAACTGTAGCTGTCTGTGCTCCCTTATTTTTTTTCCCGTCACAAATGGCTCACGTCATACTTTCAGCCTCTTGTCTCGTGAGTTCCATAATAAGATACGACCAGTCATCAATCAGCACTCGACTTTACTGAGGTCAAGGAGGGGATGAGGCAGACAGTAGATCATAGGTGACCAATAATCTACCAAAGTTTAACTTCTCCTTGCAGCCATCAAGGCATTATTGACGGTGAATGTATTCTTTGACTGTCAATCTGTACAAGGTAAAACTTGTACAGGGTACAACAATAGACATGGACGAACAGACATGCAACAGGTACAGAGTAAGTAAAAGTAGCAGAAACAGATTTGCAATATGGAGAAACACAATTACAACACTAAGTCAATACTATAAGGCCCCTCACATCCACACAGGTGTTTTCAATAACCATGCTGAGACTTGTGTGATTTCACCTAACTTTAAAAACTAATAACAATGATAACCGTGTTAATTTTCTAATTATTTAATGTAATACAGCATAAGACTGCAACAACATTTGAACAGATCAAAACAAGACTCCTGATCTGTGAGTCTGTGTGAGATGAAGGTTAGGTGAGGTGTGATTAGGAAGTCACATTCTTTTAGAAGAGAGCTTTCTTCACAATGATAACAATGAGTTTTTCAAAATTATACAGTAATTCAATTTGAACAGCTTGTATGGATGTATTTCATGGTTCAAATTATGTTAGTCATTTCGACTAAATAAGAGGAACTGAAAGACAGACAGACAGGCAGGAGGAGGAGAGTTTAAATAAAAAGATTAAGGGTAAAAAAAGAAATAAATGGCAATAAAACAAAGAGTGACACTTCATGCATGCAAGAAATTGCGAATTTTAAGAGGCAGACGATTGTGAAAGAGCAATAAAACACCAGCCCTTCCCACACGGTCTGGCAACTGGTGTCTGCTTTTTATCTGATCACTTCTCACCTCATTTGAGGAGCATAAAACTACCACGCATATACAAACACACACATAAAAACACACCCCGGCCGGGTGAACAAAGTGACTGAGGCTGAGGTGTGTGATGATGGGATACTGATAGGGTAAAAAAAATCTTTCTTTCTGCAACAAGGCAGACAGAAAGACACAGACACATCAGATAAACACAAGATATCAATTATTTTGAATACTTTCTTTCTTAGCTATTCCTATCACAGCAATATTTTTGTCTCAGATTAACCCCCTCTTTCATATATCATATATTTCAATGACAACAAGATGTCCCAGCTCTATGTTTTACAGCTGTAGGAATGTGTGAGGAGGATTTTAGACAGCCTCCTTCAGTTAAATCTGACATGTGAGCATTCAGATGAGGAGAAGACTGGTGCCCACGGGACAGCAGAGGTTTACATGTGATTTGAACCAAACCTCTGAACTAACCATGGCTGTGTGGATCCTTTTGTTGTTATTAAAGATCCAGAAAAGAAGGTGTTAGCCAGTGATTGCTGGTGAGGTTCCTGTTTCTCTGTCTCTTTCAGAGACATGCCAGATTATTAAAGGGTAATTTCACATATCTATTGCTATCTATCTCTATTGTTTTGCTCAGGTTTTGAAATATATTTGGTTAGGAGGACGAGGAGAGCCCTACTGAGATTTCTGCCACCACTCCAGTACAGAGGTGAATGAAATTTAATCTGTGGTGTTAACAGCAATGAAAATAAAGATTTGAAAGGTTCAACAACTACATCTCTCTTGAAACAACGTGCATGTTACTCAAGATGAGTATTTATTCAGTGGAGAATAATTTCAGTGAAAACTGCTCACAGCGATATCTGTGGATTAAAAATATATATAAAATATATAAATGATACAAAAGTTATATGCACTGACAGACAGCATTACAGCTAAGTCCGAAAATATGTTTTTTCTGAAAATTGGAACCCACCCTATACAAAGAGCCATTTAACAGCAGTTTAAGATTTTCTTTTTGCTGACCTCCAGTGGTTGAACTCCTCATCTTGCTGCAGTGATGCAGATATGTACTCCAGGGTGTGTCAGTACACTGTGATGTCACTGTTGGATGTGGTTCTCCTCTCTGACCACAACCATAAATGATGTGACAGACTTGACAGTCTCAACCACAGAGGGCAGTGAAACATGGGTTTTCAGCCTGGGTTAAGCTGCTTTTTAAAAGTTAGTAAATCTACGATTATGCTGGATATATTTCGCTTGTTTCTCCTCTGACGCAACCTGTTTTTCCCACAGTCATGCTCAAACATATGCTTATGTCTAGAAGTGTGTACATTTCCTACTTTTCTAAGTGTGATTGGATTTCTAACTGACATATTTACATGTCATCTATACTGCAGTACTTAACCGTGCTAGTGCCTTCAGAACATCTGACCCATATTGGAAAAACTCTGAGAAAATTCCTCTTCACACTGTTTAAAATACAGCAACCCACCCCTGTCCGTATGTGGGTGTGTTTGCATTTCTCATTCTTAAATCACAGATATATTAAAAGTTCCCCTGTCTGACACCATAAATTTCATCTGGGCCCAGACTGTCCCACGGGGTGGACGGTTTGGGAATGACCCGCTAAGAGCAGGATGGGAACAAACAGACCAGTGCACAAACCTCTGACCTCAGAGTTGAATAAAATAAATGAATAAACAACTGGCCGGAAGCTCCCTCTGTTGATTCATCTGTCTGTTCGGAAAAAATGGGAGCTACATTCAGGACATTTTGTATTTTTAGACAAGAAATGGGCAGAGTTACTGGTAGGTAAAGGGTCAACAGAGATAAGCAGTTATGATAAATGGCAGGAAAATCAAAACATTTATCATGTCTTAGAGGTAAGCGTGAAAATAATGGCAGTAGCAAAGAACAGGATTTCAAGTCTATCTCAAAACAATATCCAGGTGCCCATATGAACTATGAAACTGTTTATGCTTGCTGTAATCATTCCTCTTGTTTGTACCAGCCCTGAAGAAAATCCTTCCAAATGTGCTTTCAACGGAAGAGATGGGAGACAAAATCCAGAGTCCAGAATATGAGGCTGCAGCAATCTGAGTCCCTCAAATCAAGTGAGTTACTGTCTTTTTAGTATGAAATTCCCACATTGTAAAGTACCAGTCAAGTTTGGAGACACTTGTGGGAAGGTGTGTCAAAACGTTTGAGTGGAAATGTATATCAGAGTCAAGGGCACAAAGATATGTATATTGAATTATATATGGAGTGTAACAGTTTAAGAGGCCACAGTTGGGGTTTTTTTTGTATTTTTCTTCAGGATCTGTTATGTTGACCCTTATTATGTTTCACTGATAAAAACATACCTGTTGAAGCCTTTTTTCACACAGAAGGGGGACTGTAGATTTTGTTCTCCATCACATACAATGAATATCACATTAGGAAGGGATCTTGTCATGGGTAGTTTGAAGATGAGGAATGATTACAGCAAGCAAAACCTGTTTTAATGTTCATTTTGGTGCCTGACTATTGTTTAAAGACAGACTTGAAAAAATGTGAACCTATCTTTAATATTCCTTAAAATGTACCAGCTTGGATTAAACATTTTCTGTCTTCTATTTGTTTTCTTGTTGTGTTGAAGCTGCAGCATGTGGAAGATATTTGCTTAGGGAGAGGAACATTCAGTCCATGACTGATTTTTACAAGGAATAGCTTCTGTCCTAAGGACATGCAGACACACATGCTTGCAGATATTTGCAATCTTCAAAACTTCCACTCACATATAAATTGAGATTAAACACTTCTTTTTCATGGATACGGGATATTTATTCCTCTCTATATTTACTTTGTTGAAAACAGTGTTAATGCCATAACTTGCCATTCTGGTGGTTGTATATACTTTATTTCCTCAGAAATAATACTAGAATCTAAACAGAATGACTGATCTATGCAGTGTGATCAGTGCCCTCTGATGTCATCGGTGTGGGACAGGGCACTGACAGCTCCCTACCTCCAAACAAACATCTAACAGATGAGTGCACTTATATTCACACAACACTCATACTCATGTAAACTCTGGTGAGTGTCTCTGTGAGCTGCCTGCTGAGGGTTGACAATACCCTGAAGAATATTAACAGTATGTGATGGTGAGGAAGGTGGTTGAAACCGAGAATAGAAATTAGAAGAATTAAATTAAGAGAATGGGGGGAGAATGAAGGGAAGGAATGGAGGAAACAAAGTAGAATGGAAGAAATGAAGGCAGGAAAGTTGGTGTGAAAAAGGGAAAAGGGAGTAGAGGGGAGGGGAGATGTGAATGAAAGATTAAAGAACGCACAAAAGAAAAAGGAGGGAAGTAAAGAAAAAAGGAAAGATTATAAAGCAGGAATGAATGGATGTAAGGAAATAAATATGTATCAAGGAAGAGAGGAGAGGAAGAAAGTAGGAAAGAAAAGGAAAGAAAGTGGCCATGAAGACAGATTACCACACATAAACACTAAATTCCTGCCCTTTCGCTCTGACTCCCACAAATGGGGCTCAGACACTTCAGTGAATTTGGTCCCACTGCTCTGTGACCCAGCTCACATACATGTTTTTCTTGGACACAATTTTTTTGGACTCATTTCCTAAAGATCCGCATCCCTTCCACATGATGCCCGGGGGGAAACAAGGCTCAGGAATTAAGGGTTAGGGGAAGGCTTGAGGGGCTTGCTTAGGAGGACGAGGAGGGCCCTCCACTGGATGCCCTGAGGAGGACTCAGGCAGAGTAAATAAACATCTGTAGATGATGTTTAGATATCTGTGAGAGTATGTTTAGATCTCCTGGCTGCAGCCAGGAAGGTCAGCTTTCCAATTCCCCCCTGCTGGAAAAAAAAAGTCTTACTTCTGAAAATCCTTGATGACCATGTTGGATCAGAGCATATAAAAAATGATACAGTAATAGTCAAAGAAAAAGCAACAAGGCCATGCTGTACAGGCTACAGGTGGAACAACAATATCAAAACAGCACCCGATGAAGAATTATCCATGAGGAAGTTAACATGCTTAGTTGTCATGGAGACAAACCTCCAGCCAGAGTTGTGAAAACATCACTTGAACCTTCATAACTCAGCTGGTGCAACAACCAAGTTCCTCTGACTCACTTTAAGTTTCTCATGTACACAGAAGGAGATGAAGTGGCGGGATAATCAACAGATGACATTCAGACAAACAAAAGTCATTTGTTGTCATTTGATTCATTTCTCATGAAGTCGTCTGCAGCCATTCGGCACAGAGTGGTTTGGCTGAGCCCAGTTTACATTAGAATTAATGTGTTTAGACTGAGCTAATTTTTGCATGCACGTGTTATTTTCCCCAAACACGTGCACACGCATTTGCCAAAGATCTGACAGCATCCAGACCGGAGAGAGAGGACTCCTAATGACCAGTGGTTGGACTGAAACTGACTGTGTGTGTGTGTGTGTGTGTTAGAGAGAGTCTGCATTTGTGCTGTTTTTGTTAAGGGTGTGTGTTGCAGAGCAAGACTCGAGGGGGGGGGGATCCCAGGCTGAGAGCAGAACAGCTTGGACCTCTAGTTATCCCAGGGGTCTCTGGGGCCCGACACCTGTGCTATTGCCTCACGTTAGAGGAATGAGACGTCTCAAGTTTGTGGTCCAAGCACATGTGTGTCTAAACAGGACACAGCTGCGATTTTTGTGTATATATGTGTGTGTGTGTGTGTATGTGTGTGAGAAAGAGCGAGATGTGGCGCCTAGTCTCAAATGAGGTGTTGCCCTCACCTCCGAGATCAACCACCTGTGTGCCTGTATCGTGTGTCTGCATGTATGTGTGTATAAGTGTGTGTCTGTGTGTAATGAGATCCATCATGGGTGTGTTGCCTCTATAATCACACTGTTACATTTATCACTGTGATTATAATGCAATTACAGCTTCCATACAGTGGTTCGCTCATTGCGCAGCATGTCTGTTTATAAAAGTCCACCAAGGAAAACCATTTCCTCAACAAATGTACTCTGACGTTGTGTATCGCACCCAAGGGCACAAAGGTATGTATATTGAATTATATATGGCGTGTAAGAGTTTAACAGGCCACAGGAGTTATGGTGAAGTATTGGAAAATTAGTTTTTTTGGAGTTTTTTTTTTTGTATTTTTAATAAGGATCTGATAAAAACATCTTACAGTAAAACAACATGATCACTAGTAGGTATGGGTAAAAATGATGATGCTAGTTTCAGTGCCAGTTTGATTAGTTGATTAATTGAATCTATCAGCAAAAACATTTATTCCAAATTATTACTGGTAATAATATAATACTTTATTTATCAAGCAAAAATACCAAGTTGGAGTCCTAAATAGCTTTATGTATATAGGGCACTTTTATGAACTGCTTTACAAATGTGTGAGAAATACGACAATGTAGCAGAAGAGCCAAGTCTGGAAAACTAGATTTATCGTGGAATACCCAGCTGTGAATTTGGCCCTGATTGATATGGACCTCAGCCAGTCACATTTGTGTCGAGGATACCCATGTAATCCTCAAGGTCTCTTTTGGCAACTTCAGACCCATCCATCTGGCTCAGTCCACAGTCCAATTTTGCCATCCTGGAAAATTTTTTAATTTTCCCACAGGGGGATGCAACGCCCAGTGCCATTCCAGCTGCAATACACATTCCTAGACACATAGGTCTATGCATGGATATGATTACCAACTGAATGGCTTATCAGGTGGTTATAGATGTAAAATTACATCGAGGAGATCTTCCAAATTTCTTTAAGATGTGGATGGTTAAGAGTGGGGGCAATGTTTGACTTTGACCTTGTGCCATGAGGAAGAAAAACTGCCAGACTGATCACTGTAGTCACATATTGCTTAACATTTCCAAAATTACACAGTGATGTTGAACACATGGCATGGGATCCCCAATCTCTGCTCCTGAGAAAAAAGCCTGCACTGGAAACTGGAAACTGTCTTTTTCAGAAAACTAGAATACTGGGGGAAATAAATATGAGAGGACTTAGATGGGATCTAATTGTTTCCTCTGCAACCGGCCCTCGATGTAGGTTTCACAACAAGGCCTGATGGGGAACACATGGTGTTGGCGTGGTGACCCACAACTCTGGTCACATTTTTCCTACAACCCAGAAGACCCTCTTCGCCGACCATAACATTTCCTGACTGCTGTTTGCAAATCAAATGCATACGTCCCAGAGGATGAACAGTGTTAACACCTTATTTACCCAACTTTCCTGTTATGACAATACAGACTAGACTAGATGATTGATTGGTGTGTCTGCATGTGCTTTTCAATACGATGGAGAGGGAGATGGATTGAACTTGTAACAGGAGGTGTCCATATGAAAATAATGAGGAAACAATTAGAGAAAGGGGGAGAGGTTTGTTACAGGACATAAAAGGAGCTTTTTGCCATATTTCTAAGTGATTAGGGATGAAGTATGCTTACATTCAGAGTCCCATGAGGTAACAATCACCCAGCCACAACATGAAACAGAATATCTCAGGCTTATTCTAGTCATCTTGATCCACCTTGTTTGTCCTCAGTTATACTCACGCCATGTGTTCAGGCTGATGATAACACGGTGAGGCTACAGATGGTTTCACAAGACCAGTGTCTGCTGCCTAAATACACACAAGGTTGCACAAATACTGGACTACTGAATGACTGCACTGTCAGTGGAGAGGTCTAACTAATCTCTCTTTCTGCTGTAAGAGAGATACAGAGATGATAAAAGCATTAATGTCATGGAGTGACATTCTATGATACGACAAAATCAAAATTTTGTCACATTTGTCTAATCGATTGACCGCTTGCCAACCCCTTAGCTACTGCAACTACAAACTTTCTGTTCCCAGGTGGCATATGCAGTTTACAATGATAACTGCCAAATTTATTACTCAAAGTTGATTTCGGACAAAAGTAGGATGTTGATTTTGAAATGACAACTCACTGGCAGATTTTATCACCTGTTGCTAGCTGATTAAGCTAACATTAACTCTATGGTTTCAAAACATTGTCTTCGGCTTTTTAATGTTTCCAGAATTTTTTAAAAAGACAGAAGAAATAGCTTCCTCACGAGAGGAGATGAATATAAACAGCATTGTTGTTGTACTACAGTACTACCATTCCATACACTTTTGCTCTTGTGCTTTTGGTTTTGGAAAGACTAAATAAAAAGGCACGACCCTCCAAACTCCCATGCATGCTAATCCAAAGCTTGACAGGCCGGCCTAGTAGCAGTTATTTAGCAAACGGTTAATATTCTTCAGCAAAAACTGTATCCATGTGCCCATTTGTGCATGTTCCCCTGTGTTTGTGACTTTTAAAAAGAGATGCTCCTTTGTCCACACCAACAATAGTCCTCTTGTTCCAAAACAGCACCCATCATCTTAAAGTGTGAGAGTAAGCCACTTTTATAGGCTCTTAAAGCTGAACCATAACTGGGTGCAGAATGGCGGGTCAAACTTGGCTTTGACAGTACTGGAAAAAAACAAGAGATAGGGAAAAGTATTTCTTTTGATTGTAGAGGCAGATGATGTCATTGAAGAAATATGATATGATCTTGTGATATCAATTTTCTGAATTATATAGAGCCTACTTGTGTATGAGAGCTTCACTGTATGTCTCAGCCTTCTTGTTTGTTGTCCGTGACATTGAGATTTGTCTTTCTGTAGAGTATCAAGGAAGCAAACTCACACACACAAACACACATTTAAAGCTTTTTCAATCAATATTGATTGACAAAGTGACTATGTATAGTGTGAATGTGGTTGCTTGTAGTGATGCACTGACCAACTATGCAGTTCTCCTCAGCTCAATAGAGTGTTTTAATATCTTTCAGCTCATGATTTGGTTTTATGGCCCTTAACTTTACTAGTTTTGTTCACTCTCACTGCTCCCATCAGCTTTATTTCTAGCCACAGCAGGCTGTTTTCAGCAAAAGAGCTCTAAAAACCTAATGCACACTATCTGCCCAGCACTATCTGCCTGTTGGCCAGAAACATGACTCCAAATGAATGCTAATGTTGCTCTGAATGTGCTAGATTTGTAGCCAAATTCACCATAACAACTTTATATGGTAATAATCTGGTCAGTGTTGTTCTTGCGCTGCCCCTAAGTGGCCCAAAAAAAAAGAAAAATTTCATGCATATTTAAATATCACTACACGAGAACTCATAAAATAACATTTGAATAGTATTAGTCTGACATCACCAATATTTAATGAGCCTCAAATGTCAATTGTCCTTTTAAATTCCCTTTCTGATACTTTATAACTATTTTACTCATGAGACCTCCTTTGAAATCTGCTTAAACTTAAACTAATGCATAAACTCTTGCTCAGCTGCTAGTATTCTTTATATATATATATGAAAGAATACTTTGTGACCTTGTCATAAAATATTTTTGTTATTTATGCATATTATTCTTTTCTCATTGATCTCTGTGTTCCATACACAGATATTTTTGAGTCTAGGGGAAATGGTGAAACCAAACAAACCACATGAGGAATGTGTGAGGTGTGGTGATTTAACAGGCTTGTTAAGACTTTGTGTTTCTTCTAGGCATGACTTCTATGTCTCACCATTATTTTTACAGGTTTGCACAGTGGCTGAGGTATCTTTAAAATCCTCCACCCGTAGCAAAAGCTAGTGATGACATTTCTTTCCATCTTTTGCCTGGTACATCATGCTGTATTAACACATAGAAACAGCTGGTTACTGTCTGTTTGTTTAAGCATCTCCCCAGACATTTCTTACCACCCCACAGCTTTAATTTTCACACAGGACAAAAGCCAGCCTGTGATCCCCATTGAATTCCCGTTTCCAATAATCTTAGGAAAAGAAACTCCTCCTGTCCAAGAGTTTTAGTGATAGCAGCAGGTTTGTACTGACCTCCCTTCCCTTCCAATCACACAGTCACATGCTCCACTTTTTCATCATTGCTCCACAGTTGGTAGTTCTTCCCTGACAGGCCCTGTCAAGGTCTGGGTCAGGGAAGATGGACTACAGGAATAAATGAGGCTCCTGATTGCAGGTTTGGAATGAAGTGCTTCCAACACAAAACTGCCTGTACACATCATTTCTTGTATTGATGCGTGAGGCTGCAACAGGCCCCTAATCTAAAAAGGTATGCTGTCAGTCCCAGCAAATCAATTCACTCACTTATTTCTTCTCCTCTACTGTCAGACAATTTGTGTCCAGCAAAAGAGATCAAGCACATTTGATTGAAGTTACCGACCACTGATGGTACTGTATGCAGCTCTAATCAGAGGAGTTGAGCATGATTTAAGTTCAAGAGTTATACTGAGACAATTTTTAGATGGTTAGATAAGGCCAAAATGTCTGCTTCAAATTCATATCACTACTGTCAGGTGAAAAATGTGCATCTTCGAGTGGAAACAATTTTCAGGGACGAAGAAAAACATTATTACTTTACCATGAATGCCATGCATTAGTGAGTTTTATGACGGTTTTATATACCCAGGCATTGTAAAATGTCCTCATTGCTAAGAAGTTATGATCAAAACAAGCTCAAAACCTGAAACTCACCAAACCAGGGCTTCCATCCTTTTGATGAAAATATATTCAAAAGTTCTTTGATCCTTTTTAAATCTACAACATTCCTCTGTGTACCGTTATCCTGTCCCTGAGCAGACGTTAAAGGGGACCTATTATGCTCATTTCCAGCTCTATACCTTTAATCTAGAACTCCACTAGAGGAGCTTTGCATGATTCACAGTACAAAAAACTCCTTATTTATCTTATACTGGCCCTTTATGCAGCCCCTCAGTTCAGTCTCTGTCTCTAACAGGCAGTCTTAGTCTCCTGTCTCTTTAAGGCCCCCTCCAGATGAGCCCACTCTGTTCTGATTGGCCAACTTTCTGGAAGCCTGCTGAGGGGCAGCTGTAACAGTTGTGTTAAGTTGCTGCTAATGGAAACCACTGCATTTCCTGCTTTTTCCTATTAAAAGCTTTTAAATTACCTAATAATGGGAGACTTTTAGTGTGAAGAATTTACAGGAAATTAAATGTGTTACTCACCCAATTAGTGGAGCTTCGTTAGCAGCCCTAAAAACCGGTTGATACAACAAGATATGGGGATATTTGAAGCTCTTTGCTGAGTGGATTAGTTAGAAATAATGCAGGGAGGATTAGTACAAGCAGAAACAGCCCCAGCGATGATGATGTTTGATGAAGAGCTGCAGACGACCAACAGGTAAACTACTTATTTTACTTTGCCGTGCTGTGTAATGGAAAAACACTCATAGCGTGCCAGCTTGATTTGAGTAACGGCTCAGAGTGACTACCCCCAAACAATGGAAAACACCATAATATTAGCAGAGCGGAGCAGTGAACTGATACGCTGTGTGTGGAGCATATGACCATATAAAGAAATCCATCACAAGGTGACGTCGGCTAGGGCTGAATTGATAGATAGAAAAGACTGTTGGAAACTTTTTTGCTCACAGGGATAACTTCTACATATGTTTACCTTATTATTTGACACTTTGGCCACATTTAATATGAACATCCATTATTATATTATACATTTGACTCAAATTGAGGAAAAGCATGATAGGTCCCCTTTATGTGCGTGATATTGATGGGTGCTGGATTCAGAATGTACTGTAGGTATGGACTTGTTTTCATGGAACAAGGAAATCTCTGCCATTTATAGCTACAGGCAAAAAATGCAGTTGACCGAACACATGGACAATCCTGTTCCCACAAAAACAGAGACCGTCCATATTAAGAAAAGATCAGTGGACTGTCATTGTGCTCAACTTCCTGAAATATGTGTCATTTCCTGTTGTACATTAGCTGTGGCAGCTTTTCCCATGGTGGAAAGGACAGCATCTCTCCATCTGCGTAGTGTCTATAATGGTGCCTATCACACACACACATTATCTTTCTCTCCCTCCCATAGCTTCTCTCTCTCTCTCTCTTACTGTATAGGAGACAGTGAGCTCATGCAGATGGACACTACTGTTCTTTCTGCCGAAGTTTCTTTTTCTGTATAAAACCCGGCGCCGCTCCTTGTTTCTGAGAACTGAAATGGAAAGATTCCCAGCACAAAAGACAGCATTGATCTGCTGAACATGTTTTCTGGTGGGGATGCAGGGTGCCTTGTGTTCAGTTTATAATGCTGCCCTGGTTTTTCATGCTTTCAAGACCACAAACTGTTTTGTTTCACAACACCACCTCGCTCATAGCTCCTGGGATTCTCAATTTCTTTATTTGGCTACATTTTACTTTCTTTGTAGAGGTGCCAACTCTGCTGTGTGATTACAGCTGTGCCTATTTTACTCAACTATAATAAAGTACAGTCTTGTGAACTACTTCAGATGCATTGTGTGCCTAATTTATTTTCTCATTACTCCATTTTAGGTTCTTTTTTATTACCAATCTCAGAAGTGCAATCCATTAATGATACAAAAGAACAATGAGGACTTTTGGAAGTGTGTTGCGAGGAGCTTGATATTTTTTTGCACGCCTTCAGTGTGCACTCTGCCAGGGGAGTGGGTGGTAAGGCTGGAGAGTCTACTTGCTGAATCTCTGCTCTCCACCAAACAATCCATTTCACTATTTCAGTCTCTCATGCTCTCGCTGCCTGTCTCTTGTCCCTCTCCAGATTTGTCTAGCATTAATTTATGAAGAACCTCACATGACCCTCTGTCCAGTGAAACATAATCCAGTTCCCTTTTCTTCCTGCACTACACATGTAATATATTTCTATGTTGAATGGGAAAAATCACTTTGTTCCTTTAAGTTATAATCCTTTAAGACTTCAATCCTGTTGATTTACATACGCCCCCTTTGAATGCTTTTAATGTGAACTAGTATAACTATAATAAATATTTGGTTTGCATTAGCAGTAACTTAATACAGCTCTGATGCGGTTGTGGGAGAGTGAAAAGTAAACAGCAAGGCTGATAATTATTAGGTGAAATTACACTGAATTACATGCATGCATCATTTCCTATGAATCCCTCATGTGTAGGTTGGAAATTTGAATCCTGAGTGGAGATGGTGGACTCTGCCACTGACAATGAAAACTACAATACAGAAAGAATATAATATAATATAATATAATATAAATATATGAAAGACTATATTAAAAATGGTGACCATAAATCGCATCATTTCATTAAAAAATTTGAAGATTATATCTTTAACATTACTTTTATATTTCTGCTCTTAGCTCATCTCTCTTACTTGATGACTCATAGCTCACAGAGATATTGCTAGTGTGACCTCATTTTTGAAGATGGTCATCCAGACATTGGAGCATAGTGCATGAGCAGAACAGATAAAAAACAGTAACATTAACAGTAAAAAGCTTGGACACGGTGATGATGATTCTGCTCAAATAACAGAATCCCACCACTGCACATGGCAGCCATGGCATTAGGTTGATATGTCTACAGCCACCATTTAGCCATTAACAACCATCACCTAATCACCACAGCTGTGACAAGTCTCAGCCAATCCAGACAGCTGCAAAAGATCCGTTGAATCTCCTCGAGGGAAAGACTTGGAAGGAAAGATAATAGACGTAAAGCTAAAGAATTAGAGGGGTGAACACATCTGTGAGGGACCATCTTTGTTTCCATTGTGTTCACAAACAAGTACCAATGTTGGGTAATGCATGGAAGGGGAAGCATATTATGTACAAGACTCTTAGGCCTTGAAAAATGAACAGCTTAAATACGCACATAATGAGTCAGAGACAACACCTGACAGACAAAAATAAAGGGACATTTATAATTCCTAGCTTCTTGGACAGTAGAATCTTATCTTTCGACAAATGGTTTCAGAGCCAAAGTCAGTGCGTAAAAGAAATGTTTGTACAGTCATCTTCAGCAGAACAAATGAGTAAAGGACTTTGCTTGTAAAAACTCTTAACTCTCTTCGTACTTTCATTATCACTTCTTCACTGAATGATCGAAATCCTTTCCTTCACATCCAGCTGACGCAGAGAAAGAGTGACAGAGGGGAGGAGGAAACGAAAGGTGGTCTGCTGACCCTCTCATCACACTTTTGCATCCTTCAGATGAGGAATGTGGAACTTCCTCCCTCTGTCTCTCTACGCTTACTTATGGGGTTTCCTGTATCCAGCGAGCACACAGGTCACAGGTCAGACCTACTGTAAAGTTGGTCTGGTAAATTCTCAGTGCATACCAAAGTACAGTTGCTAGACCATTTCTGTCTTCACTTCTGTGTTTTTTAAGAATGCCTCCCTACAGAGCTGTTCTACTGGTGGGCAGGGAGTCTTATAGGAGTCCATTTCAGTTCTTGAGTTTACCACATCACAGAGCTGAACTGAGACATTTATAGTTCCTGTGAGCACTCTTTACAAGATAAGAGAAACAAAGGAAACTGGCCAGTTTGGCCACTTTGGAAATATGGTCTTGAAATACAGAGGGAAGCAAAACTTTAAACAATAGCTTACAATATATATAACGCTATAGATCCCTTATTTTCTGTACAACTGCTTTGTAACAGGTTGTCATGGTGATTTTATTCACAGCACATTACCTGACTAATGATGACTTTGAAATCATATTTAATGCCTGATGCTTGAGAAGGCACTGAGTGCAGACGTTTGCATAAATTCATTTTCTGCAAATATATAATTGGTAGTATATGTATGTTCATGTATAACATTACAAGTTACTTAGTAGGGGGCAATGTTACATTGACCAAACCAGAATGGACAGGAAATTAAAAATGCGGGAATGAAAACATTTAAATCTCTGAAAAACAAATCTAATAAATAACATGAAAATAAACTAGACATGGTAGCAGGTAAACTGGGGTTTAAGCACCCAAAGCAACAAAAGCTGTGGCAATCTGACTGCTTTTTTTGTTTGTTTTTGATCTCTTTTGGAAGTTGACCCAACACCAATGCTTGTCCAGATATTCTTCCCTGTAGGGCTGCAACTAATAATTATTTTCATTATCAACAATCTGTCGATTATTTTCTCAATAAAAAGATTAGTCATTGGGTCTGTAAAATGTCAGAAAATGGTGAAAAATGATGATAACCATTTACCAAAGCCCAAGATGCAAACTAAAATGTCTTGTTTTGACCTGGCCAACAGTCCACGAATAGAGGACTAAAGAAACCAGAAAATATTCACATTGAAGAAGCTGGTACCAGAGAATTTTAGCATTTTTTCTTAAAAAATTACTCAAAACAACGAATGGATAGTTGACAATTCATTTTCTGTCGACTGACTAATCAATTCATCAATTAATCGTTGCAGCTCTACTTTCCTGCTCAACTAACAGGTACTTGTTCCATGCAGCATGTAGGCTCAGTGTGTAGCAGAGATCTTAGAGGTGTTTGTGTCAGCTCCTCTACTGTGTAAGCCAAGAGAAACCACTTCTTTATGTCCCCATTCAAAATACGTTTCATCCTTGAAAAGAAAGTATTCACAGAACAGATGAAACCCTTTTCTTCTCCCAAACAAAGCGGCAAGTAGGTGTTTGCTGACTGATTGTGAAAGTTAAAAAACTTTAAGGATGTGGAAACCTCACTCCAACATCAGAAAACTATCTGATGATCTGAACAGCACGTGTCTGAAGCAAAAAACAGTCTTTAGTCATGCAGAACCCCAGTCACTCACTCTGAGCTTGTTATCTAAACATGTTTAGTCTATGTCTGTCTCTGATTTCAAACCCCTTAATCAGGTCACTCGCTCTTCTTTTTATCTTTCATTTCTCTCCCTAATGGGTCCCTCACACTCCAGACACTCCTTCCATGCTGACCTCTTCTTTGACTGTGGTTAATGGTGTGAATTTCATCACTTAAAATGTTAAGAAAGTGTGATAAGTATTTCAAACTAATGGCTTTCAGCAGCACAGTCTTCCATATAGCTGAATGCCCATGTCAGGCTCATACATTCACATCATTGCATTGTTGTGATACTTTAATTTCCCACAAGAAACCGTGATAGCATGATGTTAGCTAGCTAACATGACGGAACATATGGTATAAATAATACCAGAATGGATGCTCTGCTTGTATTTATAAGACTGGCATTATTCTATATTTTTTCTATTTTTCTATTTTTTCTCTATTATGAAAAAATCCCATAAAAGACCAAGCCAATTTCTCAATACTTTCTGACTGTCACAAATATATAGCTTTCAGTAAAGGGCTAAGAAATTTCCTGAATCACCTAATCATTTTTAGCAAACATTACCCAAACAGGAATAAACTGTGAATTGGACGGGGACTATTTTTAACCATGGATTTATAACCATTGGTGCAGTATTGAGTATTTACAGCTGCACAGACAATACTTGTACATAGGATTAATTCATCATTGGTTTTGGTCTTTTGAAGGACCAGTGTATAAGATTTAGTGGCATCTAGTGGTGAGGTTGCAGATTGCAACCAGCTGAATACCCCTCCCCTTCAAAGCGTGTAGGAGAACCTATGGTGGCAGCGAAACTCACAAAAAACAGGCCCTCTCTAGAGTCAGTGTTTGGTTTGTCTGTTCTGGGCTACTGTTGAAACATGGTGGTGCAACATGGCGGCCTCCGTGGAAGAGGACCCACTCCCTAAGTAGATATAAACGGCTCATTATAAGCTAACAAAAATACAACAATTCTTATTTTCAGGTGATTATACACTAATTGAAACATACTTATGAATATTATATTCCATTTCTGCCAAGTGCGTTCCACTAGATGCCACTAAATCTTACACACTGGTCCTTTAATTGGTGGTTGGGGAGAAAAATATAGAATAACACCAGCCTTGTCCTTTAAAGAAGAGGATGTGGGGTCACTTTCAAAATGGAGGATATAGAATTGAGGATCTATAAGAAGTTATTAAGTTCCCTCCAGGCTCCGCAAATTATGTTTTCTAGATACTGCCACATTTTGAGAAAGATTGAGGTATGTAGAAGCCTGAAGCATCAAAATGTGAGCTACTTTGGAGGAGGGTATGCACTCTCAGCAACCAAGTTATTGAAATTACAATTACAGAAAGCATCCAACACGATTATGGCCTTATTTGGCATTTCAGAATGAAAGAGAGAGAAGGAGAAGGAGAGAGAGAGAAAGAGAGGGGGGTATTTATAACACTATTTGGAACAGTAGTTAGAGTATTGGACTTACTCTGGCACCCTTCTCTGGGAAACATTTACAGCCTCCGCTGCAGTCTCTTCCTCCGCAGGGGCCACTGTGTTTCTTCCCACCCTGTAAGACACAAACAGACAACATGGAGGTTAGGGATGGGTTGTTAGAAGTCACGTTATAGTCAAATATACAGGAAACAAACATTCTGCTGTCCACTTCATTAGCATAAACACAGCAGCCATATGTGTCCATGTGTTGTTTCCAGCCTCCATCTTTGTGCACTAAATGGGACACAGTGTGTAGTAATTTTGTGTAATGTAGGTGTGACTGGCTATGTTTGTGTATTCTGTGGTTTGTGAATACACTTGTTTATGGTTGCAGCTCTGTTGCATGAGTGTTGAAGATTGTTGCAATGTTGTCTATGTTGGTCTGGTGTGCAGAAAGGATGTTTTGGATGTGGCTTGAATGACTCATGACGAACATCCAGACATAATGGATAGCCATGTGTCCATGAAAATCCCATTCATCATAGAGGCTGGGTCCAGCCACTGATGGGGACAATTTGTCTTTGAATGTCTGCATACCAAGAAAACCACCCACCATCACAGGCTGGTCTGTACTAGATACAACACAAACACAAACACAGCCTGTGGGGTCACTCTGAACAAGACATGATCAAAGAAAGCAGTCGCAACCGACAGGTCAGAGGTGTCAAGACCCTAAGATAGCCGAGAATGCCGTAGAGATATTAGTTAAGACTGAACAGAGTCTTGTTAATGAAATTCACATGCAAAATCCATGTGGAACCTAGTTTCTTTGGATCCTGTGCCATGACCACATTTTCTTGCTCACCAGAAGCAGAAGCAAAATAATTTGAAGCCTTGACTAAACTGCAGACATAATATATCAAGCGCCAAAAGACACACATTTAACCCTTAACGCTGCAAAACAGATTTGCTCAAAGTCATTGCTGGAATTAACATGTCCCTGATCCACACGTTCTTTTAAAAGATCTGCAGGTTAATCACTGACTGTTTAGACCCGGTTTCCATTTCAATGCATGAGTGGAAACAAAGCTTTTTGATAGTTTAAAATGTTCCACTGAACTTTTCCACATAGTGCCTGAGAGTGAATAGTGATGAGACACACAAATGCAAGAGAGAAGTTGTGTATAGGAAAAAGGCCTTTCAGTGTAATTTCACTTAGCATGTACAAGTGAAACTTTGAGTATAGATATGCAGAAAGGCTCCATGTAACTGGTTCATCTCATGACGTCTCTGTCTTGTGCCTGCCTGCGTCCTCCACCTACACAGCCATACCATAGCCTGCTTAGGCAGCAAATGCCTCAATACCCTCCCCTCTCCCTTGTTAAAAAACCCAAAACGGCCACTTTATGCCCACAGTGGTGACAAAGCGGCAGATTAAGAATTTAGAATAATTCCCCCTCCTCAGTTTGAGAGCAGAACCCAGTACACCGACTTAACAAAGGCCACATTGAGACCCTCCTCACACACACAAAGACCTTCTTTTACTATAGAGACATTGTCCTTTAATGATCCCCTATCCCCACAACAAAAAGACCCTCTTCCCCTCTCTTATGGAATGCACAAGGCATTTGTGTGTTAACTATCAGTGGATCGGAGGGATTCCTTTGAAACCGCTGCTTGATATAGCTGAAACATGTAATGGGTTTAATTTTGACTGCACACTTTGGTGGTAGACTAACTCAGATCATAACTCAATACATGTACACAAGCAACATTCTTTACTTATATCATTAATTTTGAACTCATGTGAACAAACATGACATGAACAAAGTCTTCTCTGCAGGGAGAACAAGTTTTTTAGTTTCCAGAGTGGAGACTTAAACAAAAGGTCATATTATCCCAATAAGGATGTAACATAGTCACGGCATGACCTTTCTCCACATTGAGGTGGAAGTCAATAGCACAGACAATAGACTGCGTCATCTCCTTACAGACACACAAAGGAATCGCTCCCATAAAAGCAATTACACATCGTGGAGCAATGCGCCATCAATCCAACTTTACAGTTACAGGCTCAAAATAGCTGATGGCTGCTTCAGCTGAGGACAATAGGATTGTGCTACAGTATCCTGTTTTCTCCACCCACTATCACAATTACCCAGTCTTTGTCAAAATCACCTTTCCCATGGTGCAGTACGGCACACCTTGGAAACACATTGGATGACTATGTGTGTTAGTGTATCAATGCAACAAAGCTGGTACAACAAAAATCCACCATATCAAGAGGGAAATTTTACTAGAAAGTTTAAATGTTTATGAAATTGTTGAACTTCAAAAACTTGCTTCCTAATACTCGAATCATTTCCTATTTTCTGTCTTTTTTGGGGTGCTTTCACACTTGTAATTTGGTTCATTTGGTCCAGACGAAGGAGAAAAATCAATACATTATTACCTTTTAGTTCCAGTCAATTCTGTGTTCACGCTGACTTATTGTCACGATCCAAGAGCTGTAAGACTGGAGTCATATGGACAGAGCTACACCACAAAGAGAAATCAAATTCTGGTGACTGACATATGTTTATGAAGAAATGATTGATTATGAGCATTAATACTATAGACTTCAACTGGATCTCGTACAGCATTAATAGACGAATAGAGTTGCAACAATTAGTTGATTAATCGATTATGGCCAATTTCTAGGATAGAAACTGAATATCTTTGGGTTTTGGGGTTGGTTGGGACAAAAGAAGACATTTGAGGACATTACCTTTGGCATTGGTGATACACATATTTTTTCAGCCCTACTAATGAACATGTAGAATTGGGAGAAAAAATAGGCATCTTGTGGCGGCTATGTTTCACTCACTAACTTAACTACCAAAATACATGGCGTAGCACACAAGCTTGTACCGATTAGGCCAACCAAATGCACCAGAATTCTATGAACTGGTTGGCTGGCAGTAAAGCTGTCAATTGAACATGTGAAAAGTTGTGTCCACTTCCAAGAAAACTCTGGTGCAGATCTTTCGGGGTAGGAGGACAAAACAGACTCCAACAGGATTTTGTGATAGTAAATATGTAATTCTAGCATACATTCAAAAGCTAAACTATTATTTAATCCATCTGCTGGTTGTGGGAGTTGTGGGTATGCACGTGGTCCAGGTCCAAGTAAACCGAACTACAGATGTGAAAGCAACATCAGGATATATGATCAGACAAAAGAAAACAGGTCAGAGAGGGTTTTTTTAACAGTGTACCAAACAAGATCAAGGACTTTACCCCGTAGTTGCCAACATACTGCACCATGCGACAAAAGAGATAAATCCAGACCACCTAACATCACAGCGTTGGGTCTGTCTACCATAAATCTGACACCTATGTAAAGCTGTAGTGAAAGGGGATCTGCTCCCAGTCTCAACACTGGAAAACTGAACGCTATACCAGACTCAATATTTCATCTGTGGCCCAAAGAGACACGCAAAGAGGCAGGAGATTTCCACCATAGACGTACAGATGAATTGATGCCATTGTGCAGTGTCTTTATATAAAGAAATATCAATATTTTCTCTATATATTCCACAAAAGTTTAAAGAGTATGAATGAAAACATATGTCTTTGTTATGAGAGATGTCTGCCAACAGTGTATATGATATGAAACAATGACTATAAAACAGGTGATCTGTGGTTTACAATATGGCTCCTCAGTGTTGATCATCTTTTATGTCTTGTGAATTATCTTTAGCGGTCTGGAGGATCCATTATAGTCATCTGCTCAACTTCAAAATTACAATCACGTGCATAGATGTAAACATGCTTTCCAGAAACCCATTCACTCCTCTTCATTTATAAATTAACTTGCACATTTGTGTACACCGCTCAGCCCACACACGCATGACAAAGCCAAAGACAAACTCAGAGCATTCATATCTCAAACTGACTCAGAGAAACTCTCAAGCAGACTACTGTAAGGCTCTATTTGCAGGATTACCCAAACAGTCAGTGGGACGGCTCCAGCTCATTCAAAATGCAGCAGTCAGAGTCCTTACAAGTACTTGAAAATTTGAACATATCACCCCAGTACTGAAATTCCTTGGCTCAATACAGAATCACCTTCAAAATCCTGCTAATTGTCTATAAAGCACATATAAATGCTCCTGAGTACATTTCTGACTTGCTCACTCTGATTATAACCCTATCAGGCCTCTCAGGTCATCAGGCAGAGGTCTTCTAGCTGTACTCAGAATTAGATCCAGGTCTGGTGAGGGTGCCTTCAGTTATTGTGGTCCTGCTCTCTGGAACAAGCTGCCTGCTGACCTGAGGTCCATCACAACTGTGTCTACATTCAGAAGCAAACTCTAAACTTTCCTATTCTCCCAGGCTTATGGTTAATTACTGTGTGTGTGAATGCATGTGTGTGTACCTGTATGGTAGCACTTGTTTCTTGTACAGTTGGTTACATGTGCGGCTATGTGATAGGACAGGGGTTTCTATTTGATTGTGCGTTGCATTGATTTTTGGGGTTTTTTTTAATTCCTGTGTGGTATGTTTAATGTACATCAGGTGTATGCTTCATACTTATTTTCTTATATCTATATTGCTTATGTTACCTATGTTCTCATGTTTATGCCTATATTTTATATTTAGTTTTTCAGTGTAAAGCACATTGAGATTACTTGTAACAAAATGTGCTAAATAAATAAAATCGCCAAAGGAGACATAAAATGTTCCAGAGCTGATAAAATAGAAAAATAGGCTCAGCCTGTCCAAATACCACAAGCAGTTTTCCTTTTTGAGCCAACATCTAAGAGCCAAAACATCTCTCAAACCTCTCTTTTCAGCTGAATGTGTCTGAAGTGGGTGTATAAGTCTATTACTATAAATAGTGCTGTGAAATGTAAACAATAAATAAGAGATAAAATAAGTAAATACATATATCTTGGATCAGTCTGTAACAACAGAGCCAGTGACGCCACATTTGTGTAATATATATCTGTTACTGATATGTGAGTGTCTGTGGCCTTGTGCGTAAGTACGGTATGTGTGTGTAGGGGGCATATACTCTATATGAGAGGCATTTCACATGTAATATTTTTATGTTTTCCATCTACCAGCCTTTGAAAATGCTTCTTTGAATAACTAATTGAACAAGTGTGAAGATATTTGTGTGCAGAAGAACTAGAGTTTGAGTTCTTAGATCTTCAGGCCACAGTAGTCTGATTAATGTTTTACTTAATGAGGAATGTTGTTTTTGTTGCCTCCCTGTTCTTTATGGCTGCACTGGTGCCTCACTCCGAACGTCCACAGACTTCAATATTCTGTACAGTAAATGAAATAAATCCAGCTGGGTCAACAGCACTCTTTCTCACGGTCAGTTCTTCTCTCTTGCTCTCTCTCCCTCGTATGAGTTTATGTGGCTATGTGAATACAGAGAGAGGTGTTGCTGTGAACTCTGGTCATTCATTTCATTTTTTCACACAATCATACTAGTATAGCAGCCTAAGAAGGCAAAAAAACCGCAGCTGTGTTACAATGTGGTTAAGAGTCAGTATGGTTGCCAGGGTTACCTGCAGTATGCACTTATTTAGAATAGAGCAGCGAAGGGGGGAAACAAAACTATAATGGATAATGTTACAATCATATAGGTTTATGTTATGGCCACCGGTTTTAATTATTTAAATTTTGTTTTTGAGAAATCATGTTTTACTTTGACACGGCGGGTCTAAGTACTACAATACCCATGAGCCTCCAACACTATTGCTATTGGAGAGGAAGCCAGGCAGCAAACAAAAGTCAAGAGTGTTGGCAACTTTAAAAGCTTCTCTGTTGCAGTTGTGTACAAAGCACTGCACTGTAGTTACAAAATTCAGCCCCAAATTTACTGTCAGTTTTCTCAACAGTGTAAACTTTAACGTCCACCTGCTATTGGCGGCAACGCACCAGAATCTGAAGCACTGAGATTGGATATTTCTTACTAAAATTGAATGGTTTAAAATCATAGTTCATTTCTCACCTTACATTTTTATGTACAAAGGATTCCTTTGAGTTTTTTCATGAAAGAGCGAGAGATTTTCTGACGCAGTTGTTCATCTTTTGAAGTGATGATTCAACTGGGAGAGTTTCATGCTAATCTGAGCTGTGGAGTGAAGTGCTCTCAATGTGCGTCACCTCACATTGTCTATGGAGAAAATTATTGGGAAATCCGTAACCTTGAGCACTTGAAATAGCCACTTCCACTTCACAGTTTTTAGTCTGTGAACTGTAACTGTATTAGATAGATATATGCTTTTGTTGTTGTTGTAAAGCTGATACTAGTTTGTGTCTAGAGACATATAGCAGAGATAGAAAGCTTGTTTCCATATTGACATCGAAGTCTTCCGCAACTCTGATGCTGTCTCTTTCCGTTCTGCCCTCTGAAGGTCTGACTCTTAGTCTTTAACCTCAACAGATCAGCCTACAATATGAAAAATTAGTCTAATTGGTTCACTAGTTTCTAAACAAGGAACTGCCTTTTACCCGTGTTAGTTTAGGTCACGTTGTCTGGAACTTCAGGTCACCATCAGCACATTCTGGTTTGAATGTCTGATTATGTCAGTAGAATCTACGCATTCACCTATCTGTGTTCTCTAGGAAAGCCCCCTCCGACCTTGGTAACCATGGCTGATTTACCCTTTATCAGAGAGACTTCTGTTTCCCCAAATATCATAGACAGTTGTATATCCAAGGAGAGGCAGTGTCTCTCTCTGCAAGACTTGATGTTGCTTACTCTGTGACCTCAAGGCCCAGGTTTGACCCAATGTAATCCAATTTGTAACCCCTAAAGATGGAAAATTCCATAACAGGTAGTTTCCCAAATCATTCAAATATTACACTGCTTTTTCTCATTTCTGAATGAATAGTGAACATTTCCATCAGTCTTGGGTGTCCTGTAGGGCTGCAACTAGTGCCTACAATTAACTTTCAATTTTTTTTCTTAATTTTGCTGAATTAATTTATTGTTAAGTCTATAAAATGTAAAGAGACACTGAAATGTATCACAAGTTCCCAGAGACATCTTGAAATTTGATGTTTTGTTGATGAAGAGATATTAAATTGATCAATTTATTCATTCATTTATATTGATTATCAGCAAATTCTCACATTTGAGAAACTGGAACATGTGAATGTTTTGCCTTCATAAATGACAGACAAAATTGTTGTTGATTAACTTTGTGTGAATTGATTTATTGTTTCACCTCTAGTGTCCAGTCTTTCTTACTGTACCACCATCACACAGCATATTCAGAATTGATGGAGGTTAGCGGCTGTGGATTGTCTGTGGTCATTGTGAGTCACCACGGTTTTGGTTTATCGATGTGCTGCATACTGTAGGTTTACCACAGACATAACCACTTCCTGACACTTCCTGTCATTGTCAAACAGCCAAAATCAACACAGAATCTCAGGCATGAGGACAGGATGATGACAGGAGCAAAACAGCAGACAAAACATACTGAGGCCAAATTATAAATACAGATGCAGAGGAATAGTGCCAGATTTTGAGAGGAAGCTGAAACTATATATGCCCCCCAATGAAAATCAGCAGTGAAGAGACAAAAACAGAGATAATTTATGATATTTCAGAGTGTATCAGAAAAATGCACGATAAGACAAATTGGACACATGATCCCTACATGGTTGAAAGAGAGAGAGACAATAACAGAATTCAAACTTAAGTTTCTGTTTAGATCTCATAACTAGTAAAAAATGTGAAGCTCTCTTTGTTTTAAAGATACTATGTCTCTGTTGCTGTTGTTTAAACATCCAAGCATTCACAAATCAACCTTGATGTCACAGGCAGATCCTGTAACGGCAATCACTCTGAACCTCAGGTGCTGGAAATGACAAACTGCCTCTTTGTGATGGTTTCTCAGTTTTCACACATGAAACGACACAGTGAAGCATAAACAGTGTTTGTATGAGACCCCCCCACTGTGCTTGTGGGATCAAATGAACAGAGATCACAGAGTATCTAGAGCTGAGGATGAGTGTTTGATCTGTGATTGGTGATGACACGGTTTGTACCCTTCCCTAACTCACCCAATGAGGAGGACAACATGAAGGAAATTGAGAAAAAAGATGTAAAATATGGCCGCTGTGATAATCATAATGAAGAATCTCAAGGCTACTAGAGTCAACAGAAACTAAATCCCACTACAAGGAAACCTGTGACCGTAAGTAGTTGATCTGTGAGCTCATCCTTAATGAAAGATCTGACCTGCGGCCTTTCCTCTTTGATCTTCTTCTAGAGGAATGTCACTATCTGGTGGATGACGTCAGAGGGCTGCTTCTATTGCCACTAAACTTCATATTGAGTGATCAAACATTATCACACTCAAGAAGCAGGGACAAGAAAACAAACATGATACTGCAAACTGGTGAGGTGTTTGGACAAAAAAAACAAAAAAAACCCCTAAAAACTCAGATTAAATTAACTATTGCAGGTTTTTTCAACAATTGAGAATAAATGAGACCTTATGTGGAAGCAAGTGGACTGTCCTTGAAAAGAAATAGCAGTGCCAACTGCTCAACACAGCTTTAAACCCATTTTACACTTTAAAGGGGACATATCATGCTTTTTGTGATTTTCTGTAATTTATATACTGTTATAATGTTGAATGTTTTTGTTAAACATGGTCAAAGTTATATAACTTGAGGTTAATGTATGTAAAAATGCCGACTTCAAGTCTAAAGCCAGGGCTTCAGTCTGCTCTGAACGCTCCATTTGCAAATTTACCTCTACTTCCCCTTTGAACTGACATCAGATTGTTTGTTAAAGCCCACAAACAGTCAACAGTTTCGTAACCTTTGTTGTTAAGGTTGTTCCACAGGTTTGCGTGGTTCATTAGTTCCATCGGATTGGGGCTCGGTCATGTATGGATGTATCTGAGAAGTTTATATTTCACATAAAGAAAAAGAAGCTAAATCCTACTACTACTGTTTGATTATGTCGCCTCCAGACCAAACCAATCAGATGAGTGGGCTCATCAGGAAGGGAGCCTTAAAGAGACAGGAACTAAAACGGCCTGTTTCAGACAGAAGCTGAACTGAGGGGCTGCATAAAGGGCCAATATAGGATGAAAGGAAGTTGTATGTTTGCGGTGGCGCAGTTGTGTGTTTGAATATTTTGAACTCTGCACTTTTTATATCCATGTTTAAAGCAGCTACCAGTCTTCTTCCGTTTGCTGCTGCATCACATTGTTTTGGTCACTGAAAATACCATAATACCAAACACAATGGAGATCTGCTACTAGGAACATTGCTGCATAGCAGTACTAGTGGTCAAAAACTCCATAGGGTACTTTAAATTTAATTCAATAAACTAACCACAAACCACCACATAATTGAGATGAATTATGATGCAATAAATTATCAAGGAAGGGACACATTTATGGCATTTAATGTGTATTTCCACCACTTTCATTTTGATTGTGTGTGTGTGTGTGTGTGTGTGTGTGTGTGTGTGTACATTTATATACTGCATGTCAGGCCATCTCTCAATGGTTTACCAAGGCAACAGCTGCCCTTCTTCACACTAATGATGTAGATGTCAAAGAGAAAAGGCATATTCATTGAATTTGAAACACCTGGCCACTTTCAGCAAAAAGCTCTGAGAAGGTCACTGTTTGTGTGAGACATATCTATGATGGAAATGTGCTGCGTGATTTGCCTTGATACATATCTGCACTATATCTCAATGTCAGGATGGGAGAGATTCTGTGCGGCAAGTGTGTGATACTCCCTTTGCCAGCTGAGAATTATCTCTGCATTTGACTCACAGCAAGAAAGCAGGAAGTTAAAGGAAACACATTTGAATCAAGGGTTAACTTGAAAGTTTTGTTCATGGTAAACTTTTAAAAAATAATAAAAATGTAAAAGAGGGCAGCACAGTAAATGTATTATTTTTAAGTGTCTAAGGCCCATTTACAATTTTCATTTCAAGTGTGTCATAGGGACTTGAACACACTTAACCACATATATCATACATAAGACATACATATTTAGTCTTCAAACTCTTCAAGGATCAGATAAAGGCCACAACAGTGTTTCAGGGCTACTATAATTGCCATTATCACAGGAGACAGATGGGAGGAGTAAAGATCACATATGCGTCTTAAGCATATGTATATACAGCTCCTCCGGGTAATGTACTTCAGGGTTGCAGTGCATGTGTGAGAGGGGCTTCTGAAAGGTGTTTGCATTTCCAACTTTCCAACATCTGGCTAGAATGCGTTTCAAACCACCTCCTGAGGTTTTTTGAGCATTTGGATTTCAGTCCATCTTGAATGTTTTTTGGATGTGCATATTTAGCTTTCTGTCTGACAGCTAAGCGGCCAAGACACCTGAAGAGACTAAGTGCGTTTTCAAACCTATAGCTAATTTGCTTTGGTCCGAATCAGCAGATGAGTTGGTAAACTTGTTGCGTTTTCCTTGATTTGGTTTCTATTCACACAGAAAAAATCCATGTGAGAAGGTTCACTATGCTTATTGGTCTGTTGTGTCTGGGGTAGGAGCAAGAACATAAATGCAGGAAAAAAGTCCTCTGGCCAAATGCAATGTACTCCCTTGTTAGTACAGGTCGGATCTTGATTCATTCTCCAGCTTCTAGTAACTGCTGATTTCGCTCATCTGCATCCCAGTATGCAAAGCACACCTGGGTATGGGAGCCACTTAGCTCAAACTTGCAGAGAAGACCTTGTAGTTGGGTCAGACCAAGGTCGGATCACATTCCCACCACAAATGAGTCACTCCAGAGTTCATGAGACCGAGACCACCCCCTGTAAAGGGTCTCAGTATGGTTGTTTTGGTCCGCATTAGGAATATGATTGTTGCGATCAGATTTGGTCAAATGAATCGCACAAAAAGGGAAAACAAACGAGAGTCCAATTCAACCGGACTAAACTGTGCAGGTTTGAGAGTTAATCGGGTCAAAAAATAAAAAAAATATTTGTCCTTGCTTTCATCCTATCTGCTTTTAAGTCTGATTAAGAGCAATCTCACATTTGGCCTTTTATGTCATCTAGTCTTTGCCCTTGCTTGTACATAAACAGGACCAACTCCAAAAAGTGATTAAAACACTTATTGTTGGAGTTGATGCTATATGGCTGACACTAAGGCCGGTCCTGATGCTGTAGTTGAAGGCTTGTTGGATTCTTGAATGAGTCCAGGACAGGACTCAGGAATTTGGGTGAAGACGTTCTTGTTTTGCTGAATAAAGAGAATAAAGAATCATGTCCCCCATTAAATACCCCCTGTGACTGTGAGTGGGAAGGTATAAACATAAAACCACAAATGTCTGAGTGTGTGAGCGTACACACAGACTGCAAAGAGTTGAAAAGCAGAGCTGATGACCAAATCATGCTGTTATTGTTTCTGTCTGCTTGTGTGACTCATGTGTGGGCTGTAGGAAATGTTTTCCTCATGATATAAAACAGGACGGATACGACAGAATACTTGGAAATACTTTTTCAACAATCAATTCATTTATTAATTTAATTTATACACTTTTATACACTTATATAAAGGGTTTCCTCTCTTATTTTGTCCTCAGGGTGGTACTTATTTTTCAGCAGACTACTATAATACTAACTTTTAAAAAATGCTCAAACCAGAATGGCTTAAAAAGTAGGGCAGCGTGTCAAAAGTAAGAGTTTATACTTTCTGTGCAGCTTCGCCTTCCGGCAATAGTCTGACTTAGAATTGAATCAAATAATCAGATTTCAAGTGTTAAACAAACACACTCAAACAAAACAGAAACACACACATATAGAAGCCAGAAAACCAAAACATCAAACATTACCATGTTTATGTTGGCGTAGTTTTTTCTTTACTGAGGCATGTCTTGATATACACTACATGTCCCAAAGGCCTCCATTATGGTGATAAGGATAACTCTCGTGCCGGCCATAATGGATCTCCCAATTCTTTTCCTTGATAAACAGAACAACTTGTCTGCACCATTGCTTCTTTACATCTAATTCTACTTCCTGCCACACCACCATTGACCTCCTGTTAGAGAGTTCGAGTGCTGTGCTGTAGTCTCTGTGTACACTTATAAAACACCCCCAGACAAATACATTTACAAAAGCGGAAAATCAAACGGAAATAGGCAAAAAGTATGTGACGAAAGAGTTACTAAGTTGGCATGGGCCACAGATTTGTGGAGAAGAATGAGAGATAGGAGAGATGGATGCCTGACAGATATCATGTGTATCGCACCTATCAGAAACCACATTTCAGTGACTGCACTGCTTACATTGTGCTTCAAAATGGTTTAAATTGTTGGTTTACGACAAATATGAGGTTATGACAACAGTTACCATTACCAGTTATTTTGACAGAAAGATAAATGACATCCCAGTGAGTTGTGTATTTGAAATGGCCCTAAAAAACAATAATCTCACCAAGTTACTTATTTTTGAACCTTAAAATCTTATCTTTTAAAAACATGTTTCACTTATTCCCAATGGAAATAAACTTGTGTCAACAATTTTCTAAATCCAGCTGTCAGTCTTTTTTTAGTGTTTTTGCAGTGATCAACTTCTCTTCTTTCTGACACACACTTGTAGAACATTCCTGAAGCGCGGGAAACTAAACTCAAAAGACATGTTCCTGTTTTATAAAGTCTTCAAGGCTCGATATGAGACTGAATGGCTGAAGGAAGTTGAAATATTGTGTGCTGGATTTGCGAAGAAAAAGGTCACACCGGATGTGCATTTTCAGCTGTTGCACCAAAACTGTTGAACCATACAGACCTTTCATTTGCTCTATAGCCCGTCATTAACAGCAAGTGAAACTTCTCAAAGTCACTTTATTGATCATCTTCAAAAGCATTTTATATTTTTGTTGCAAAATTAAAATAAAGTATAAACCCTAGAGTCAAAGGGACAGGGTCACACTGCAAAGAGCAGGCCATGACTTTGAAGGAGACCATGAACTAGAGCAGTGGGACCTGAGAGAAACAGGGCAGACCAGAAACTCCCACTGTGCTCCTCTGGCAAAGCTCCAGTGTAAACACAGCTCTGGTTTCTGCCCTGGGCCTGACACAGCTGGACCTTCCCTCTCCTTAACTGGCCTCGGGTCACATAGAGACTCAACTCCATTTCCCAGTGGGCCACACTTCTAATCAGTGCTTCCTGCTACGGCCATGAGCTAAATGGAGGTTGGATTAGACCCATTTCTGTTCTGGACCTTGGTGTGCACAGGCCGACCCTGCATGTCAGACTGTGTTATGTTGATAGCCCTGCTGCTCACCCCTCTAATCAGATGATCAATGACATCCAGATGGGAGGATCCGTTCAGTAACAACACCAGAGGCCTGAGAATACTCGAGTTTGATATTTTATTCCTATTTATGAGTAATCTTCACAAGGCATCTAAAGATTAGGACATTCTTTGAAAATGAGCATAGAGGAGGGTTAAAGTTGAGGTTAAAATTCAGGTTTGATTTAGTCAGACATGTAGTAGACCTCAAATAATTATGACTAAGTTTAGTGTGAGTTGGGTTCAAAGATGGTGAGACAGTCAGGAGTGCTGGTTGATGTGAACCCACTTATTTTGTTCTTTATGGCAGAGTTGGACAGGAAAAAAAAGGAGAAGAGCAACAGACGGGATGAGAGAGAGAGAGACAGAGATAGAGAGAGACAGAGAGAGAGAGAGAGAGAGCGAGAGAGAGAGAGGGAAACATTGGACATGGTCATGTTATCACAAAGTGCGCATTTAACTTTGTTAACATTCTTCCCATGACACGAAATAATTCAGTCTAATCAATTAGACCACAGCTGGAATGGAAATAAATGGTGTACGTGTCTCGTCTAGAGGAGGAACTGTACAAGGCACGACAGTGAGATCAGTGAATGGTCTCTTGATGAGATATCGTTGTTGGGACAGTGTGGTGGGGCCTTCACACCACCTGCAGGATATGACTAGTTCCAGTCTACAGATCAGTGCATCACAGAAACCCCTTTAAATCAAATTTAAACAAACCACTCCAAAAATTAAATCATTATGTGGGCACCTGTTGAACCAACCCGTACATAATCTAGAAAGCCAAGAGTAAATTGGTGAGAAAGGAGTATGTATGTTCTTTGTCTAAACACAGTTGAAACAATCCTTCCATCTGAGCTCAGTGAGAAAAGTCACCTCTACTGAGGAGAGACAGATGACCAGAGACGCATGTGTAGGAGGAGGACATGAGGGGGAGGGAGGATAAATGGGGAGAGAGCACAAAACTGAAGGAGACAGACAGAGAGAGGAAGAGTGAGAGAGAGGGAGGACAGACCGTCTGCCAAGTGTCCCTTTTCGAGATAAATGGAAAGAGGGAGAAGGGACAGAAGACAGGGGAGATAGAGACCAGGGGCAGAATGAGGCTATAAAAGGAAGTGAGGGACGGAGCTGTAGTGAGTGACTGAAGCCTGGGAGGACTGGGAGGACGGAGGCTTTGGAATTCTTTCAGCATAGCCTGATGGGACCCCTGTGTCCCTCCATTAATCACTGTGAGATGGAGAAGGGCAGAGGACAGGGGTGGATATATATATATATATGTATATATATATATATATATATATATATATGTGTGTGTGTGTGTGTGTGTGTGTGTGTGTGTGTGTATATGTGTATATATATCCATATATATATATATATATATATATGTATACATAGTATACAGGGATATTCCAGAGACAATGTCCACAATTAATTTACTTCTGACTTCATTCCAAGTCCAATAAAAGTCAGTTTAAGCTGCTGGATTTTACTACAGCAAAATAAATTAACAGTAACCACTGGCTTGTTATTATGGGGAGACTACAGAGAAGTGAAAAGAAGCTTTTTTCCCCAAAAAACTTCATATCAAACAAGACTGCACATCTATTTATATAATGACTCAATTCAATTAGGGGTGACAGCATCTTGTTTGGGATGAAAGAGTATTGTACATTCTCCTGTGGAAGTAGGCTACATACGTCTACTTCCAACGAACGACGGAAGTACAGTATAAAGTTACATACATGTACTCCCAAGATGGAAGTAAATAAGGAGATATGTATGGATAGTTACTTCCTAAAGGGAAGTACTTCCTAGACAGAGGTAAATGCACTAGGTAGGTATAGTATAGTAGGTATATATATGTATGGCTTTGTAGCTCCAAGATAGAAGTACATTAGGTATGTATAAAGAGCAACTTCTGAAATGGAAGTAAACCACCTATTTCTGTGAGACAGACAGACAGAGAGAGAGAGAGAGTGTGTGTGTGTGTGTGTGTATGTCCAAACACATATTGTACCAGATAACTGGTACGCGTGTGTTGTGTGACTGCGGGCTGTCACACATGACTGGGAATGAAAATGAAGCATGAATTGTGATTATCCATGAAGTCAAACCGCTGGTATTCCTACCTCCCTGTTGCTTTGCACATGGATGTTTTTCTATTACTGTACATATTTTAATATCATTATTCTGCATTTTTGCTTTTTGCTAAGAAAATGACCGATGACAAGATATTGGTCGTTTGATTTCATTTGAAGAGGATCACTTCAAGGATCACTGCTCTTGAGTCTCTGGAATGACTGCAAAGGTACACATGGATATATACTCAGAAATGGGATCAAGCCAGACAGACCACACAGCACCCAGGTGACGTCAAACATCCAGTGGCAGATACCCAAGATACCTTAGAGCTAAAATATAGACTATATTTACATTTACTGAATCTCAGGTTTATCCCATAGACTGTGTCTAACTATAGAGCTGCCAGAATATGGGTCATGTTTATAACCTCAAAAGTATCTGGAACGAGACCAGAGGAGCTTGAAAACAGATACATAAGTTCACAAGTTTTAGATATAGCAAATTGTTTTTAATTAATCTTCTTCACACTACATGAAAATAACTCAAATTAAAAAAAACAAGACAAACATGTATACAGTCCCTTCTCTTTCTCATGTTCCTGCATGTACAATTTGAACAGGACTGAGTTTAAAATGTGAATATACTCAGTAAACACTCTCTAGAGTAGCCAAACTATGTGGGGTCCAGTAGGGCTGTAAAGAAACTCTGACACATTTAACTCCACCCTGCTTCCTTTTCCTGTTTAGAGAGCTTCTCTGGGTAATCTATTTTCTCTTCACACAATTCTGGACTCAGGATGTTTCCCATAAAACTGAACTTCACTAAGCCCACAGATAAACACGGCCCACACTCTCTGCACGTGTGAGAAAACAAAATTTGGCAAGAGTGAAAATTGGCTCACTAATCATCTTTCAGTATCCCACAAACTAATCTAACGTACAACTGACTTTACCGACCTTTTTATCCTTTATTACCAATACTCTGCTTTCAGTTGTATTCATAATTGTGCAGAGATGCTTGTTTAATGAGGCAAACTGGACACCAATGGGGGCAAAAAGCCAAGCTCACCAGGTCTTTCCTCACGATCACAATGCTGACCCGCAGAGACTAATCAAATGATCGCCACCACAAAGTCACGTTTTACAAAAGAATGCTTTTGCTCAGGAAACAATTCTTAAGCAAACAACAGACACACATACTGTACACCCACTCACACGTGAGCGCACATGCTCGTGCCCATCCATCTTAGCAAATGTTGCAGTACAAATGCAGAAAGGTCAGAGGGGGCTGTCTCTGAGGTGAGGGCAACACCTTGATGGAAACTGCACGCTGCCTCTCTTCAGTCACACACGTTCATGCTTGCACATACCAGTGACAGGGAAGCCCAACATATGGGCTTCTCATCCGAGGCTATGGCTTCCTGCAGCACAGCACAATGGGTTCTTCCCCTGATTGTTACAGCCAAGCACTCTCTATATCACAACCACTATTTTGGCAGGGGATGTGCTTGCCATTTTTCTACTCTTATCAAAGTCAGACATCTTCCCCTCGCCCTGGACACACGCCTTCCTCCCCCATAAAACAATCACATTTGAGAGGTCAGACGTGTCTGCTTTCTATTGGCTGACCCCATCGCACATCACTCATACACATTCAGAAGCAGGGTTATGCTCTTAAATGCAGCGTTTCCCGAGTGAACTGCCCGTCTGTGTAACTAATGTTTCCATCATTTGCATCTTTTTCTTTTTCTCTTACGGATATTCAAAATGTACTAGGTTTGATTTAGTTTGTGTGGTTGCAGTAGAATACCAGTGCCAAAAAGGCACATGCAGAAGCTACATTTATCATAATCATCCACTTAGCTAAAAAGAGATAACTGCTAAAGCAGATGTTGCCGATGGGCTTCCAGGTACTGTAGGAATCTGTGGCCAAAAAACTTCTCTTCCTCGGTCACATACCCAATTCCCACAACTCACACATCCGCTGCCACCATCATCCCCTCATTCCATCGTGCTCAAACACAGCTTGAAATATATTCTCAAACACCCGAGAATCAAAGCCTTTCCAGCACTAAAGTGACAAAGTTAGCACTTGGTGAACTAACTGGAACATTTAGAGGATAAAAACCCAGATATTTTCCTCAGGATTTGGTGGGGACCAAAAAAGAGCTAAAAGGAGAGTGATTATTGGACATGCATATTATCAGGTCAAACACAACTCCAAATACAGTAAATACTAAAGTTGCTCTGTGTCTGCTAGATATGTAAATAGGCAACTCTTTGCTAACAATTTCATAAGGTGATAATATGTCAGTGTTGTATTTCCAGCGTGTTTCAGCTCCTAATCTCACAGGCTCTTGCAACTCAGTATGTTAAAACATTGAGTTGCAATGCATATCATGTTTTCCCGTTTGTTTACCATGTAAGAGGAATGTGAAAATCGTGAAATGCACAAATCAAATCTTACATGCAACACATCTTGAGACTTATATTTTTGATAAGCAGGGGAATTCCAAATGTAAAACATCACGTGGAGACGGATGGTGGGAAACAGTACAACACAGAGGCAGGGGTCTGGTTCAAAGAACTAAAACAGTCCCTTGGGTCAGATTTGGATTTGATATTAAATAGAAACATACTTTCTGATACGCAACTGAGTTTGAGAAATTCTGTTTCTAATGGGAAACATGAAAGTATGATGTGTGATAGATTGCTGTTTTCGTCACCCTTTTTACCCTTTTTTAATAAAAACAACTCTTAACAGCCTCATTACCAACAACTCGTAACTACTGAAACTGACTCCTTAATACCCTTCCAACAACTTCTGTAATGTGCACAAACAAATATTTTCCCAAGCAGTCAGATGCTGATTGTGCGTTGCACCCTGAAACCAAAGCTATTTTGTTTTTACTTAGGTTATTTGTATAATCAATGTGAGCTGTTCCTTCATTTGACGATTAACATGCCTGAAAAGAGCACATGGACGGTGCCAAGCTAAAATTAGCCTGATGTCTCTCAGTATTGCGGCCTTGGAGCAAAGCTGCACAATACACAGAGGACCTGAGCTGTGTCACACGCTTTTAATCGAGCCCTGACCAAATCTGATAAAAGCAAGAGACAACGGAGCCTTTTCATCTAATCTGTGAAAATAACCCTTCATCTGAGAGGCCTGAGTATGATATTAAATACCTTACAGAACCAATGAACATCTGACATTCTGAACAAGCTGCAAAATACAGAAAAGCAAAACACACTCATGTGCCACACATTCACAAACACAAACACACAGCATCACAAAGGTGGGCTTAATCTTGTGAGAAAAAAAAAGTAGGCCATGCAATGTAAGTAGGCCTGGAGAGAGAGAGAGGGGATAAAAAATAATAAAATCATTACACACCATTTTTATGTGTTATTTTTTGGGCCCAGTCAAACATAATCATTTAATAAAACATCTGCATTCTCCCTTTAACATCAACTTTTACGATAGCTTGTAAAATAAAGGTGAATCCAAGCAAGGGTGTTTATACATGTAGGTGTGTGAGAAAAACAAAAAATCAAAATTTATGTGAATAGGAAGGTATTGTCCAAAATGGAAACAGTAGACTGTAATGTCAGCAAACACATGGAGCTGCTCCACTCTCGTATTGTGTCTTTAATTGTCTTAAAGCTGAAGGACCATGGGTCCATGCATTCATTCAGACTCCTCCTGACTGTCACTAGGTTAATACCACCATACTTTCTCCAATTCACTGCTACCAGAGCAGCTCTAAAAAACTCTCTGACCTGCTCCTCTGCATCCACTGCTCTGGACTGACTCAAAAAAGTGAGTAGAAAGAGATTCAGCGACATGCTCAAGGACATTTTGACACGACATAAAACTGCTTCTGAGATCCTTTCCTTGACATGAATATCAGTAGTCCATAAATCATGAGAGAATATGTGGGTTGAGGGACACAACGACACTGCAGCCCTGCTTATAGGTTCTTAGAGGGACATTTTATCCAACATTATGTAATTAATTAGTTCATTCATTGAAAACAGATATGAATGAATAACAACAATGGCATAACTTAGATAGTTTACTTAAATGTTTAAATGTTTAATGTGTTTTTGCAAGTTTTATCTCCTTAAAACTTTTGAATATGAAATTCACTCTTCCTTTTTACCTGAACAGTGTTTCCTTGCTGAGCTGAGACAGAGAGAGAGATGAACACAGAAAGGGAATTTTATACTAAAAAGACAGTGAATTTGGAAGTTACTCACTTGATTTGACTAACTGACACTGATGAAACTAACTTTTGCTGAACTCAAGAATGACGTCTGCAGATTTTGACCCCCATTTCTGACAGTGGAGTCGTGGTAGGAAGGGATGACTTCAGGGCCAGTACAGACAGAGAGATTACAGTAACCAATAACTATATCCATGTACATAAGAGCATGTGAGTATTACATTAAGACAGCTTTCAAGAGATCTGAACCTATCCTCCAACTCCAAATCATGAATAAGGCACATTTCTGCTGACAAGTCAGTTCTACTCTGCATTAATTTTAGTGCTATCATCATTGAGTGATAAAGCAGATAAGTGCAGATTGGAAAGTGTCCACCTCTCATAATAATGTATCTTTGGTCCTTGAAATATTGGGATCTGACTGACAGGCAGAATGACTGACACACACAAACACACACATAGAGGAATGTAATGGCACACATCTTTCTCATTAAGGAGAGTATTGGTTGAAAGTTGTAACATAAAGTATAAGTGCATCCATAAAGCACAACATGTCATGGTTGTCTGCAGAGGTCATGACCCCACCCCTCAATCCCTGACAGGTCAATGGTCAAGTAAAACATGATATAGCTCTAAATAACACCCTGAATTATGTTTCTGTTTATGCACTTTGCAAAAACAAAACAGTGTGTTGCAACATGAGCCATTTCTACAATAACTGTTTTCAGTTTAGCTATTTACCAGCACAAAGCCAAAACCCTCCTCATAGGTGGAACTCCCTGAACCAGACACTCCCACTGTCAGCACACTGAGGTCTGTGTGTGACTGACAAACCGAGCCTGGAGACTTTAGCGGGTTTCTTCTCATACATTTTAGTTGTCAATAGGCTGCGGTTTGAAAGAAAAAGCTTACGAGCATAAAACAAATTGTGGGTAAGAAAACTTACCGCGTGCACTCCTGAGGCGAGAATGGCAACGAAGAGGCACAGAAGCACCAGCCTGCAGTTCATAAAAATAACTGTTAATAATCAGCAAACATAATTATTAAAGACTTGCAATGAATTGTGCTCATGTTCATGCTCACCTCAGATTGTTTACTCCTCTGTTGTGTTGTTCTTGCATGGTCCCACTCATGCAGATCGCAAACTTAAGTCCCACGCCGCTGTTTCACTTGTGGACACTTCTAACACATGACTGACAAACCTGAGGCAGACCAAGACCCCCAACGTGAATATTACCGTTTACTCATGAGTCTTTACATCTGACCTGCCTGGCTCATGTCTGAATTAATTCACAAAAGTCCCATTTTCACTGTTTTTGCGTTAAAGAAATAGGTTACTGTCCTCCGGCTGTTCCTCATGAAACCACTCACAGAAAACAATTAAAATGTTAAATTTTTCACGAATGTATGTCATTAACTTGCTATCACTTTAATAAAGTACATTACTTACAGTCACCCCGGGATCGCGTGCAGTGGTAGGATGACGGAAATAACAGGTATCACGAAGGGATGCGCGGCTTCCCTAGCTGAAAAAGTTTCAGAACAGGTACCTGTTACACCAAAACCTTCTCAAATATTGTCACAAAAAACACCAAAGTGTGCCGAGTAGTCCCTCTCCTTACCGAGAAAAGTCAAAGTGTTTGTATGATCAGGGTTGTGTCCGTTTGCATGGGCGAGGGTGGCCGTTTTGGGAGGGGGGTGTGGTGCAGAAGAAACAAGACCAACTTGCATTGATCAGAACCTCACATCGTCTCGGACAAAGATGCAGCCAAACGTGCCGCCGGTGCTCTGCCGTTAAACTGCGAATTACTTTAAGAAAGAGGACAAGAAGTGGTCAACAGGTGTTTTTTTGCGGGCACTCTGCACTGTTGCGCACACAGTTGCCATTGCGCGCCGCCACGATGCTGCTACAGACAGGTACCCTGTTACTGCTGGCGGTTCTCTCATCAAGTGTAGACCAGAGTAGAGCAGAGGTAAGTGGACAATGTATATACAGTATATCATTTGGGGGAGATTACAGGTTTACTTTTGCAAAAATATCACCTGAACTGTGATATTTGATATATGATTAAGTTAATGTGTGCAACTTTAAAGCAGAGTTTGACTGAGGAGTTTTCTTCATGTAATTTATACATGCACACATGTATTCTCTATATGCAAGCAACTCTGCCCTCTCTTTCATGAATTCAGTGTGCTCACATGGTTAATTAAGTGTGTTAATCCCTTTTAGTAGCCTACCACAGTAGTTTAAAATGACATTTGTTTCAGTGTAACTGAGACGCCCGTTCGTTTCCCAGATGTTTTTAAGTCTGTGGCGATTTTATTTGTTTAATTTGTCTTGTTATTCACTTCTTTTATTTGTGGTCGGACTCTGTCACGCTGCTCTGCACTCTTTCTGTTGAGTCTACTGCCACTTCTGCCTCCTCCACTTCTGCTGGAGAAGATCAGCGGGAGAGGAGGAGAGGGTGGGGCAGACTAGAAACTCAAGTATGTATGTGTGTGTGTGTGTGTGTGTGTGTGTGTGTGTGTGTGTGTGTGTGTGTGTGTGTGTGTGTGTATGTGTGTGTGTGTATGTGTGTTAAAGAGAGAGGTATAGAGAGGTAATGAGGGAGACAGATATGCACTGTATAGTATACATGGTACAGATAACCATTTATACATTTTTCAGGCATGTTTCTTAGTAGCATAAAGATACTTCTGCTCTTTATTGGCAGCTGTCTGCTCCCACAAAGCCAGAGAGAAATACAACTGCTTTGTCTTCACCAGTCATCACCTGTATCTCTGTCAGCACGTGCTGCTCTTGGTGATTTAGGGATGTCATTCAACCAGTTTACTTCCCTCCTATCCCAAATGTAAAGGTGCACATTCCCATTTCAAGTCAATTAAGATGACATATCAGGCGTCATCAGGTAGAAAATTACAGTTAGAGCTGTTCTCGACATTCATGTGAATAAAACTAATGAAGCCGTTTCTCTCAGTTTACAAAATGCCATATAGAAGATGGTTAGAGATTATACATTCAGTTAATTTGTTATTCCAGAACAAACTAACCAAGTAACCTAAAAACATTTAGAAAAATAAGCATGAAAGTTAATTGACCTTTGAAATAATTTGATAAAGCAACTCATGGTCCAATTACTTAATTGCATTTTCAGGGGCTTTCAACCTTGTCACAGAGTCTTCATTAGTGGATGAAGGTTTGAAAACTGTCTATAACTGGTGTGCTTAGGGAAGTGGAATAACCAAAATATACTTAATCAGCTGTGAGAATGAAAATGAACCATTGCAGTGTAAAAATTATAAATACAAAAGTTCTGTGTTTCGAATAAGCTTGATAATGTGGGTCACTCTTTCAGTGAGGTTTTATTGGGAACAGCTAGAATGGAGATACTAATTCAGGTCCAATACAAGTATTTAATGATAAAGCCAAACTTTCAGTCATTAGACCTTAATATCTAACAAAATGAATCCCAAATTTTAAATAGAGCACAGCTGGGGAACAGCTAGACAAGGTGTTATCCCAGAAGAAGAAGGCAATATATGAATGCATTTCCAGATCCAGCTTCCACATTGAAGTAGATAATCCATTTATTACTTTAATGACAAACAGAGAAATCCAATTAGTTGAAACATATATAACTAAAGTCAGTTGATCAGATTTGGTGCTTTATTCAAAGCGTGGGTGAAGTTTCCAGCAGAAACATCTCTCAAACAGAAGTATGTATAAAGGTGAGGAAAAACAGACCAGATTGTTTTATCTTTGATCCCCTGCCTGCATGGATTCAGAAGCACAAACACAAGCTGGACTTAAGATATCTGGACAGAACGAGAGGAGAGGAGAGGAGAGGAGAGGAAACGAGAGGAGAGGAGAGGAGGTGTATGTCTGGCTGAACATCTTGTCACAGATCAGATGACACCAATGAAACTGGAATAATTCAACATTCTGGATTCACTGGCGGGAGTTGCATATTTTTGCCATCCACGCACGGGAGGTCTGCGACAGGAAGTTTGTGATCCTCTCAGGGGCTTTCATCTGTCCAAAGCAGGACGGTGAACAGAAAGGGGGGGTTTCCTCATCAGTTATATCCAGAACAATGACATAGATACAAGGCTGAGATGCAGTCACATGTTTTAAATTAGAATTTCATGTACACACATTTGCCAAAATTTGAATCTGGTGAAAGAAATAAGTGTCTTTGGCTGATGTCCACACATCAGTGAGTTTATCTCTTTGTGTCCTCGAACAGGACATGACTTTGAGTATCAGAGCCTCCTGTTTGGGCTCTTTCACAATCAGTAGGGATAAACTGAGGCCAGGAGTGAACAGACAGTATAAACAAGTCATACTCAACCAATAATGTGTGCAGGCACATACAAGTGTGATAACCCTGAACCCAGAATGGATCATGATGACTTTAGAAAGGCAATAATGGAGCAATAATGTAAGATTGCCTTGCCTTTAACCTCTCTCCTCTATTTAAGGATGAAGCGACAAGCTAATATCGTAAACCTTTGCTCCCATATTTTTTCTCTGCATCATCTGATCCTGAGTGAATTTCTCTGTTGTCAGAGTTTCTCTCCCTTAGCGGTCATTTAATCTGATCAGAATGAGTCATTTGTAATTCCTAAAGGAGAAGGAGGAGGAGGAGGAGGAGGAGATTAACAGATTCCTGGAGTAACAGTTTGTGTGTGGGATGTGTGATGGAAGTTTTGGGAAATGCGGTAGCTGGTGGGAAAGACAAGCTCCTCTGGGCTGCCAGGTTCCCACTCCCGGCTTGGCCATGATGTTCCAGGGCAGGGCAAACCACAGGGAGCATGAACACAACTCCAAATTGACTGGAGGAAGCAGCGCTGACAACTGTTAATCCTCATACAGCCTGAGGAACATGTGTGTATTGTTTGTTAAAAGCTAAGAATCTTGAATCCGTTAGCCCAAAGTGCCCACAAGGGTGCTTGTAGTTTGGTCTGGAACTGATCCTGTAGACCAGCACCCCCCACAGAGACAACAGCTGACCCTGTCACTGCCACTGGCCACCAACCAAGCAATGCACCCTGGGAAGGCACAACCTGTCTGACCCCTGTTCCCAGCGTTGTAAAAATGCCTACATTTGGAAGAGTTGCGATTGTGTTTGTGTCTCAGTATTTTGACAGGCGTTCATGGGTGGCAAAGATAAGTCTTCTCTGACCTTGATACTCAAGTAGTGTAGCAGGTATGCCCCACTTTCTTCCTCTTTTTGTGTGTGTGTGTGTATGTGTAAACACCTCTGTGTGTGTTCCTGCTCTGTGCCAAGTGAGGATAGGATTAAATAGTGGTTAAGCATGGTAAAGCCTTGTTCAAATTTCCCTTGAGTCTAAGAATTTCACTCGTCACAGCTGCGTTTCACTTTTCCCACATAAAACATGCCTTTTCTCCCACGCTTATAATTTCTGCACATTAATTGTCTCAACATCAACTTTACTTTTACCCTCGAGATCGGTTACTTCCCAGAGGTGTGTTGTTATGGCCAATGTGCAATTTAGTCATTTAAGTGTGAAATTCGTGAGTCATAAATGTCATTTGTGGTTTGGACGGAGATGGTGTAATGGATACATCTGTCTGACAGAGAGGTGGAGAGTGATGGAAGGATAGAGTGGAAGGGCTGCTGGAGGAGGAGAGATGGAGGTGATGAGGTTATGAGCCCCAGAAGTGGAGGAATGTGGGCTGGAGCCAGCGGTGATACCCCATAGCAAATCTTTTAGTCTCACTCTCTGGCCCCTGACCTGCACTTCCACCCATGGCTGCCAAATTGACCAACTGACGGAGGATAATGAAGTCAGTGATGATGGCATCATTAGATTTATGACTGTCTGTATTGTTGTATGAAGTGAAGAGTGAAGAGTGAAGTTTTGGCTGTTTCTTTCTTCAGCTGTTCTCTGTGTCAGTTTCTGGCCTGGAAAGCTTCGATCTCACTGTCCTTCTTGACAGGTGCAAGACTGAGAAAAATTGTGTTTAGTCAAGTTTTTCTTTATCGAAACCTTTCTTGACAACATAGAAAACATTTAGGTGTGTGGTTACTCTTTGTGTCTATGTTTGTGTTTTACTGGACAGTGCAATTCTGGTTCTGGGTGTGTCTGTATATAGATATGTGTGTGTGTGTGTGTTTGAACCTAAGAAATTGCTAGTTTTAACAATGTGGATAAAAGTACTGGTTTGCATTGTCCACACATCGGTGCCTTGGAGGGTTGGGCGATGTCTACCAAATAGGGGTGTCATGATTCTAAATCGAAAATTGATTGAAATGAGTATTCGATTTTGACCTTTGCAAGCAGGTTTGCGATTCTCCCAGCATTTTTTTCTACTTGCATATGTCAGGGATCCTCATTGCCTCTGGGCCCAATGGGGCCCATCTCTCTTTGGCTGGGGAGATGTTACTAGCATCCTGGTCGTCTAGATCCTCCGGCTCTTCGACCAGCTCCCCCAGCTCCTCTGGGCCTTGCAGAACCATGGCAGTGATCCGACACAGACACACACACTATAGATGGTGTTAATGGTTTTCTAATTAAGTTTAGCAGTCTTTCTGTTTGCTGTCCCCCTTCAGGTAACAAGAACAGGAGGCAATAAGCAGTAAGGAAAGTAGCCACTCAGCTAGAAATGTGTTTGGGGGGGTCTTTTAAATCACAATGTGATGATGGTAGGGGGTTCAGTCGTCTCTAGTGCCTTGTATAAAAAGCCTTTGTTGTGTGTTCACACATAACCTGACTAGATAATGCCACTGGGAGGCGTTCAATGTGAATGCTTTGTTTAAATTTTGTCACTGCATTGTTTTGATACCTTGCAATGTGAGAGAAAAGCTGCTGAATTCATGTGATATCATAAAGGGAAAAAACAATTTCCCTCCTCAGAAGCCAGACTAAGCTTTTATGGCATTTTTTCCTGTGTTTGACGCAAAGTCGACAAAGGAAACTGAACTGGAAACATAGAGGTTACATTGTCTTAAGTGAAGGACTCAGCCATCAGGAACCCCACCAGAAGAATTTTAAAGCCTTTATAATGCAAGAAGCTATTAAATTAGTTTATCATTTTCACAGTCTCCATGTTTTAATTTGAAACTCTTCCGTGCTTGCTCATCTGACAACAATGTAGCTCTTGAATGCAACATAGCTGACTGTAAAGTCTAGACTTTCTCAGTGACTGGGTTGTTCATTCTGTGTAAAACTAATACAAAGTCATTTTTCATGGTTTACCTGGAAATGTTGCTCCGTTTAGAAGTTCAAACTGTCTCTTGCTCCTGTATTACACCAACATGGGACATTGCTGAAAAATTTAGGAAAGATGTGTGTGTGTGTGTGTGTGTATGTGTGTGTGTGTGTGAGAGTGTGTGTGTGTGTGTGTGTGTGTGTGTGTGTGTGTGAAAACACAGAACATCCCCATGGCTACAATCAAAATGCACCTTGGTCATGCACTTTCTATTTTTTCCATGAAAGTGCTCCTCTTGTTCCTTCAGTATTTATTAATAATGTAGTGATTTATCTTTTCAGATAAACATCACAAAGTGTGTCTATTCACCCTCTGACTCTTGAAGTTGATGAAAGACTTATCTACATCTCATATTTGGAAACACCACCAGATTTGCCTTTTGACGTCATTAATTTGCCTCACTTGCAAAAGAAATTACTTTTTTCTCCTTCTTGTATTTCATGTCATATTTTTTCCATCTCAAGACATGACTCAGTACTCAAAAGAAAGAGACAGTATGTTCTTATGAAAACTGATCCAGATCAAATAAAGATCCAATCAGAGCTGGCTCAAACTGATTGCTGATCTTTCATACTACATTGCAGGACTGAGTGTTTCTAAACTGACATTATGTATATCAACTAATCAGACAGGGTGGTTATGATTAAAAAAAACTGTATATAACAAATTAGGTTTTGGCAGTATTTTGGCAAAAAATATCCAGGACAAACACAATTGTTCATAAATGTTGTTCTCTTATTGCCTGAATGTTGAGTCTGATAGTTAACAGAATATTACTTTCAGTCACTTTTGGTTTTAAATTCAGTAGAATGTATCTCTGATTTTATGCTTAAAAGTTGGCGTTTTCACTGCTAGGCTAAAACCTCTTGTTTCCAAAAAGCAAACATTTTACATTTTTCTCTCCAACTCTTCAGGAAACGGGACAAACAGCTTTGTTTGTAGCTCAATAGCCTCACATCTTTTACTTTATACAACGTGTCATGAAGAGTTTTCAGAAGCGCAAAGGGTTGTAAAATGTTCTAACAACCTATATCATGTTACAAGGAGTTAAAAGGAGTTATTAGGTCTTTGTCTACCATTAGTAATATTTATATCTATGAAGGTAATCTGTGGAAGATTTCACTTTGATTCTGCCTAGAATTATCAAAGTAGTTCAGTAAGCTAAATAAATAAATAAATATTGTAAGTTACAGAAGCAAAAAAGAGGAGGAGATGCTGGCATATAGAGTCAGGATGAATACAAGGCACTGAAGACACATGACCTTTTGATATTACAGATGAGAAGGCCACATGCTTCATATTTGTCCCATTAAAAGTGAATTGATTAAAGCTCTGAATTAACTGATTAAGCTCTGAATGTGGCATATGTGGTATGTGGTGCCCTTCAATAAGTCGGAGCATTACATGAATGGAGGCACTTCTTATGAACATGACAGTGATATCTGATGTGGTATAATCTGGTTTATAACTCTGTCTGTGAATTGCTTCTCTCACTGTGGACCTCACATATTCCTGCATACTCTTTTCATCTTAACAGCTAGAGTTCCTCTACATGGTACTGGACTGTTATGGCACAAAATTTACAGAGGAGGATTGATAGAAATAGCAGAACGTGAATCAGATCCGACTGTAAATTCACAGGAGCCGAGAATGCTCATGTATCCACACCTGGAGCCTTGAACTTCTTTCCTGGAAGAACAGATGCTTTATTCATCTCCTCCTGTGTTGCTCTTTTAAGTTGCTGCTGGCGGTCGCACCCTGTCGACTTGCCGGACAATGAGAATTGTTCATTTATGTAGCTGTTATTCTACTAAATTGTCCCAGAAAGGCTTAATCAGATAATTTTGAGTAGGAAATAAGTTAAGCCGGTCACATGACGTGGTTCACATCAGGAGAAGTGGAGATATGCTAATCTTTCAATGCATAGCTGAGTCTAGAGGCAGATTAAGACATTTTTAGCTGATACAAGAGCAGATCTGTTGTCAGGGTTCGCCATCTCTCTGCAAGCAAAGCTCAGGCCTCAAGGCGGTATCATCTGTAAGTTACAGTCTCCATATGTTGAACGGCACCGATGTAATGGTGATGTGGGAGATAAGGCCTGATAAAGAAACAGGAGAACAATAGAGAGTACTTCTGTCTATTAGATAGCTATCATCTGAAGTGTATGGTATGATAATGGGACTAAAAGGCTCCATTATCCATTAGTTTGTTGCAGACTTGGAAGCAAAGAGCAGAGATGAAGGCTTTCTTTCACTGGTCCTTGGAATTTCCTCTTTCTCACAGTTATCTTTAATCATTTAGTGTTGCCTCAATTATGTATCATATAAAAGTTTCTGTGTTTCTGATGAGGATATTTTAAGAAGAGGACATCAAAATATGTGCAGAATGCACAACTGGAAGAACCTTGGTTAAAAAGGATTTGTAATAGAGCTTATATGCACACACTTCCTGTACATGAACACTCCCTGATGGATGCATTGTGTCCGCCTGTATAACAGTGATGTTAATGCTTCCTTTATATAAATTACTAACTCACATCCCAGATGCTTCCATGTAATGTGTGTGTGTGTTTTGTAAAAGCGACAGAGACACTTTTTTAGTTTGAGTTTTTTTTTAGTTTTTAAACTTTAAACTTTAAAACTAATGTGGTTGAAAGAATTCTTTCTCTGCCTTATCATATTATTTTGTTGCTTGGTTAAATGATGTGTTCATATAAGTTTGTGAAAAAAGAAACACAAGTGTAACACTAGTGGGAAAAAAAGAGTTTATGTGAGAATATTCCAGGTCGGAGGTATTTGGTTGGTCATAAGTCACAGAGGTCATTCCTTGTCCTCACGTGCTGACGCTATTCCCAGATACCAGAGCACTCTTGAGAGAGACGCGAGGCTGACCCAACCCCTTCTTGTCTTTGTGAGCATAAAAGGCAAGGAAGAGGCCTTGCTCCTTAGAGAAAGAATGGCTTCCTAAACCCCACATCCTGTGGCACAGTGCTGCACATTCACAGGCAGATCTCAGCAGCAGCTCACATGAACTGAACTGGCTCTTTCTCAGAGAAAACAAACTTCTTAGCAAAGTTATTGCTGCTTTCTCTCCCTATTCTCGCTCTTTCTGCCACCACCTGACCATCTCTCTATCACTACCAGATTTGTTAGCAGAGAAACAGTGCAAACATTATGCATCAGATTTTGTTTCTATGGCACAGGCATCTCAAACTGATGCAGCTGCAAAGAGAAAGAAAGCAAACAACAAAAAGAAGTGCAGAGGTAGAGAGCTTATGATTTGATGTTTGTGTGTATGACTTGGACCAGTCCTGTTCCTGTGGGATTGTTGAGGAATGTTTTTTTTTTTACTATTTGGAACAATAACCGCCCAGAACAGTAATGTGTGGGCACATGAACAGAGCCCTGCACAGAAAGCAAGAAGCTCATATCTCCCAATGACAGAAACACAAGTGCAGCAGTATACATTTCAATGACAGCTTGCCAGATTTCTGTATGAGAGATAGACACCAAATCTGCATTTTGGACTTAACTGCATCATATATCCTCAACACAGGGCAAGAGTGCCATCAGCGGTTGGGTGGAGTACAAGTGTATGTAAGTGCGTTTAAAGATGGAAAGTCCCCTCTGAGGCCAAGAGATTAGTAGGAGTCTTGCTTAAGTAGGTTAACAAAGTAACATTTCATCCACATGCGCTTGCTTACACACACACAAACACTAGAGTCTAGTTATCAAGATGAACCGTATATTGAAAACTCTGTTTGAACCTCTAAATCCCCCTAATGGCCTCATCAGAGGTTAAGGGTCAACAGGATGAGCCTCTGAGGGTCATGTGACTGGTCAAGATGGGATGCAGATGGACTGGCTGATTAGGAGAGGTCAGAGACCTCTGTAATCTGAAGTAGGAATATTGGATCTGTTAGAAGCATTAATGTGGCGTGGAGCTGGCCTAAATGCAGTTGAGTGAAAGATGACCTATTGTGTTTGGTGCTGTTAATTTCAACTAAATCAGTGTAATGATGTCTAATGATGTTGTGTTATTGGACCAATGCAGTTTTTTCAGCCTCTTTGCCACCCATATTGTGTTTATTTCCCCCTTTCACTCATTTTCTCAGCATGTACAGTGAGCAATAATTTGCTGGAATTATCCCACTAGCTCTTGAGGATCAGCCAACCCACGTTTTTCAAGGCCTGAGAAATTCTCTAAAACAATTTTCCCATTTGCAGAGTTAATTTTGCATGTGAGGATTCCTGGGTGGATTGTTGACATGGCTGGTGGTGTCCTGCTGAAGAGGACTGTACAGTGTTCCTTCTTCAAGTCAGACGTCCGCTGACATGTTCAACAATTTCTGATGAGCTGTGTTTGCCGTGCCATCCACAGCTGGACATGATTGGCTTGACTGCAGCATTACTGTAGGCATGTCAGCTCTCTGTGTTTGTTGAGATACTGAAGTTAAGTGTAGCTGCTTGACTGTGATAAATGGGTGATATACTTGATGTGTTTTTGGTAGAGATGCAGTTTTCTTAACTTTCAGACCCCAGTTCTGGTCTCCTAACCCCAAATTTAATGACAGGCAACATTAACCTCACTCTTGGTCGTGCATGAACAGGCTGATGATTGACTGGTCATTAACTTGTGTGTGTGTGTGTGTGCATTCAGTCCTTTCATGCATTGTCTTACAAATATAGGCTAGATTTACCATGGGAAATGTAAGTGCAACTTAAAGATCAGATCCCATGAAGCTTGCAGAAGTTTTACGATTTCAGGGATTTTCACCAAGTCTGGTATTCATTTTATTGTTTTTTTGTGTTTACATCCCTTGCATGCATATGTTTCTGCACATGCACATTTATGTCTGTTTCTTCTTGCAGACATGTGCACTTGAGTGTGTGTGTGTGTGTGTGTGTGTGTGTGTGTGTGTGTGTGTGTGTGTGTGTGTGTGTGTGTGTGTGTGTGTGTGTGAGAACAGCTCTCTGCAGATGCATCTGCTTTTGGTTACAGGAGCCCTGAATTATTTCAGTGGTATAGATGAATACAGGTGCTGCCTGCAGCCAGAACAGGGCATGTTTTACATCAAACTGATCTCAGCAAACAAGTGCTACAGGACTCCTTAAATAAAGGAAACAGAAAACATAGCCCTGTTTTATTGCAGAATGTATATGTATGTAGGTAGGACTCTCTGCTTGGCCTTTGGTGTCTCTGGAGTATTGATGTGGTACTACTGTGTGTGTCTGTCATTTGTAATGCTAACTGAGATAAGACCAAATATTTTAGACATTTGGAGCTGTCAAGTGGGCATTCGTTGAAGGAACAGTTGATAGATGAGATAGACTGATACTTTCATTTACGCTAAATATGGAGCTAGCATCTGGTTAGGTCTCTCTGGAGAGAGTGGTATCAATCTTCTCATCAAACTCACAAGAAAGCAAAGCTCAAAATGTCAAACTATTGCTTCCAGATTTCAAGTAGGTACATCCAGAAAATTCTATATCTCACCTATTTTGTTGTAATGCTCAGTGCAGGTATTACTAATCTTATTGAATTGATTAAACAAAAAAACTTGCGTTTTTTAGTCTAATAAGGTTTGAATTTCTCCACTAAATTAATCAAATGTAAAATGGTGCTTTCATACCACTGACAACAAGTGGATATGAAATATGTTCAAAGAATCTAGCTCGCAGGAGCAGTTAATATGAAAAATAGTTTGGCTCAACTCAATATCAACCCTTGGCATTAAAAAGTGCTGTTTCATGTCGTACCATTCCAGTTAGTGCGCACACAGCTCACCCCTCACACAGACATACACTCATACTGTTTACAGAGCAAGTTGCACCAGGAGCCTTGTCTACCAAGTATGGCAGTCAGACAGAAAATTCCCCTCCTCCACTTCTATTCGCTCATCCCAGCCTCTCAGTACCAGAGAAGGCCAGGAATGTCAGAGCAGCCCAGTTCAACCCAGCACAGTCTGAAAAAAACATGTCTATCCTCCTCCACACATCTTTTATTATTTTGTTTGGGTTTTTTTCTGTTAAATCCACTCTCTCTCTCGACTCAGTGTGTGTAGCTGTGGACTGTTGTGGGACAGTCACTAGCACCTGTGATTTTATTGGTGGCGAAGAAAAATCACAAAGCAATGCCCAGAACCACAGAAAAGCCAGAATGAGTCAACTGCAGAGAGACCCTGATCTCATACAGTTTTCATGACTTCAGAATCAGCTAATAAGAAGCACTAGTATAGGTTCTTTTGCTCATCTGCTTGTGTATGTGTTGTTGCTGCTAAATTTATTACAAAGCACTGTCTACCCTGTATTTCACTGTGGTGTTTTATTGTCTCATTTAGTGTTGCTTAATGAGCCCTGCTGCCAAGTGAGATCCTTCTGACGTTTATGGAGTAAAGCTACCCTGATTGTCTCCATATGTAAGCCATGATCTATGGCTTAAGGCCACGAGCACGTCTTTATGGGGTGACTTACACAAGTTAAACATCTTAGACCAATACTATGGCACTGTAGTAAATTGACTGTAACAGAGCAGGATCCTAATGAAGATGCTGTATAAATGACCTTGAAACACTTGTTATCTGTATAGGAATTGGGATTGACCATAAAGGGACACAGAAGTTTGTAACACTCATTTTGACACACTGAAAGAAAAATGTGCTGTATAACTCTACTTGTTATTTCAGTCCACAAAAGGACCCAGATGTTTATGAGAAAGTTCATGGATACGTCCAATTTAACAATGTTGCACAATATTTACTGGTGGGACACAAAGCTGAAATTTCATCGGAGGTCATTAAGAGCAATTAGATCAGCCAATTTGAAATCAACCCAAACCACCAAATGCCCAAAACATAGAATGAAATGTAAATAAAAAAGTAAGTAATGCAACAATATGGCTAACTTGTGTACTCATGGTTCAGAGGCCATGAGTTGCTGCAGTTTCCAGTTTATACTGAAGCAAAACAATTTAGTCAGAGGGATTGTGACAGTCTAAAACTCAGAGATTTGGGGGCGTGTGAAGAAGAGAGGAGCTATTACAAATCCATGTGAGAAATCCAAGCAGCTCAAAACCACTGACATGCCCTTTAGATATCTCAGGGGAAGCAGCATTGTGGCTGACAGTATAACAGTGTAGTGTTGGTGTTAGATGTCTACAACAAGCTGAACATTACACACATGTTTCATGTATTGTTGCCAGATGCTGCAGTATGTTCACCTGCTAGCTGCTAACTTTGTCTGTCTCCTGTTTGGTGTCGAACATAACGGCATAGAGTAGGCTCATCAGAGCTTTTTGCTGAAGATTCATGAGAGCAGTAAGACTGAACCAAAACAATGTAATTGTTGGGCCAGAAAAACCAAAACAATGAGCTGAAAGTTGCTAAAATGCTCCATAGAGCTATGGGGAACTGAAGAGATTGATAAAATTATCTGTGGGTTTTTTAAGATTAAGACATTACATTTTTCACCTTTACTTGACAGTTAAAAGTGCAAAGAAACAGTAACCATAGCTAAAGGGGTGTGACATGCAGGTCCTGAATCCATCCACCAATGTTGCAGGTATGCATCTTAACTACTAGGTTACCAGGGTGACCCACAAATGACACCTTCCACATTACACAAAGTCATGAGCCACTGTTCATATAAAAATATTGATGAAAGCAACTTTATCTTGTCTTGTCTCTCCAGGCTGTGAGTAATAAATAGGCTACAAATGATCTTGAAGTAATCATCGTTAATCAATAACAGTCACTATTGTAGAGTTTATACCAGACTCTTGTTACACTCACAATTGACTTTGGTTAAGAAGCTGGTAGGAACTAAAACTAACTGAGGCTACATATCAATGGACACTTCAAAGGATGTCCATATGTACATTGAAAGAGTTCACTAAAAGATTGATCAATACCTAAGATACCTAAAATACCTAAGATTTAGCTAAAACAGACTGGAGCTTCATATTCAGCTAAACTTCAGAGTTTATCTTTGCATCGAACAAGGACTGTGGACCTTCTATCTCTTGTATTGAAGTTACAATAGGAAGGGATCTCCTCTCAGCTGGTATAGAGAGGAGGAAGGATCAGTTACTGTTTCACTGTACACATAGGCATGTGAGTATTGTACCAACATCCTGTTAATGAACCACACCATGTAAATGTAAAATACTGCTGCAGAGTAGTTACAGTAACTAAGGTTACAGGTGCATATCCATGTGAGAAGAAGAGCAAGCTCGACAAAACTCTGGAAAACAAAGTAAAAATGTGAAATTGAATGGGCAAAGTTATCTAGTTCCCCTTCAGTAAAATCCCTATCAATGTGGAAGGAAGCCTCTTCTCTGCTCCCCCTCAGCCGAGGAGATAAACAAACAGTGATTCCTCCAGTCAAACCATTTTCTGTGGATACCTAGATTTTCACACCATGGAGCCAGGAAAAAGTGTGTTTTGTTTTCTGAAAAAAAAAGCAACAGACTTCTGCAGCACTTGTTTCCAGATAAGAGAAACCGGAAGTTTTGTGCATGACTTTGGTTAAAGATGTCAGCCCCAACAGAGAATGGTATCAGATCAAATCAAAGGAAAAATGGCTTGCCTGTTTGATGAGCATGTAACTTCATATCTTTTGGCCATTTGAACAAACTGGGTGCTGCCTAGATCTTGTCTCAATTACCATGTGTGTATATATATCATTTAATACATTTAAAATTCATACAGTAAGTGGTAACATACTGTATTTCCATTTCCTTGACTGGATCTCATGATGGTTGTGTGATAGTCATTACTGTTGAAGGTGATCTTAATGTTGGGCTCTTACACTTTATTTGTTTGTGTGTGTGTGTGTGTGCTATATACGCACATATACTGACTGTACATGTAAGGGAGAAGAGGGGATGTGAAATGACTCATCCGTCGTCCCACACTTCAGCACCCCTCCAGGATCCCCCGGGGTTTTCTGAGATACTTTAGCATAAGTGGGAGGTTATGGCAGGAATATGCTGGGAATGTGATGTCTTTCAAAGAAAGGTCTGTAGATGACATTGACCAGATGTTTATGTGATCATTCAGTTTCCTTTAACATGCAAGGAAAGATGTTCAATGTGGAGCACTCTGGTGGTGGGAACATTTCTGCCCCTGTGTGGGAGAAATCAGTTCTGCAGCAAAAATATTCACAACACCTTTGTACAATATTTAAGCAGCAGGCTGAGACGAATGAAAATATTATAACTGTGTCACACAAAATGAAAGTTTTTAACATTTTAGGGCACATTTTTAAGTCTATCACCCATATTTGGAGGTCGGTGTGAGGGGTGGATTTGCCCACTTTGGCAAGAAGAACAGAGGCAGTGAGTCATAGAGCCACATAAAGCTGAAGGACAAACTGAATGACTGTACCCTGAGGGCTGCAAAGAAAGCGACCCTCTATGTAGATTTGGGAAAATGGGAAAATCTGGAGGCCATGACACAAGCTCATAATTGTGCAAATACTATAAATTATTTTCCATTTCCTTCTATTGTTTACACTTTGTACATAAATAGTTAAGATGCCTTTACTCTGTAAGAGGATGTTTGATGAGACAGAAATGCAGTTTCATTGAGACAGTATGCTATTGACAGGTTGTGGGGTTGTGGAAAAGTTGAGAAATCCTTTTCCCTGAAGGCCTTAGAGATAAAGTCAAAGTTTCAACATGAATACAGTACAAAAACTGCTTACAGAGGAAATGGAAACCAAGCAGCAACCGCAGAAAACACTGTGAATGCTGCAACACAAGCAGCCAAGCAGTTTGAATATTGAGATTGAAAGTTCATTCTTCACCTTGGAAACCAAAGTTGATAAAACAATCTCAGCACAAGGTCCATTTAGCAGTTTAGGAGCCCAGTTGTCGTGTAATTGTAGATGTTTAAATTTCCTTCCAGCTCCAACTGCTGATGAAGATTGTGTGATATGATCGAAAGGGCCAGAACAGCTGCTGATTGGACCTTGTGGTGAGACTGTTTAGTCATCTGCTGTTTCCAAGTTCAAAAATGGACTTTTAATTTTAATCTCAACTCAACTCAACTTTTATGCCAATGTGGATGAGAGATCTTTAAAGTGCTTAGACAAAATAGAATTTTGAATATCTACATTTCCATGACAACTGGGCAAACTCTGTCTGTTGAGGAAGATCGTGTGATACAACTGAAAGCTCCAGAACAGCAACTAAATGGACCTTTTGGTGAAATTGTTTTGTCAATCAGAGTATTGTATTTTCCTTATTCCTGTCCACAAGGTGAAATCTGTGAAAATGAATTTCAGATATACAAAACCCGGTCCATGTGCTTGCCATCGTGCTGCATCTCCTGACTGGGACCCAGTTATGCAACAGTTCTATACACTCACCGTATGTTTACATTGAGAGTCTTCGTGTTAATGTCTTTGGACCAGCATCTCTTGCTAGCCAAGGCATGTGATCTCGAAAGTAAACATTACTCATTACTTCCTCTCTCCTGGGTTCATCTGAGTGCTGGATTTCCATATCTGATGATGTCAGACATATTGAGTAAATGCTGTTGAAACAGTAAACCTTTTTGGGAAGAGGCTTGAACTGATGTAACCTCCAGCACCTTTACATTATGAAGGCCTGCACTCTGTGCATGCATGTGCCTCTGTGTATTATAGCCACCCCATCCTCCTCTTCTGTTGGCATTTTACGAATCTATCTCAGATTTTGTCAAAGCAAACTTTCAGGCTTGTGTTTCCCTACCAGCTCCAGCCTCAGTAAACAATCACAAACAAGCACGCAATTATGATAAGGCACTGTTTTGCGCAGCACTCAGTGAACGTAAACACCCCACCAGAGTATGTCATATTCATTTTTCATAGTTCAGAGACATCCAGACTTAGGAATGACATAAACACTTGTCCTGAGACACGTGAGGCTGTCTGCAGCAGGTTTACTGGATCTGATACAGAGCCACAAGTGCTCAGTGACTCACCAGCCACTGTATATTCACAGTGGACACTCAACACTGCAGAGCCTCAGGCTTCTGCTCAGTCTGTTTGCTCTGTGAAAGATCATGCTGTTTGGGAAGAGTAACGTCATCTTCATCTCCTGATTTTCTCACAGTCTGTGGCTCCAACACTATTCACCATGTGTACACCCTCTACTGTGCTGGTAGTCTGTGTGAAGAAGTGGAATGAGTAAAATAGCAATGACACAATGTTAAAATACAGGAAATTAACCAGAAACAATTTTGATAATTTACTAATTGTTTCAGTCATTTCCCCAGCAATTTTCCACCAGAAATGCCAGATGTTATCTTGTGTCTGCCTCTTAAATGTGAGGATTTGCTGTTTTTCTCATCCATTCTTTTCTCATTCGTGATAAACTGAATATCTTTAGGTTTTGGACTGTTGGTCAGACAAAACATACTATTTAAAGATATCACATTGGACTCTGTGAGTATAACAAGTCTTTTTAATTATTTTCTGACAACACCCCCCCCCAAAAAAAAAAAATTAATTGATTCATCAGGAAAATAACAGATTTTTTACAGTTATAGTCTTATCCTGCAATTAAAATACTACTGGAGTAAAAGTATGGCTAAAAGTTCAAAGCAAATATAGCAAAATATTGATAAAGATAAATGTAGTGGAGTAAAAGATACAATATCTCCCTCTGAAATTTAGTGACGTAAAAGTATAAGTGGTACAACATGAAAGGACCCAAGAAGAAGTACAAGTATCTTAAAACTATACTTATGCACAGTACTTGAGTAAATGTACTTTGTTAAATTGCACCATTGTCTGTATGCTCATTTCAATTTTGGCTCATGTATGAACTGGTAAGGCTTTCATCCACTACTCATCTCCATGAGGTAAAAAACTTATATTCATGTTAGAAATAGATCCCCTTCTTGTGGCTTAGCTGAACAATCACATCCCTCATCATCCTATATACCTGAGGATCTGTCTGATAAGGTCCTCTTAAGATCCCTTTTCCTCCAAAACATAGATCAGACCACAAAATCATCCACTATATGACTGGAAGAGTCATTAGCAAGACGTTCTTTTGGTGCAGATGTCAGTCTGTTCTTTGTGCCATCGCTCCCATCTGGTGTTTGGGTTTATGGCAATGCATAACGGACATAGAAGGAAAACATACAGGTGAAATCAAAGACTGTAAACTCTGCTTTCATCTACCTGCAGATTACTGTTCTGTGTTTGGAGATCCAGCATTAGACTTGACAGGGTGGTGCTTTTCATCACACACACAAACACACACAGCGTCCTCATCGTGTGTGTCGGTTTGAGGTTTGGGTTCCCTGGTCATGCCCACCAACGTGCAGGAATGTCTGCTCAGCCAAGTTTTGTCTTAAAGAGGACACAGAAAAATGCACACAAAAGACAAATCTGAGACAGACAGAGAGCTACAGGTGAATGTGGGAATATTAAGCAACACAACCATGAACAGCTGTGATTTACTTCAGTGGTGCTGACAATATGCAAGCATGTTCCCTCATCACATTAGCGTGCCTTAACTCCCTTGGTGACTTCCAGCACCAGGAGCTCTTATTGCTGTGAGCCAGCAGGTTTTTTTGTTTTTTTTTTATAATAAGGCACACATGTGCTTCATTTTCAGAGTAAATATTCCTTTCCCTTTATTTGTCTTATGACAGTAATCTGATGTGAAGCAGGTGTTCCTAAAGTTTTCCTATGGCATGACAGAAATTAATCTGTTAAAAAAAACAAAAAAAACAATTAAGGAACCAGAGGTGGAGAGGTGTGATGGGGTGAGTCAGAGGTGTTTGAAAGAGCAGGAATGGGAAATGACATGCTGTAGAAGGCCACACATGTGCAAATAGAGGAGAACAAGTGCACTGGGACAGGGTGGGGGCAGTTGGGGCTTGAAGAGTGTAGAGTGAAGTCTGTTTCCCATGATTTCTTAAAGCTCCAGAGCCACATATTGATTCAGTTATCAGGTATGTTGGAGAGGATTGCATGTAAGAGGGAAGACAGGGAATAGAAGTAAGACTTGGACAGGAAATTGAGTTATAGAAATTCTATAATTGACACTGACTTATGTATGAGATGTCATGGTTAAAAAGTTGGGAATGGATCACAATGGATGTTAATGGAGCCATTTATTTCTTGTGTGTGTGAGAATGAGAAACAGACAGAAAGAAATTCTTGTGGTTATAGCTGTGTACTCTCTACCCAAGCCTGCGGAGCATGTCCAAAGCCCTGACAGGCTTTTGGCTGGACGCCTTGCACGTGAGTCAAGCAACAGCTGGATGATTGAGGGAAAAGGGGAAGAGGAGCAATGGAAGGGAGCAAGGCCAGTTCCCAGGCTCTGGCCTCTGGAGAACCCAGAGGAGAGGAAGCAGGGGGGTGGGGTGGGGGGGACTGAGAGGGCTGAGGCCAGCTGCGTTGATGTCCTGCTGCCTGCATGTAGTTCTACAAAGCTCATCAATGACCGCTTGATGTAGCTTAAAAATAACCTGACTACGGGAAATAAAACCTTTGATACCTTATTAACAGCATCATCAGTAAACGTAAAGCTGCTACAATCTATATTTTTATATTAACAATTGATCAAATGGCTATATGTATGCGCAAGGGGTCATGATCAGATAATTATCAACCAACTTGGCAGTTCCCATCAGCTCTAGAGAGCTTTTCAGCATTTTCAGCTCAGTCTTTTATTTTTTTACGGCAAGTTTACTGTTTTGGTTCACTTTGACAGCTCTCATAGTGTCATTTCCAGCTGCACAAAAAGCTCTGTTGAACCCACTGTACACTACCTGCCCAGCACCAAACAGTGACAAAGTTAGCAACTAACTTTTGAACATAGTGGAGCATTTAGCAGCTGAAGAGACAGAAATTTCCCTCAGGAGTTGATAGAGACCAAGACAGAGTTAAAAGCAGAGTGAATATTGGACTGACATAAATCATGTGGCCACATAAATGCTAATACTGCTCCATATATTCTGGATGTGTAAATAAGCAACTGTTTGCTAACACATTTCGCCATCTCACCTTGAAAGTTGATAATATATTAATTTTGTGTTTATGGCTTCTTTCCATTGTTCCCAATTGGCCAAAAAAATAGTCAATGTACGTTTAAGATACAACAGAGTGCAGAATAGTAGTGACCTCTTGAATTATCCAGAGTTCCCTATTTCTGATTTATAAATGCCTATCTGTGGGATAAATCAGCAGGCTTGCATGAAAACACTGTAGGAATCTGTTGAGGCATTCACTGTGGTGATTTAATGTGTCAGTGGGTTACCTGTAATCCATCTCACAGGGGCAGAACACTTATGTGCTATAAAAGACAGAAGAGATTGTGCAACACACATTATGGACTTCCTTTACTTGGACGATGTTAAATGACTCTCAGCAGGTGTCCGTTACACAGCTGGCGAACACTTATGTAGGACAGTTGATGTACTGCTGGCTTAAAACTTAATTTTTACAATGATACAATGTGCTTTCTTTCCTTTTGTCAAACTCAAACCTACAATTTAAGTTGATGGATCATTTATTTGTTTCTCTTCTTCCTCAGGGTTGCGGGGCATCATGTGGAAAATGTGACTGCAGTGGTGTGAAAGGAGCAAAGGTGAGACTTCTGCTTTAACATTTGCCAGTTTCACTAACATTCAATCTTCATGTATATTTGTGCTTATTTGATATGAGGCCTTGCTGTTGACGCAAAGTGCAGTCAACAGCTACCATTGCTATGTAAATTCATAGCAATGGTAAATGGACTGTGCTTGTATAGCGCCTTTCTAGTCTTCCGACCACTCAAAGCACTTTTACACTACAAATCACATTCACCCATTCATACGCTGAATGGGTACAGGGGCTACCATGCAAGGTCCCAACCTGCCCATCAGAGGACACTAACCATTCACACACATTCATACACTAATGGCACATCAGGAGCAATTTGGGGTTAAGTATCTTGCCCAAGGACACATCGGCATGTGGACTGGAGGAGCTGGGAATCGAACCGCCGATATTCCGATTAGTGGACAACCCACTCTACCTCCTGAGCCACAGCTGCCCCATCAATGCTACCTATGTTCAGACTAATGGAGTCAGCTCAGTGGGACGGACAGGAGTCAGGCCTGGGTGGAAATACTGTGGATGGGGCTTAGTCACGGAGCAGAGACCAAGAAGGGAACAAAGATCAGTTTGAATTAGAGCACAGCTGGGCTGAAGGCCTTATTCCCATCCAACTGAGTGAAACTCTCAGATACAGATGTGCAAGCGGCAGGGACACCAGCCATGAATTGGCTGTGAGCTTTTGAGCTTTCAGCAATCTAGCATGAGAGTTAATCACTGACCTGAAACATGAAAAGATGCTATTAAATGACCAGGGCAATGTAGCAAGTACATTTTTCCCACTGAAAACAACTGCTTAAACTATTTTATTGTATTCAATGGTAAAAAACCCAAAACAAATTACAAATAGACATTAAAGGACAAGTCTGGGGATATTTTTCTTGATGTCAACAAATCACATTAAACCAAATCCACAGATAAAATAGTTCCCAACAGATTTACCTCCTACTACTCCTGTTTGAGTAACATTTACTAATATTACAGTGCCCAGCTGTTTTGAAAAATTGCTTTGACCTGTTTCAAAAGATTTATGTCTTCAGTAGGAATTAATGGGCTAGGGGCTGAGTGACACAGTTTTGGGAAGTTGGAAGCTATTTAGAGATGGACTTTGACATTGTTGGTTTTGGTCTTTTAAAGTGATTTGTTGACAATAATAAATATAGAAACTGAATATCACCAGCCTTTAAACTGTTAAACATAACAATTATATGTGGGAGGTGTCAGAAACAAGCACATATTTTTTGTGACTGCGGTATAAACATAAATACTTGCTCTCTATATGAACTGCATTTAATTGTTTGATCTCTCAGCCCCCCCCCCAACCCCACCCCCACCCAAAAATGTAAGGAGCGGCTCCCAACATGGAGGTCAGAACCCCCACAAGGGTTTGCAAGATAAAGAAGTTCTAGAAAGTGTGGACCTATCCAGTCACCTCTCTGTCTACATTTATGCAAATGCATGCTCTTTAGGTTTGTTTTTGCGATATTAGTTGTATTTTTTGTTAATAATATTGGACAATGATAACATGTGACTATGAGTCACTCATCAGAATAGAGAAATGGTCAAACTCACTACTTTGTAAACTCTTCTCCTGCCGACTCTGCTATCTGGCTGGTCGAGGTTTTCAAATGTAAACATTGGAGTACACATTGAGGAAAAGGTGAAGGGGATAAACACCAGTTATGATAGCGACCACATAGACAAGCAAGAGCATCTCTGCGTCCACTTCTGCACCCATCTCAACATCGGAGGAAACACCAAGGTAAATGTGGAGGGATTAAACACCAGCTGCGATCCGGGCCACATGGATCTTCTCTGGCAAGCATGGATTACCAGAACCATCCGAGATGCCATAAACACACACACTGCAGCCTACAAATTAGGGCTGCAGTCTGGAAACATGGACAATTATAAGCAGCCTAAAATGTAGTAAAAGAGGCAAAAAGGGATTACAGGAAGAAAGTGAAACTACAGTTCCAAGAGGGCAATGCTAGATGTTTAGAACATGTGGCAAGGTCTAAGATTTCTCCTACACAAAATTATGTTAATTTTTTCAGACTTTCTTTCTATAATTGTATCTTTTGCAAGTGAATTATAATAAATTGTACTGCTTTAGCACTTTAAGATTAAAACAAAGGAAAAAAATCCCTTTTTGGTTAAACTGGTTAAAGTAGTATATGTAGTCGGTAAGTCAACATTGCTTTGTTTAATGTTGTCACAAGCAAAAAATGTTTGGAACCACTGCTGTAAAGCAACTACATAGATTTATTTTTCATTGCAACTCCTGCTGTTTGTATGTTCATGTGTATTATTGGCTCAGTTACATCACACGGCTCCAGAGTGTTATCTGTCCTCTTAGTGTAGCAGACTGGCCTTTTATGGCTCATTCTTACAGCCACAGTAGCCAAACATTCAGCTCAGCCGACAACAACAGATGTACCGACTGTGTTCAGTGGAGCCGGGCCAATCAACTGCAGTTTCAAAGCACCTCTGTGTTTTGAAAAGTGCTGAAAGGCTCCAAACAGCCTTCACAAAATCTCCTTTGAGCTTTATTTCCAATGATATCACTTCCTGGCATTCCACAACAAGTGTTGCCATGGGAACCCCATGACTGTTCCCATGGTTCAGACCAACAGTGTTTCTCCGGACTGATGTGACTGATCTGATCTTGTGTTCAGGGAGAAGGAATCAATCCAAAAATAATCATTTCAATATGGCACTTTATTATTCACTGCTGAGTTTTACACATCAGTGTCTCATCCATGGATGCACCCACAAGGTTGTGAAGATTACTGAGGCATGACTCTCCCTCATGAAGCAATGCTGCCATCTAGTGGCAGATAACACTAACAACATGTCTGAATATTTTACTTAATTTTTTGTCACTGTGATTGACACTGAAGAGGCTTTATTGGGACCAATATTTGTTTTATTGCTTACAATTAAAAGATTACACAAAAACAATAACTAAATTTATATGAGTCTGCACCATGAATCATGATAGCCTGCTTCAAGACCTCTGAATCTGCACCTCAGATTTGTTCAGCGATTCAAATATAATGAATGAATGAATGAAGGATGTGAAACAAAATGGTAATTCAGTCTGATTATTTTGAGATAAAATGCAATGAACTCATTATTTCAATAAGAAATTTGTTTGTGATGGGCTGTTTTGATGAGGGAAAACATTCTTTTGTGTGCAGTACCAACTAAACCTACATGTACTGAATAGAAACTTGAAATCACAAACTTGACAATGGTGTAGAAGAACAGTACAGACAGGTGACAAATTAAAGGAAAAACCAACATAAAATGTCTTAGTAAGGTGTTGGGCCGCTATGTGTTGCTGGAACAACTTCAGTGCACCTTAGCATTGATTCTACAAGTCTCTGAACTCTACTGGAAGGATGAAGACTGTTCTTCCAAAAGATATTCCCTCATTTGGTGTTTTGATGATGTTGGTGGAGAGTGCTGTATAACATGTTGGTCCAAAATCCCTCATAGGTGTTGGGTTGAGATCCGGTGTCTGCGAAGGCCATAGCATATGATTCACATCATTTTCATACTCATCAAACCATTCAGTGACTCCTTGTGCCCTGTGGATGGAGGCATTATCATCCTAGGAGAGACCACTCCCATCAGGATAGAAATGTTTCATCATCGTCATCCCCTTAAACCCATTTGGCCAGTGGAGCTCAACCTTTTTAGCTTGTGGACACTTAAAATGAAAAAGTGTCTCCTTGTGACCCTTGATGACAAGAAGACATGAGAAATTCCACCGAAAACTGATTTTTTTCTCCTGTAACTTTTTTTATTTGAAGGAGTCCTAAACAGCTAAAAAAATATGTATTTCACAAGAAAAAAGCAAAACATTTCAGAAAAGTTAAAAAACAAAACATAATTTTGTGTAACAAAAATATCTTATTCTTCATTATCTCTTCAATTATTTGGAGACCCTCAAATTTCGTAGGTATCCCTTTCAGGGGCCCCGACCCCCAGGTTGGGAACCACTGCCTTAGACCACCAGGATGCCTCCCTCTGGGAATGTTTATCCAAAATCCATTAAAGACAGCTTGAATGCTGGGCACAGTGTAACACTACTGGCCACGTACAGAGGAGCTTTGTCACAATGTCATTCAATACTTATTCTGTTTCCTGTGAAATTTGACTTTTATTAAACTATAAAATTACTTGTGTTGAGCATTTAAGGTTTAAGTTATTCCTGCTCTTTTGCCCTTGTATCATTAATATGATCCCCTGTGCTTCATAGGGTGAGCGTGGATTTCCAGGTCTTCAAGGCAATATGGGATTCCCAGGGATGCAGGGACCTGAGGGGCCTCCAGGGCCAATGGGGCCCAAGGTCAGTACAAATTCACATATACACATTAAAATAAATAACCTTCAATAACTTTCTGATTACTTCATTTTTGTTCCCCAGTCCACACATGTGACATTGTGAACAAAGTTTTATCCCCAAAATGTAATGAATACATGCCATACAGACACACAGAGCTTGTCAGAATTTATTTCTCTCTCTCATGATGACCATGCTGTCATTTATTTCTTTTTAGGGGGATCTGGGTGAGCCTGGGGCTCCTGGAATAAAAGGAGTGCGAGTAAGTAGCTAACCATCAAAATTATGATACAGTCTGATATAAGCAGTGTAGTATGATATGAGACAGACTTACACAAATCCTACAAATTATTGCTTATGTTGTAGTTGCTGTATTGTCATGAGATAGTAATGTTGATATGGTGGTGATCTCGCAGGGCCCTCCTGGTCTGGCAGGTTTCCCAGGAAACCCAGGACTACCAGTAAGTTCATTTGATCTGCCTTCATGTCTCACATCCTGCAAGATCCAGTAAATTATTTGTCACTGTGTAACTGCAAATTGTCTCTAATTGTCCTGCTTATAGGGTATCAACGGAAATGATGGTCCACCTGGTGCACCAGGTATCCCAGGATGCAATGGGACTAAAGTAAGCCTCTTCTAAAACTGATCAACAGCCTCCACACCTAATATTTTCTGTTGTTTTATAACCTGCAGACTGTTTTTGCCTTCTGAATGTGTTATGTGTATGTTTCAGGGAGAAAGAGGCAGGGATGGCACTCCTGGTTTTCCTGGTCTTCAAGGACCACCTGTAAGCAACCGCAATCCACATGACAAACAACACCTCATTGAGCAGCACACATTTCAGTTATTACACCTTTCCTGTGAAAACATCGCGAAAAACATCAAAATTACAAGAAAGGCTGCTTTGTTTTTATACTGACTGCCAACTGTTTTGGGGATTTGTCCAGTTGGACAAGACCGAAGTTAAAACATTACAGTTATAACATTTGAAATACAAGATTTCCACATGACATAGCAATATGTTAACTGAGCATCATCTCGTAAAAGGATATATATATCTGCCAGAATATGTTACATGTATAGATGTATGTTTCTACTGTCCTCTCTTCTCAGGGTATCCCAGGAATTCCTGGAATGAAGGTCAGTTGAAATTTTATGAAAATTTAACATTTTATATGCAAATATGTTTGTAAAACAAGAAAAAAATAATGCATCCACCAGTAAATGTTCTACAAAACCTCTTTTTTGTTGTTTTGTATCCTGCAGGGTGACCCTGGTGGTTTGATTGGGCTGGTTCCCCTGAAAGGAGAAAAAGGGTTGCAAGGCACACCTGGATTTCCTGTACGTTTTATGCGTTTGTTTGTGTGAATGCACGTATGTGGTTATATGTGTCGAAAGAAAGAGAGAAAGAGACAAATTAGAAAATGTAATCTGAATTTTCATGTAATTCCAAGTTCTTCACACACACATCTTTCATTCGCAGGGACCAGTTGGACCTCCTGGACCTACCGGCCCCCCAGGACCTAACGGCTATCCAGGACCCAAAGTGAGTTACTCTTACAGAGATGGACTGTTTATCAGCCTATAGAGTTAGTGACACATTTTATTAGCCAATGAATCCACACCGGAAAGAGCACACATTACAAAGTACAATCCCTGTAGATACTTGACGTCATAACCTGGCAGATGCTGTTCATCAGTTAGATACAGTATTAGTATTATCAGTTTGTTTGACTAATTGAATAACTGTGTTTGGCAGGGTGACGCTGGTCCACCAGGCCCTCCTGGAGAGAAGGTAAAACAAGTCATGAATAAAGTTTTATAGTTATAAAACAAAATCCACCTTCTTGGACTTGATCACCCAGCTGAGATGACATTGGAACTTTTTATTTTACTTCCCCGCAGGGTGACAAGCTGGCCTTTTTGGGTGAGAAAGGAGAAAAGGTGAGAGGTTTTGTTCTTTATGCATTATCTGCAAAAAAAAGACACATTTCTGCTTTCACTGTAGAGGTAGTGGGAGCTCTTTACAGCATGGTGGTAACATGGTAAAAATGGGGTAATATCTGCTTTATGTGTTTTCAGGTAAAAAGTAAAAAAAAGGAAAGGAAATGGAAAGGGAATAGGAATTTCAGCATTAATTTCCGATAATTATGCATGACAATTTCGAAGATACAAAGCGTAGGTTTACACACATCACATGTAGGTGCTATTGGAAATCAGCATCAACGAAAAAAGTAACACTTGCATGCTGACTCTGAACCATAAATGTAGTTATATGGACTATGTTTCAATCCCTGTCAGATCTTCGTCAGGTCAAAAAGTTTTAAATACATGACTGTGATGGTCATTTTTAAACCATTTGACCTACCAAAGATTCAGCTGGCATTGTCCATTGTGTTTATATTACACATTACAATTTCAATACTGTGAAAACATTACCCTGATATTACCTTGTTATTCTCAGCATTTTACTCAATTATTACCCTTCTATTAATCTCTTTTCATCAATAACTCAAGTTCAAGATTTTTATCTGTCACATATGCATCAAATACATTCTGTAAATAATGGCAGTGAAATGCTTTCTGTTGTGGCTCGGCCCACATTACAGGGTAATAATATCAAAAAGGACTGAACTAAAAAAACTTAGATCAGAGACAAAATAAATAATAAAATCAGAAATGATTAAAAGGACACACTAGGTACTATCTTGAGGTAGTAAGACTTGATGTGAAGGTTTTTAAAGTTGTTTTGAGGTTAGCCCCATTATTCCCATGTTATCACTGATATATTCTGCTCCATTATAACTTTGAGCTGTTTTCCCCTTTACCTTATAACAAACATGAAACTCTAATAATACCAAGATATTGCCATTGTAATTAAATTAATTATATATCATTACCATGTTAATACTGAGCTGTAATGTAAAGTGCTACTGCTAACAAAGCAGGGTTTGCTTTGATGGACTGAACACATTTTGAATGTCATTGTTCCCTTGTGAAAACCATGTATCTCCCACATGCTAGCTTTTCATGCGCTAAGAATAACAGCCCTGTTTTAAGCTTTGTGACAATGCAGTTCACAGAAAATCCACTGGGCTTTTAAATGGTTTATTTAGTTTAAGAGACAAGAGATTTTCTCTGGATTAAGTCACTTTTCCAATCAAGTTTGTGATTAATTGTTCACACGGTGTTCTTACGAAGAGAGGATATGATGATTCATTTCCAGAGACTGAGTTATATCTTTTTGGATAATCTCATTCATTTTCTTAGTATCTTACAAAGTCATTTGTGTCGTCGTGTCCCTGCAGGGTGAGCAAGGGTTTCGTGGCCCACCCGGCCCTCCTGGACCTCCAGCTGGTGAAGTCTACAGACCACCCACGGAGTATATACCTGGACCACGGGTACTCACCTAGTTCTCATAAATCTAAACAGAAATTTTACAAATTGTTGTGTATAGATACAATAAATCACAATTTAGATGTAAAAGATGACTTAAATTCTGTGTTCTTTCTTGAATGTGTTTGTGTTTTTTATTTCTAAAGGGGGAGACAGGAAATAAAGGAGAGAAAGGAGAGAAAGTTAGTATTGTGCTTCAAATATTGTTGTGCATGTTTTACATCACTGTGTACACAGGCTGTATGTTTTCTTCAACTTCAACTTTACACCTTTTGAAACATGGTTCAAATCATGTGTTGTCATTTGCAGGGCTTTTGCATCCCTCATCTCGATGGTGTCAAAGGTGATCCAGGCCCACCTGGACCAAGAGTAGGTGGCCAAATGACCTCTCTATGGGATAGTAAAATAAATGAAGAATTTAAAGAATTTCAACATTAGTTGCTGTCAGTGTAAGATTTTATGCCCATACTTAAGAAGGTTAAATGTAACATGGAAAACAAGCTTTTTTTTTTACCTCAGTTTTTTCATGTAACCATTTAAAGCTTATTCAAGTCTCTTAACCATCAATCCATGCAACAATTGAAGTATGCTTTTTGTTTTCTGTAATTTAAGGGCAAACCTGGCAAGGATGGAGAAAGTGGGAGTAAGGTAACAATAACTTAATGTATTATTTACCTACTCTACCATCCAACTGATATTTGCTTTTATATCATGAAATATTTATCGCTAAAGTACATACATACTCTCACACAGGGAGAAACGGGCTTTCCTGGCATTCCTGGAAACGATGGTTCCCCGGTAAATAATGCACCTTTTATTTATTCGACACATACCATAATATCAGGCTTTTAATATGAAACTTTTTCATGGAGGTGTTATGATCACACAGGCTAAATTCTTTTGTCTTGTTTCAGGGTGAAAAAGGAGAAAAAGGACCACCAGGTTATGTAAGTAAACTCTCTCTTTCTTAAAGTGGCACTCCGCTGATTTTACAGTTGTATAATAAAGTCAAGTCTGAAAAAAATTACATCAAATGACATCACTTGAGTGAGGCCTGTAGCTTGAAGACACTGACATTATGTCCCCAGTGGAAATGTGGTAGAGGCTTTACCGACCAGAGGGTAATTCTGGTTTAAATTAAATATCTACAAGTTTTTAGGTAAAATAATAATTAATTATATTAACATATAGTGGGGATTTTTTTTATATTCTGGCAGTATAATATTAAGTATTTAGACCATCACGTAGGCAAATAGATGTTAAAGAAAATCAATCAATCAATTTATCAATCAATCAATCAATTTTTATTTATATAGCGCCAAATCACAACAAAAGTCATCTCAGGGCACTTTTCACACAGAGCAGGTCAAGACCGTACTCTTTAATTTACAGAGACCCAACAATTCCCCCATGAGCAAGTACTTGGCGACAGCGGTAAGGAAAAACTCCCCTTTAACGGGTAGAAACCTCAAGCAGAACCCGGCTCTTGGTGGGTGGCCATCTGCTTTGACCGGTTGGGTTGAGAGAGAGAAAGAAAGAGGGAAAGGGGGGGGGGGGACAGAATAACAACAATCATAACAACAACGACAACAGCAGCAGCTAGGGAAGGATGCCAACAGGAATGTGAAGGACCGCGAAGGCTCGGCCCGGAACCCTGGGTTGAGAAAGCACACACAAAAAAAAAAAAACTCAGAGGAAGAAGCAAAGTTAGTGACATGCGTTGATGTTACATGAATGCATACAGATGGAGAGGAGGAGGAGGAGAGAGGTGCTCAGTGCATCATGGGAAGTCCCCCAGCAGTCTAGGCCTACAGCAGCATAACTAAGGGCTGATCCAAGGTGAGCCTGGTCGGCCCTAACTATAAGCTTTATCAAAAAGGAAAGTTTTAAGCCTACTCTTAAACATAGAGAGGGTGGCTGCAACCTCTCTATAATTAAACAGTTGCAACAATTGAACAGTTGCATGGATTTGTAAAGATTCCCTCCAGACATGTTTTAAGACATACTCTGCTTTGAATAATAATTTGTGTCTCATATGGTTTATTCACACAAAAATTGTTCAGTTACCTTGTTAAAATCCTTAAAATGACATCTACTCCTTCTGCGTAATTGAAAAATCCATAATTGATAAATATTCATTTAGTAATCAAAGCAATGACAACAATCACTCAAAATCAGCAGGGGGAGGCATGTAGAAACAGCAGTTCTCTCTCTCTCTCAAAGAAACAAAACTACAAACAGACATGTGCACTGTTATTCTTCATGTACAAATGAAAGAAAAAAATGTGTCTCCAAACTTATTTGGTCCCCTGCTTAGAGCTTTAATAAATACACTACTATTTGCAAATAGGTTTCCAGGTGGGCTGACTGACAGGGCAGTAATCCTTGCTTAGCATTATGCTAACAACATATTAAAGGTGCAGTGTGTAGAATTTAGTGGCATCTAGCAGAACAGACTCGGCAGAAATGTATGATTTTTATTGTATGTATTTTTTTATTAGTGTATAATCACCAGAAAATAAGAATAATTGCGTTTTTGTCACCTTAGAATGAGCCCTTTATATCTATGTAGGGAGCAGGTTTTCTTCCACAGAGCCTCCTATGTTGCACTGCCATGTGTCTACAGTAGCCCAGAATGGACAAACCAAACGCTGGCTCTGGAGAGGGCCTTTTGCATTTTTGCTAGTTTCGCAGCCACCATAGGTTCTCCTACACACTTGGAAGGGGAGAGTGAGGGGGATTCAGTTGATTGCAATCTGCAACCTCACCGCTAGATGTCACTAAATCCTATGCACTGCAACTTTAATACAATGGGAAATCCCAAGGCAAAGCTAATAGAGTTAGTATTACACTATTTAACTTTAAACAATTACTAGTTGTGTACACAATACTGTCTTTATGAACCCATAATAACATTTAAGATGTAACAGGAGCATTACCAAACATACAACATGACAAGGGAGCCTTGAATTAAGACATGACGAACATAACTACAGCATGTGTGGTGAGCTAAGCCACAAGCATGATTTTTGGGCACTTTCTGAACAAACACACGCAGCTATGGGGGCTATGGCCTTCTGTCCCAGTTATGAAGTCCTAATCAATGACTGAGCCAGCTAATCTTTTCTCTGCCAAGAGATAACAACAAAAAAATCTGATTGGATGACTCTATTTTCATGGTTTAAGGACAGTAACCCGTTCATTTCTGAAGCAAACCTGATTGAAAATGAGGCTTAAATTAGAATTAGAACAGAATAATTATTAAATGAAAGAGATTAAATTGAACATTTAAAAAGCTGATATGTTTGGCCTTTTCTGAAGGCCTAGAAGGCCCTAAGAGTTCCCCTTTGCAAATCATACTCGTAAGTACACACCTGAAACTCAGATTTTCCATGAGCACAGAGAAATTTTCCCCTTTCGGGAGATAAACATGAAAACAGCTTTCTACTGACAAACTCTGCACAGTGAAGCTTGAACATCCAACTGAAGGAAAAAGAAGAAAAACACTGGAGGGGACTTTAAATATGTGAGCATTTACTAGGCAGTGAGTGTCTAATATACTATACTATACTATACTATTCAAAATATACTATTTATTGCTTTATGGGAATAGTAGTATCCAGCATTTTTGGAGCTTGGTCCACAGTAGGGACTAAAAGTCTATCTGTCTGTGGCAAAGACCACAGACTTTATGGAAGTATAATACTAAATTGTATTTGAGATAATGCAAAAATCTGTTGTAGTGAGTTGGACACAGCAGGATGTACTGTTATCAAAGGGTAACCATTTTATTCATAGTCATTTAAATACAAATAATTAACACCAGTATTGCAGTAATAGTTATTTGTAAGAGAGCAGACTGGCAGCAAGTACAGAATAGAATTCAGGTACAATAAAACTTGACATACATTTTAAAAAATGGTCATGTATTTTTCATCTTTGTAATTGTGGTACTTATTGTAATTATAGGGTAGTGGTGCCCCTGGTCCTCCTGGCCCCAGAGGTCTCCCAGGATTACAAGGACAAAAAGGTAAGGATGCCATGATACAATCACAAATGCTTATACGTTCACTCATAAATGCCATCAGTGGATAAGTTGCAATGATATCCATGTTTTTGTTTCATTTTTGGTTTGTTCTTAACCTATAGGTTTTCCTGGCCCCCAGGGAGAGGCAGGTCCTCCAGGTAAAATAATCAAATTTTTTGACACAACAACACTGCTTTGAGGTGTTTAGGTGCTAACCTAAATAACACACTAACGTTGGCTTTCTTGTGCTTCAGGCCGTTTTATTGAAGGGCCTCGTGGAGAGAGTGGTCAGAAGGGAGACGTGGGTGAGAAAGGAGACAGGGGGGTTGAAGGAGAATCTCTAGTTGGACCTCCAGGACAACCCGGGCCTATTGGACCTCCTGGACCACCGGGACAGCCGGGTATGCCTCACCTGTGAAGACAATAATTTCAATCAATGAAAACAAGGGACACCTACAAAGAGTGTGTACCTACAGATATTTGAATAACCTAATATGTGTGTTGTGTGCGTGTATGTGTTGTGACATGGCCATGCAGTTGACCCTAATGAATGTAACATCGAGAAAGGAGCTCCTGGCCCACCTGGACCCCCTGGGTTACAAGGGGAATTGGGACAGAAAGGTAAGAGCATCTACAATTAATGCTGATAAGTATGAATAATTGATTAATTAAAACTCCACGTTTCAATGTTTTATGTTCACTGCTGCTGGACTAAACAATCAGGAAATTTACATATTTTTAAATGAATATTTTTGTGCCACCTATCAGGTGACAAAGGAGATACCTGTGTTCAGTGTGAAGGTTTTGGCCCCCCTGGATTACCTGGCCCACAGGGCACTAAAGGAGAGCGGGGTAAGTGAACGTAGTCGCATTCAAATGACAATAGTCAAAACCAATTGGGGCTGTGAGCTAAAGGTATTTTTTGCTGGAGACCTATCTGCTCTCAATATTTGAGCATTCAAATATTTCTTTGGCCTTTCTAAATACTTTTTGTTATTGTTGTCCAAACGTAACCATTACTGTTGTCTTATTCCACCATTTTTTTCCTGCATGTATTGACACCCGCTGTGGTGAGTATTAAAGGAGCTAATTATGTACAATTGTCCATTCCCCCTGGCAGGACCTCCTGGGAGAGTGGGTGGCAAAGGAGAAAAGGGTCAGCCTGGACTAGCTGGAAATCCTGGAAGACCTGTAAGTAGAATAATGTCTGAGATTATGACAACAAGATCTGAGATGAATTCCCCATTTTATTAAGGGAAATGGAGCAGGAGGAAAATAAAAGAATATGTCATTGACATTTTTTTCACCTGTATGAACCATCTTTCTTAACCTGTGCGCAGGGTATTGACGGAAGTCAAGGGTTGATGGGAGCCCCTGGTGCTGTTGGTGAGCCAGGGGACATTTTCGTAGCTCCTGGTCTGAAGGGGGACAAAGGACTGCCTGGTGTTCCTGGTTCACCCGGGCAGCCAGGGCTGGAAGGAAAGCCAGGGAGAGATGGCATCCCGGGTTTACCTGGCCTCAAAGGAGAACCTGTAAGTGTGTGTGTGTGTGTGTAGTTTGTATGCTTAGGCAGTCTATAGGGATATTACTATATTTATTAAGTCTTTTGAATTTATTATTAACATTTTAAAAACTAAGTAGACTGGACATTTTTCAGGCCAAAGCAGGCATCAAGGGTGAGCGTGGACCAAACGGGGACACTGGTTTTACTGGGACCCCGGGAGAGAGGGGTCCTCCTGGTCTGCCAGGCTTCGGTCAACCAGGAGAGCCTGGAGAGAAGGGGAGTCAGGGGAGACCAGGCATTCCTGGATCACCTGGAGTACCTGGTACGCCTGAGATCTACACAAATACACTATACACAAAGGGACTCATATATTCAAAGTGAAGTCATATCGAACTGTATCTCGACAGCACACACACAAATCGTATATTCATTAATTTAGAACATATACCTTACATCCATCAGGTGTAAAAGGTGAGCCAGGCATAAGTTTGAGCACTCCTGGACCTCAAGGTGCACCTGGACCACGAGGAGAAAGCGGCAGACCTGGACTTCAAGGTACGCAACACCTTCTTCAGCTGTCATAGTCTATACTCCACTCCAAAAAAAGAAAATCATTGACAATGAAACTTTGATCAATGGAATGTCATTGATTTGGGGTTGTAGAGTGCGATGATCATGTAATTATGTATATATGAAGATTATTGGAAAGTGGTCTTGTTTACCACACAGCATGTTGTTGGCTGTAGGTGACAGAGGCAATCCAGGAGATGCTGGGTTGCCAGGTTTCCCAGGACAGAAAGGTGAAACCGGCCCCCCTGGAATTGGATTGCCAGGCCCAACTGGTGCTAAAGGTAAATTATTCCATGTTGACCCCAGTCCCTCTGTCCATGTATATATCACAGACATTCAGCAGATACTTACAGATTATTAAAGAAACATGTAAATGAAGAGAACAAAACATAACTCAGGAAATGTTTCGTCCATGTTTCCAGGAATCAGTGGGATTCCAGGAGCTCCAGGATTACCAGGAGAGCCAGGAAGACCAGGACAGGATGGCTTTACTGGACAACCTGGTTCACCTGGACAGAAAGTATGTATTGTTCTACATGTATATATAACTTAATAATGATTAATTACATGTATACTACAGACATATGCTGGCACACACTGTGGAAGTGACTCAACAAGGGACTTTTGACCGTTGAACATTAGTGTTTTGTGCAACTTCCCAGAGTTGTTGTATGGATTATGCGTCTTTCTTTTTGTTGCATTTAAATATGGTTTTGGTGGGAATAGGTATAAAACCAAACAAATGCATTAGTCCTACAGTTACATACAAGTCCTACATACAATAAAATTCAAATCCAACAACCGCAACTACAATATCATTTATTATATAGCCATGATAAACTGGGGGATATGAATGTCATGTAAAATCACTAGCATCAGAGTTGACGTGTAAATCATTTCTAAACCTTATAGGGTGAACCAGGACGAGGGCTGCCAGGCCCAAAAGGTTTGCAGGGACTCCCAGGAATTACGGGCTTCCAGGGAGAGAAGGGTGGCATTGGACTACCTGGTATTCCTGGACAGGAAGGCCAGACTGGGCCACCAGGACCTCAGGGAATCAAAGGTACTGCAGGACATTTACAACAACTCTGGTGTGAAGCCTGCTTCAGTTTAGTCCATGAGTTAAAAGACCTGCTTGTACCAAGCACAAAATTGATTTTCTTTGGTCTTAGGTGAAATGGGACCCCCAGGATCTCCCGGCGTGGTTGGATTACCAGGTGTTCCAGGAAAAGGCTCACCTGGCGCTCCTGGACCACAAGGAGTACCTGGAGAGCAAGGACCACATGGTGAGCACAACCTCAGCATTCTATTATAGAGGCCTTTTTTTTGCAGAACACACATGTCACAGCAGGAAAATCACAGGTGTAAATACTAACATTAATAATGGCAGAATACCATTAAGTGGCTTCAGTTTCAGGGTCTTGGTATTGTTGCTTACTGTCATACTGTCATGACTTACTGGGGCATCATTAATGTTATGAGTGACACCTGTGCTTTCCCTACTTTGACTGACAAGTCAAAATGTCTGCTGTTTAAGAAGATTGTGCATACTCTTAATTTCCTTCACTTGAATATCAAACACAATATATTTATATTTGTGTATGTTGTACAGGTAGGGAAGGTGTAAAGGGAGAAAAGGGCTACCCGGGTCCTCCTGGTCTGGACATGCCGGGGCCTCAGGGAGAGAAGGGAATCTCCGGGTTCCCAGGAACCCCAGGTTCTAAAGGACTGCCAGGGCCACCAGGCTTACCAGGCAGGGACGGACTGATTGGAAACCAAGGTGAGAGTGCAAAACCACAAAAACACAAGAAAAAACATTCAAACTGACAAGTTTACTTTTTATATCAGAAATACTGTTATTATTCATACATTTAATTAATAAAATTTACTTTGCCGTTTTGCTCATTTTTAAGCTATTATAAATGAAACTTAACACTTCCTATACATGTTTCACATTAAAAGTTTTTCAGGTAAGGGCGGGGTTATGCCTTTGAGCTGCTGGAAGACTTTTAATGTGAAACATTTGTGCAGGAAGTGTTGCGTTTCATTGGTAGTAGCTTAATGCCAAACAAAAGAACTGAAAAATAGACATATTTGGAAGTGAATAAGAATAGTATCTCTGTTAAAAAGAGAAATTTGCAGCAGCAGAGTTGTGACTATGACATGATTTGTATAATAATTTAGTGGAAATGTACATTATCTTGAATTAATAACAATATATAAGCCTGTTTTTAAAAACAGGTTCATCCTCTCTGCAGTTGAGGTACTATTTGAGAAGTGACTGTATGTTGTTATGTCTATGTTGTTATAGTCTTTCCAAAACGCATCACTCTGACCACTAAGTAACAGTCATCTATAAGGAATTCAACCTACAATTCAATTTGAAATAGGAAATAGGCAGCAATTTACTCCTCTAGCTTTTTAATCTCTTTTTCAATTACAGAAATTCACAATGTCTGTTTGTGTTTGTTTGCCAGGTCCTAAAGGTGATATGGGCGTCATGGGGACACCGGGAGTACCAGGATTTCCCGGACCTCCTGGTAATCCTGGATCTCCCGGTTTGAGAGGTGAGGAACACCAAATAGTTAAAACAATTTAAAGAGTTAGGGGTACTTTTCTTCAGCCTGTCTGTTACTGGTCTTACAGTGTAAACGTACCTATTTATCAGCAGAAATTACAATTTCCCTTTCCCACCATCTCTCTCAGGTGACCCCGGTTTCCCTGGATCAAGAGGGACTGTTGGTGAGACTGGATCCAAAGGAGAAAGGGGAGACACAGGTCTTCAGGGACCTCCTGGCAACATGACTGAAGTTGACATGGAGCACATGAAGGGGGAGAAGGGAGACATCGGAGACACTGGTATGAAATAACAGGCTGGTCTTTGACTCATTGAAACTCTTGATTACCTTCATTAGATTAACTACAAACAGGCCAATTGATGATTCTGTATATTGACCTATAGTTTCAGACATATCTCAGTGCCCATATGTTTTCTCTTTTTTAATTCCATTTTCCCCTTAGGTGACCCTGGAATCACTGGAGAGAAGGGCTTCCGTGGAATGCCTGGAGACCCTGGAATGCCTGGCAAAGATGGAGAGCCTGGGTTACCTGGACAACCAGGTGACCTACCTGACCACCATTCTAAAATTTGTTAAATATTTGTATAGGATAGTTAAATCACAAAGACTTCATGTGGTAACCATTTCAGTTTACCCATTTAATGTAACTCCTATTTTGGTAATTCTCTGCACTTGCTTGGTACCCAATGAAAATGGAGGGAAAATAAAAATTATTTCTGTAATTGTTCTTTCTCATTGATGTTTCTCAGGTGAGAAAGGAGACCCTGGTTTTCCTGGAAGTCCTGGCAGTATCGGACAACCTGGACAGAAGGGCAGTGTAGGAGAGATGGGAATACCGGGTGAGAACACACAAATAGCAAACACTCACTCAGAAGCAGAGAAAAATGTGTCATATATGTCCTGAAAATGTGAAACAGTATGGAAGCGTGTGCATTTGTGCAGGCATTTATTGTGTGTATTACAAACATGAAATTCTGTCTTTTAAACACAGAACTGTTAACAGCTGTTTTGTAACTATTTCAAGTAAGGGAATAACTAAAGTTGACATTTAATTTGTGTGAAACACTGTGTTCAATGGAAGTTCAATGCAACGCTGACAAATATCTGCGTTTTGTTTGTTTGTGTGTACTTGTGTGCCTGTTTGTGCAGGTCCGTCTGGTCCAAAGGGTACTAAAGGAGACATTGGTACACCGGGACATCCTGGCTTCAGAGGCACGGATGGACAAAAAGGTGAAACAGGATTACCTGGTGAGCCAGGTATCGGTCTCCCAGGACATCCAGGAGAAAAGGTAATACACTAGCTATAACAACAGTTATAATTTATAACACTAGTTTAGTGAACGTACTGCAGGGAGTGACCTCCATAAGTCATCTTCTGTGCATTAAAAATTGGTAGCTGGAGCGCTTGCAAGGCATGGATGGCCATGAAACTCCCAGTTAAATTATCAGTAAAAAAAATAAAACACTGTCTTGAAAAAAACGGGTTCTTTCATGAAAAAGGCAACAGTACAAGAGTTTGTACATGGTAACTTTGGGAAAGAAGTCAAATGTGATTTCCAAGAAGCTTGCAATAAGGGATTTAAAATTCAGCTGCCTAATGCTGTAGGTCTGTATCTTTAATAATTTGCATTGTTACAAATGTGAGTTGAAACCACAGATAGCCACAAATGCCTAATTTAAGAAAACATGGATAGACTGTGTGGAGAATGTTGGGATTTAAAGACTGTAAATTAGCGCCCTTGATACAAGGGAGATGGAAGCTGACTCAGGCTATGAAAGTCGCCGCTCTATAGTTGGCTATTCAATGTTGTCAAATTTGTCGCTGAATAAAAGAAGTATCTGTGAGCATGAGTGCTCATGCCTATAACGTGTGACCAGCAGGTTATCAGAGACATACTGTCTTTGTCCTTCCCTCAACATATTCTGCCTTGTTCCTCACATTTATGCCTCTTTGTACTCAGCATCTCTCCATTCCTCTGCTCTCATAGGGTCAGACAGGCCAGCCTGGATTCCCAGGAACACCAGGAGACAAGGGTCAGAAGGGTCATGTAGGTATGCCCGGCAAGCCAGGACTGCAAGGAACTAAAGGAGACAAAGGAAGCATCGGCTATCCAGGTCAGATTTCTGTCTGTGTTGTCGCATTCATCCTATTTGTCCACAAGCTGAACACTAGGTATATATAGGTATTATAAGCGTTGTTATTCCATGTGCGTTCTTATTGTGGTGTGTGTGCATGTGTTTTGTACAGGTCAGCCAGGTTTGCCAGGTGAGAAGGGTACCCCTGGGCTGCCTGGGTCTGCAGGAGAAACTGGTCTTGATGGTCGGCCTGGTAAGTAACAGGCTTCTTAGATATGTTAGTCAGACCAGTGCCCACAATTAATTACTACATGACAAACACTTCATTAATGCTGCATTAATTGCTCAAGTTTTGATACATCATTAATCAGCTATAATCCTGTGGGATCAAGGTTTGTTATAACAGTTTAGTCTGTAAAAAAATCCAAACTAATCAGTGAATTATAGGGGCAGTTTGGACAATTATGCACCTTGCCACCTCTCCCAAACTTTGGTAACTTTTTAAATTAGCTATTGTGAGTATAAAATAAAGCATCACTCTACAGCAGACTGGCAATTTCTTTTATACCAATTTTATTCAGAAACCCGTTTTTGTGGGAAAATCTCCAGATCAGTGACAGCTCAGTGAGTCATGTACTTATCCAAACAGATACAAAAAGGACTCATGTACTTATCATTCATCTGTTGTGCACCATACTTGAAATGACACCTGTCCCATGCAAATGCCTATTTAGTCTTGCTGGACAATGATGAAATAAGTTAAAGCTGTCCCTATAAACACAATAACAAATACTGTGTAAACCTCTTCTCTCCCAGGTGAAGCTGGCTTGCAGGGACCTCCTGGTTCTACTGGAGAGAAGGGAGAGCCTGGAGTGGATGGCATCCCTGGATCCTCAGGAGAGAGAGGAGACCCAGGTTAGTGCTAAAATTTACCTGTCTATCAACTGGATGTTACAGTATAATGAGCCTCTCAGCCTGATATTCCCTATCTTGAGAACTCTCCACCACAACAACCACATGCACTTTTTAATACTTTTATGTACGTCCACATATTATTTTTTCAAAAATAAGTACGGGAAGACACAAGCTCAGTGTCAATCAGGAGTTCAGGTAACAGTGTAACTTCTACAAATATAGTGACAACTAATTAGTGCAGACACATGGCAGTATCTTGATTTAAGCAGCCCTAACATTTTCAGAACCCTCACTACCAATCTGGACATCACAAAAACTACCAAAAAGAAACACAAGCAATCAGATGGTAACCAATGGTAACAAAGCTGTGAGACAGCAGAGGATGATGCTTTTTAACCTTAGTGAGATGCACCTTCAAAAGATTGCCACAACTCATCATTAGCTGCAAAATTTGAAAAACAGATCACAGTTACTATTGCATATAACATTACTGTATGTCCTATATGTCCAAATAAACAATAAACATGTCAACAAGTTTGTCATTTCTTGCTATATGAAGCAGTTAATACAAAAAGAAGCCATTCAGAATATGCACATATCCTTGTTCAAACTGTGACTTGAGACCTTGTTTAATTTAAATGTAATTTTTTAATTAAATATTTTTAATTTAATATTTTCATATTGTAATTATAACTGGAAACAATTCCACACCTGAAACCATGTAAATGAATTATTTGAAAGGATTTGATTGACATTCATTAATCAGTGAACAAATTCAGAGGATGGAGTGACAAATTAAATATAATGGCATCAATTCAGTGTGAATGTCAAAGAGCATATCAGACATATTTTAAGATGATAATATTATTTTGTATTATTATTTTGCTGGTCCTATTCCTGTAGTAAACATTCTCATTCCACACCTGTAGAAATGTTTTAGGAATGTACCTCTTAATTGTCCTTCACTGCAGGTATACCTGGCCAAGGTTTCCCTGGGCCACCTGGAGTGCTTGGTGATAAAGGTGAGAGCCCCCTCCGTTGTTGATTTATATAATCCCTTAATCTCTGGTGACAAACAGAGTTTCATCATGTGGACTTGTCTTTCACTCTCCAGGTGACAAAGGTAGTACTGGCTTCCCTGGCACTCCTGGTCATCCAGGTATCCCTGGTATCAAAGGCGACAAGGGACTTCAAGGCCTACAGGGTCGCCAGGGTGAGCCAGGAGAGAGGGGGCCCCCAGGTTCCTCTCTACAGGGCCCTAAAGGAGAACGGGGAGAAACAGGACAACCTGGGGAAACAGGTATGCCACATACATGACATGCCAGCAATGCATTACATGTGCAAGGACTTGTTTCCATAGATGGAGCAGCTGTCACAAGTGTTTTGAATAGAAATACTGTGTACATTTTATGCTGTAGTCAAAAAAATCTCTTCAACTTCTTCTTGTCTTTATCAAACAGGAGTCACAGGAGCACCTGGACCCTCTGGTGTGCCAGGCAGAGAGGGCCTAAAGGGAGACAAAGGAGATCCAGGTCACCCTGGTTTCCAGGGAGAGACAGGACATAAGGGTGACCCTGGAGTTCCTGGACTTCCTGTATGTCACAAAGCTGTTTACTGTCATGTCATACAATAGTTAATGTGCATGAGAGATAGCTGATACATGTAAATGCTGTTCTTCCCACCACTGAAGAAGAACTTTTGTCTCACTGTAAACTGAGCAAGTTTTTAGAGAAACACTGATCTGTGTTTTTAGTTCAAGCTTGTTCAGCGATTTTATTTGTGTGTGTGTGTCTTCCAGGGACAATCTGGTCTTCCAGGTATTGATGGACAGAAGGGAGAGAGGGGACTGCAGGGTGTCCCTGGCTTCCCAGGTAAGTAAATACAGTGTGAAATAACGGTGTGTAATATACAGTGTGTCTGTGAGTGTGTGTGTGCATTCATGTGGGGTGTGTGGCTCAGGAGGTAGAGTGGGTTGGCCACTAATCAGAAGGTCGGCGGTTCGATCCCCTACTCCTCCTGTCCAAATGGTGGAATGTCCTGGGGCAAGATGCTTGAACCCCAAATTGCTCCTGATGGCTGTGCCAGTGCCCTGCATGGTAGCTTGCTACCATTGGTGTGTGTGTGTGTGTGTGAATGGAGGAGTAAGCAGCAGAAACATTGTAAAGCGCTTTGGATAAAAGCAGCCATTTACCATGTATGAAAGAGAGCATGTGTTTAAGCAATTGTGAGAAAAAATACTATTTTTTTTCAAAAGCAAAAAAGCTTATTGTGAACATTATATCTAGGTACAAAGGGTAATTTCGGGGACAGAGGAGTCAAAGGAGAACTTGGAGACAGAGGATTCCCGGGAGAAAAGGGTAAAACGGAGATCAATAATTTGCCATATTAGAATCATTACACACTATATATAATCATTATATCAATAAATAATGTATATAATTCAGTCAGTACTTACTCTTGTCTGATAATCTTATCACTTGATTTCCACAAACTGCTAAAAATCTGGGTAATCTGGAAAATGATACTCTTTATTTCAGGTATTGACGGCCCCCCTGGTCCCCCTGGCCCCCACACCTTCATTAAAGGAGACATTGGGTTCCCAGGGATTCAAGGCTTACCGGGACCCCAGGGTCCATCTGGGCTCCCTGGACAGAAAGGACAACAAGGTGACGTTTTGCTTAAAAATGTATAATCAGTTTCCTCCTGCTCACATCCATTTTAATAACTGTTACATCATTTATTTCATTTATGTTTCTCAGGTGTGACAGGTATTACAGGACCAAAAGGTGAAGACGGCGTCCCTGGACATCACGGTCAACCTGGATCTAAAGGAGAGCCTGGCCTGCCTGGGCCTCAAGGTGAGAGGTTCTAAGGAACAGTGGATAAGACATGTCCCCAGTTGTTCTGTTGCTTTCATAAATGATTAATAACTCCATGCCTCTAGGACCCAGAGGACACCCTGGACCCCCGGGACCTGATGGTGTTCCAGGTCAAGTGGGTCCCCCTGGCCCCTCCTCCATGGAACACGGTTTCCTGGTAACCCGTCACAGTCAAACAGTGGAGGTTCCATATTGTCCTGAGGGGACCTCGCTCATATATGATGGCTACTCCCTGCTATACGTTCAAGGAAATGAACGCTCTCACGGACAGGATCTAGGTGAGAAAAACAATATTTGGAAGAAAGACTGAAAGAAAGAAAGAAAGAAAGAAAGAAGTGAGACTAAGAAAAAGAAGAGGGATGAAAGGAGAAGTTTGCAGGATGAATTACAAGTGTTATGGTTCTGTGTTTTAGGTACGGCAGGGAGCTGTCTGAGGAAGTTCAGCCCCATGCCCTTCCTGTTCTGTAACATCAACAACGTGTGCAACTTTGCCTCCCGTAATGATTACTCCTACTGGCTCACCTCCCCTGAGCCCATGCCCATGAGCATGGCACCAATCACTGGTGAAAGCATCAAACCCTTCATCAGCAGGTATGTCAGCATTTCTATACAATATATACTGTTCTGTTGCAGCTTATTTATGACACTCACATGCTGTACCCTTCTCATATGTATGTGCATACAGGTGTGCTGTGTGTGAAGCCCCAGCCATGGTGATTGCAGTTCACAGTCAGACTATCATGATCCCACCATGCCCTCACGGCTGGGACTCTCTGTGGATTGGCTACTCCTTTGTCATGGTAAGACAAGCAGGGTCGGGTCTCAGTGCAAGTGAACAGAGTCTCCTCTGTAGAGAATAGATTTCAATCTTCATTACACCAGAGATGTTATCAGCCAAGCCTCATGTTGTGATGATTCACTAAAATATGGGGAGACTTTTCTTGCAGAATTTCTCAGATTTTATTTCCACAGACATTATCAAGGTTCAGTTTATTCATCCATAAAAACAGCTCACATCCTGAGCAGCCAACAAAAACAGAGAAATATGATAACAATACAACTACTACTATTTTTTGTGTTAATACACAGATAAAAAGATAACAGTTAACATGAATATACCATGTGCTGTAAGCATTTGTTGAAAGATTTAATTAAATCATGCTGTAAATACAAATACATATTATAATACATTCCTCCTACCCTACCCCCTCCCCAAAACTGTAAACCATATAGGGACTCTAAATCACCTGTTAGAGGGCAGAAGTTGGTACTCTCCATTTAAAACAGAAGAGATACTGTTAGCAAGTCTAAGCATGCTCTTGTTGGAAGCTGCTTGAAAGATGTGTGTCTCAGGTTGGCCAATAATCTTCACACAAATCTGGATTTGATTATATAGTTTAGTGTTAAGTTTCACAGATAGGCTGCTCAGCCAGGCTGTGATCATAAAGCCAGACTGTGTATAAAGTAGCTCAAACTAGCTCCACCTCCAGCAGCTACAACAGTTAAATGTTGCTAAACATTGATGCTTCAGTATTATTAATTTAATGATGTCATATATGATAATATATCAGTCAGAGGGATGAAACCAGTACTTCTACTTTAATACTTCAAATACATTTTGCTGCTAATACTTCTACTTCTTACTTAAGTAGGATTTTTCCTGTGGGACTTTTCCTTGTAATGGAGTATTTTTTTACATTGCTGTATTGGTACTTTTACTTAAGCAAAGGATCTGAATACTTCTTCCACCACTGCATAATATACAGATGTGTGTATCTACTCAGCATCTACAGGTTTTTATCTACAAACAAACCTATCTAAATATATAAATGAAGACGTGCATGCACCTATGAACCCATTGTAATCATACACATGTAAACAAACACATATACATACATCTATAGATTTATATTGTCTGCTAAAGAAAATCCACATAGCAACCCTTTTTGCACATGCACATTTTAGGCTTCATTTGGATATGTATGTGTGTGTGTTTGTGTAGCACACCAGTGCTGGTGCTGAGGGCTCAGGCCAGGCTCTGGCCTCACCTGGTTCCTGCTTGGAAGAGTTCCGCAGCGCTCCGTTCATCGAGTGTCACGGTCGTGGAACCTGCAACTACTACGCCAACTCTTACAGCTTCTGGCTCGCAACTATCGAAGACAGCGAGATGTTTACGTAAGACAGACATACTCACATTCAGACATTGTATTTCTTGATTTTCCTTATGTTTGTTGATTGTTTTTTTCCCTCACCACATCTACATGATAATCTTGGCATTATAGAATCGACTTCTGATGTTTTTCTCTCTACGTATCTCCAGGAAACCTGTCCCAACAACACTAAAAGCGGGAAATCTCCGAACACACATAAGCCGCTGTCAGGTGTGCATGAAGAGGACATAAACCCCAACCTCTGAGTCCTACTTCCTGACCTGCGCCGACGTCCGTGACTTGGCTTTACTTCCTGTTTTCAGAGGATGGTGCTAATTCCCTGTATGTGTGAGAGGAGAGGGACTGAGGCGTGGGTTGCAGAACAAACCGGAGATCGAACTTTACAAACCACAATGCAGAGACCAAGCAGCCTTTTGCTCCATGCAGAACACTTTACTAACATGATCACAACATGTCTCTAAGGAATGGCACCCAGTTTACCACTGCACTGAGTACATGCCCCCTAAACTGGTAAACTAGTGTTCATTTTGAAAGGGTTGTTTGTGTAAGACAGGTGCTATTGAATCTTACTTATCTGCCTTATTCCATTTTTTTATTTCCCTTCCCTACCAGTGCCACATCATTCAAAGATATAGCTACATAGTAGTATTATAGATTTTCACCTTTTAACTTGTTTAGACATACTAATGTAAAGGATGGGACTTACCACTGCTTACACAAACTTAAAATCACTATAATGTCACCATCACCAAAATATAACAACCACACTGTTGTAAATATAATGCATTCCTCTCTAACCTAGTTCAACATACTCTCCTCAGGTTATTATTGAATTTACATTGTGTGTTATTAAGTCCATTTTTATTTATAAGAGTTATGAGAATATGTTGGACTTGAGTGTATCTGAGATTCCATAAATCCAGAAACAGTGTTTCAACTTCTGACAATCAGCGCCTTATTAACATGCAAAACAGCACTGAAACAACATTGGCAGGTGTGTGTGTGTGTGTGTGTGTTTGTGTGAGTGTACATATATGAATGGATTTGAGCTGTTAGGAAGTGGTGTGTGTGTGTTGTGATGTCTGCAAATATAATCCAAAACAAATGACAAATGCACAAAAAGAAATAGACCAAAAAAAAAAAATCACCTTTCTTATACCATTACTCTCAGTATTGTGTATAACGGCTGTGTGTTAAAGGATTTACTCTTGTCACATTAAGTGAATCAAATGTTTCTAATCTTTGATCCCAAAGAAATGCACATGTGTATATACTTACATATAACATGTACTTGCTATTCTGCTCATGTACTTGATTGTTCCCCGTAGTGGATTACTTTTGTAAAGGTTCATCATGTCATGGTTGTGCATCCAAGTCAAACATAGACAGATGAGGAGGGCTATATTTATAAGTGTCTATGCAGGTTGAGATGCTTTAAGAGGTCTGGATGTAGGCCTATGTTATGTTTATTCCTCAATATACAGTATTTAGAGAACTTCAGTTGTGTCAATATGAGAAACCCAAAACATAGTTCCTATGTCCTTTGCAGAGCAATTGAAAGATACAAAGTTTTCTGCTGTTAAAGTTATAGTAATTACTTGACACTGACCGTAACCTGATTTTTTGTTAGTATGTTGTGCTTGGTTTTGATTAAGTGCTCCATGAAGTACATGAAGTATTAGCAGTATTCACACAAACTTGAGTACAGTGGGAATAATCTTGACTGATTAACAGAACAGACATTTCTTATTTCCCAGATCCAATACTGTGTAATTCCTGCAATAAAATTTTTTAGAATATTATTATTAATTTATCATAGGTGTTATTTTTCCATTTGTCTGTTTCTGTAAATGTGACATGAAGATTTCTATTACAGTACTCCATATGGGCCACAAGAGGGCAGCATCAGCACAATTTGAAAGTAAGTTGCTGATGATTCATGATGTCAGAGCTCACCAACTGGATGATTCACAAGTTCACAGAGGGCCTTTTGCTTTTACTTCCATTGGCTATTATTCCAGCAAAAGCTGACCTCAAATCTATCTCGAACCCTAATTTAAGTGCATCCTCTGCACCAACTCTTCCACAGCGCGATGCAGCCACTACCTCAGCACTTCTGCTGGGATGGTGGCCAACAAACCCGTTCACCCCATGAAAACACACACAGATCGATACGCTCCGCAGAGAACCAGATAACCCCTCCTTTTATCTCCACTCTCGTCTTTCATCTATTACCGGAATCCTATCCCTTGTTTCCTCTCGTCACCAGACGGACAAACAGAGAGGCCTTGACCCCCGGCTATCTTCATAAACAAGTCTAACAAGGCTTTGGCCTCTGACCGCTTGGTGAGTGCAAGGTCACTCAGGTGGGAGTCACAGTGGAGGGTCATACAACACTAAAGGCAAATGATCAAATGACGAGTACAACTGAACATGATGGCCTAATGACCACAATCAAGATCATTTGCTACATGGCTGAGATGTCTGCAGTTGGGGCAAAGGCTACATTTTCAGACATGTACCACACTTTAAAAGGCCCAATCTGTATTTTAAGTACATTACAGGTATGTTTATACATATATAGATAATCAAATAATATGACTAAAAGATTAAGTTTAAAAGTGATGATAATTGTAAATGTAAGCCCATAATATGGCTGCTTTTACAAACATTACTGATGCAAAATTTTACATCAGAAAATAATAATTGAGATTTAGAGTTAGTTTGCTTACATGTGTCAATTGGATAGTAACACTACAATAGGTTATGTCTTATAACAAAGTAGTTGTTTATGAGTTTCTGAGATGAGTACTTGTTTTCTTGTCAGTTTTCTAATACTTGGAGGGAAATGCTTCAATCAAACAGAATATATAATTCAATAAGTTAATGGAATATACAGAGGAGCTACTGGGCAATAAGTATGAAAGTTAATCTATAAATTTATATCTATAACTTCATATTAATACAATCCATTTGTATGATGTAATACATTTAAAGACAATTACTGCTGTACTACTGATGTTGTATTCAACCATGCAATGGTGGAAAAGTAGGTCACATTTCATTCACACACTAAAACACTATTACACTAAAAATTAAAATAAGTGCCATTCAAACTGTAGTATATAACAAAGTAATAAAATTATCAGCAACACTATTCTTATTTAAATAATCTTATCATGGTGATCATTGTTGTCAGTAGTATCTGTAGACAACACAAACTGATCATCACACAAAAGTTGGCTGACATCTTATTGAAAGTGACCAAACCCTCCCGGTGAAGTTTGTCATGTTCATTGTTTGCATTGCCATGACATCTGAGGACAGGATGAACATTAAATAAGTGACATCACAACACCACATATACACAACAACCTGTAGCTGTATCATTTATATGAGAGAAACAGGCTTGTGACCAGGAGGTTGCTCCTTAGGAGGAGACACTCTCTTCACTCAATAAATACCCTGCTGTGGCTATACCATCCAAAATAAAAGTTAAAAATTGTGAGGTTGTTTTTTGCTGCTTCTCTCAAGCAGTCATAACTGTACTGGAAAGAGTTTTTGAAAAGCAAACATCATTTTAAGAAAAAGTCACGGAAAATATATGATTTTAAATCCTAGGTGTAACTCTGTGCATGTGGATACCATTTTCACACAAGACAAGTTGATTTTAAAAAATGAATAAAACACTGGAATTCACATGTAAACGCACAACATCACTGCCATGTGGTTAGGGTCAGCACTCAGCCTTGCTCAGGGGCTTTAGAGTTCAAAACTTTAACCTCTTTAAACGTTTTAATCCTCTTGGTTGTTTGCTAACACTGCTAAGTTGAGACCCGACTTAAGAGTTACGATTACCCTCAGAGCGCAAGGTTTTATGCTGGTAAAACATTATTGCAATAATGTGTCCATGACGTTGCTTATGAGGAGATGAAGCTGACTGACTGACAGAAAATTGATTTTAAAATGAATATATACTATTACCATACACCGATTTATGTCAAACTGATAATGTAACTTAATCTGTCATGTTTTTCAGAATGTGTTTACAATACAGTGCGGGAATGCATCAGGAGGTTAATATGACCCAGACCTTTCTCGTAAGTGGATCAAGCACAGAGGCCACAACCTCCACCACACCCCCTTGACCTGAGCCCTGCCAAATGAAGATTAGCTTGTAACATAGCCAGCAATACAAAACGTAACAGAGGACATACAGAACAAACAATCACAAATATATGCAGACACAGTCGTAAAGGAGGGAGATTTAGCGTAACAGTGCTTTTCGGGTCGGTCCGGAAACAGTTACAATAAGAAGGTACCAGTGGCTGTTCATTTCCTAAAAAGAAGGGAAGAGAATTGATTTTAATTTTCGTTTTAACAGTAAAATGAATGATCTCCAGATGATTTTAAACATCTTGATATCAGCAGCTAGATCCATGCAGCATTTCTAGTCTGAGGGAAACTGATCAAATTGCTTCATTCTCCCTCCTAATTAAGCTAGCAAGATTCTGTGAGGATCTATGCAACAGTGGATCATAATTCCCAATTATTGTTATTTCTCTACAATGAGCATTTAAAAGCTTCATAAAGAAATATTTCTGATCTCAATGTGACTGTCGTCTCTGCAGAACTTCACCTGCAAACACTTAAGCTTGTTAGTGGAAAGAGCTGAGTAGCTCTCAGCCAATCACATCAGTTGTTGGTAAGATGACAGTTGCCACTGAAAGATATGTTGGTAGTCAATTTTGATTTTAATTGAGTTTAATTTGGATATTTTTTATGTGTACTTTTTTACTGCAGGTGCTGTAAATGACTTTAGATTGCCTGGACCCCAACAACAATCTTATGAAAAGCAGGCACTGGACTTTTCAAAATCATGTTTCAAAATCTTGGTTATATTTGGACTTTGTTAAAGGTCCTATACACCCACAGCTGTTTACTTTTAACCTCACTGATTGCAACTCTAGGTAGGCAGATATATGCTGGGAATTATGTGATGTTGCGAAAAATCTACTACCAATAAGAATGATAATGGTGCGAGTTGTTCTGTGATAACAAGTGCAACAAACTCGTAACACGCACACGAAATAGCATAGTAAACAGAAACTGCAGGAGCTAGCATGACTAGCCGGCTAACAAGATCACTCTGCAAGTTGTAAATTATACAGCTTCTTATCAGACACTGTATCGTCATTACCATCATTGTCCTGACTATCCCTTTTGTTGTTTGTTGTGTCATCATGTAGTTATAAACAAGAATATGAATAATTAATATTTTGAATTAGAGGTCAGTCTCGCTCCGTCTCTCAAACTGGCTGAATGTTGGAGAGCCTCACAGGTTTGTCAATGTCAATCGGACGAGACTCAATTCATGAATGGAGGCATATTTAAAGGCATATTTAAAATATATTAGTATATATTAAATCAAGGGATATTTTAAACATTTTAGTAAGTACTCAAACAAGTTGACAATATGCATCTTGAAAAATGTTTCTATTTGTCAGGGTGTATACATGTACTGTTGATGGGCCCTGATGAGCCAAATATCTGTTCCCTAAACATAAGATACAGTAGAGGAGAGCATTAAGGCTCTCAAGTTGTCCTGCAAGCTTTGCTGCGGACTTAAACAAGAGGCAAACATGTATGTTAGAGAGTGAAGAGTTAATCAACTGCAAGAAGTGAAAATCTTGCAGTAATTTGCAGTTTGTCACTTGAACATGCATGTTTTCAACTGTAAAACTTACATGGATAACCTTAGCAAAACAGCAGATGTATTATAATAAACCTAGATTTGTATGTAAGTATAGCCTAGAATGTTTCTGTAATTAAACAGTAAAAATGAAGAGGTAATACCAGGACTTGTTAAAACAGATAGACCTTTATTATAACAAATTCATGCAGCTGCCAACCAGGTAGCCTACACACAGGACAACTAGAAAAAGTCTAAGTCCTATCTTACTTCTCAGATGCCGCCCTTGAAAGCCGATAACGACTGTGTGGGCATCAAGCCAATATGTATCAGACCACAGCTGACTCCCAAGGCCACTACATCCCCTTAGGGCACTGCACACAGGAAAATGCATTGCAGATACTCATCCAACTTCACCGCAACATAACCAGTATTTTAAGGGCGTATACAGGCAGCATATAAAGAATAAACAGTCCCTTGAACCAGTGACTCTCAAAGTGGGAAACCCCAGGGGTTGTTGAGGGGGTTCCAGGGGGTCTATAATTTATTTTCACTGTAATTCCATCCATAAGTAATGCAATGACAGAATATATGACTATTTTGTTCATGGGTTTCATACACTTTCTGTAATAAAACATCTAAAAGCAAAAATCTTATCAGATGGGGGTCCTTGATGTGAAAAAGTTTGAGAACCACTGCCTTAAACAATCCCACTCTCCAGAAACACTGTGGCTAAACTTACTATATTAAATTTGACAAAACAAACGAGGCACAATAATTAACACTAACACAAACAAAACAATGAAAATAGTCATTTAGAATACTTAACACTCCCAAGGTTCCAGACCCTCCCCCGGGGTGGTCTGACCCTTGTCAGAAGTGGGGGAAATGTGTCAGTCCAGCACTGGAAGGCCTCCATGTGCACCAGGAGAGCCTCTTACCATGTTGAGAAGCGGCTGTTGCACTCCTAATAACCCCGCCTTAACTAATCTAGCCTTAGCCCCACTCAGGAACCTCGCCCTACTACAGCCCAGCTACCTATCTTCACCGTTAGCAGCCCTGACCGGCATGTTAACGGCACCCACCCCCAGCAATGAGTGCACTGTTAGACTTGGCTGTCAGCACTGAGCGACGCTCCCCATGAGTCCACATGAGTGCCTGCGCTCAACTCTTTCCCTTTCAACACTTCCTAACCTGCCCCCACAGTCCTCATCAGGCACAGGCACAGCCACTTATTCTAATTAGCATCTGCAGCAGCTCCCCTCCCTGACCACAGTCACTACGTTACAATATTAAACATCTAAACTATACAGTACCGGTCAAAAGTTTGGACACATCTTCCCATTCACTTCAATGAGAAAGTGTGACCAAACTTACAGCGTATATAACGGTGTAAACATGCCCTGTTTCCTCAGATACTGACTAGCTTAGATTTGTTTTTGTTGTGACCTTGCATTATAGGCTCACAGTTGACACATTGTGACAAATTCAAGGTATTAAGCAAATGGTTATAAAAGATACTTCTATAATGATAATAATAATAATAATAATAATAATAATAATGGGGCCTTTAATGGTGCCTGAGCACTCATGATTCTCTGACACCTTCATCAATGGATTGCATCTTATTGTCTGGTACCACAACTTACAAAAATTAAGTCTGTTTTCTGTTAGCCTTGAAAACAATGCTCCACTTGTTTTTAAAAATGCATTTAAAGTCTCAGCATGTGAAGACACACTGCTGCTTTTACATCCTGTTGGACATGATGTAAGTTTATCACACCACTAATTATCTGATATTTGACTTTGATATATTGCTAATTATCATGTTTAGTATAACAGTTTCCTCTTTTTGTTATTTTGCTTTGTTACTTGAGCTTGGAGGGAGAATCCAACTGAAAAATGTCACCTCTTATCTTTGCTACTTATTTGTTGTTGCCGTCCTTCTCCACCATTTCAAAAATTGTACTTTTCAAATTGAAATATATACATTTGCTTTTTTGAAACAAACATTATTTTTCTTGTTCTGTAAAGTGTGTCAATGATCTAAAAGAGGAACAGAAGAAGACGATAAAAATAAAGAGTAGTAAACTCCCAACTGCATATTGTTTTGATTGTGCAGCACATTCACACATCCACAAAACACAAGAAATATTTACATCACTTGAATTTAGATCATACACATCAGTCACCAGTGACTAAATAGCATTTCTTTTTTCAAATAGATAACTACTGCTACTGTGTTTATGCCCCTTTCTTAATACACTATCCAGCTCAGGATGTCACATCAAGTGCCAAAAAGTTACATGTAGACCATGCATTGTATTACACAAAAAAAAAATAGCATAACATTAGGAACATGCTGCTCTCATTGGTGAAGATTATAATTGTAGTAGCTTAAGCAGTTCCCAGAACACGTCCTCTCTGAACTTGAAATTGAAAATCACGGCCTTGGTTTCAGAGTTCACTGTCCTGTGTTTTATGTCTCTCTTTGGACGATGCCAGATCAAACTAGAAGCTGTGTGATGTCATTCTCTTTGAAAAGGCCGGTACTGACAGATGTACCGGATCACACAGTGTTGTGAGATCAGCAGAGTTGTGCTGCACAGCATTTGTTTCTCAGCATGATTAGTGGAATGTGGCGGCTACAGGTCACTCTGGGTTGGCATGGATCCTGTATGTTGGTGGGTCAGGTGTCTACATAGGCTGGTGTTTGCATACTAGGGACCTAAGAGGGGGGGGGGGCTTTGTTCTTGTGTGTGTGTTAGAGGTCTATCTATGTATGGCTATCTATCACAGGGCTAATGTTAAAAAGCGTAATGTTTGTCATTTTAAGTTACAATAATAAAATGCAACTATTTTTGAAAGACTAGAGAATTTGAGAATATGACTATCATGATTTTGCTTCAATTTCCTATGCGAGAAGATGACATAATTCCATCTGTGGAGCTTGGCTCTCATGTGAGGTCTGATCACGATCTCAGCATGATCGGAAATCTGATGTGCTCAGATGAAGCCAAACATGGTGCTTCCTCCTCCTCCTCCGCCACCTCTTCTTCCTCCGCTGAAATTTCAACTCAATGCACAGTGTCCACTCAGGAATATTGAAATAGCGTGGCAGTGTGGCAGTGTATGAATGAGAGGAGAGCAGAACGCCTCCACAGCAGAGCGGAGGAGTAAAAAGGAAGAGTGGACGTCACAGTAACAGAGAGTGCGTGGGCATGAGAGGAAGAGTAGGAGTGAGTTTGTGGGAGGCATTCCAGTATAACTCTCAATCTGTCTTTTCTGTTTATTTGTCTCAATTCTATCACTCTTTTTCTTTTGAACAACTCTTCATACTTCTCTCACTACCTTCCGTTTGATTTATAGGTAAATCACATGTTTTTGTCCCCTGTACTGTATGGTCCTGTACTCCAGCACTGTTATTTACACATTAAATGGCACTTTGCAATTAACACCCCACCAATCAATACATACTTTCGCCTATGTGGCATCTCTTTTTGCCACGACTTGTCATCTGTTGATGACACCTCAACAGGGAACAGGATCCTATTAAAAAGGATTTATCTTATGAAGAAATAATAAAAGAAAAGAGAAACTCATAGCAAACAACCGCACTTGATTAAATAGTCATAATGTTTCTTAAATACCGAATGAGCTACTGAAACATAGCAGAGAAAGGCATCTAGAAATATGAGCTGCAGGAAAAAGTGGAGCATTTAGGACAACTTTGGTGGTAAAATGACTGGCAGTCAGCACAGGAGGGTCTGTTTGGCCCTTCTGGACCGTTAGTACCATCAGATGGTTGGCATTCATGGGCCGTCCTTGTCTGGTACTAGAAACCAAGGATGAGTATGTGGAAGTCAGACAAAAAGGGAACCATAGAAACCATCCATAGAAGGCCAGACGGAAGAGAGAGGGCGAAAAGGTCATGAAATAGACTGTGTGAGACAACATCTCACAGCCAACGTTGTAACCTGGGCTTTGACATCTTGCCTGTCGTAATTACATGTGCAGAAATCAAACGGCTAATTAATATGTGGAGGAAGCACAGGAGGATTCTTTTTTTGTGCACCTCATGTTTGTAAACCAGAGAGAAAAAAGGTACATTCTGTGCAGCCCAGTCTTCACACCAATGAGGAATATTGATTAGATACTGTTCTTTCTGACTGCGAGAAGACGATTGTGGGTGTTGTGTGAACATTAGCAGCTAAGGGTGTGAAGACTAATACTTAAAATTACATATTCAGTTGAACACAACTTCTTGTAATTAGCTAGATATGTCAATAAAGAATATGATTAGTTGCAGATGATCTGTACGGTGGTGCGAGCACACAGGACTGGAACATCTCATCCATGACTGACCAGTATTTCCATCATGATGAACCAAACTGATGGCAACACTTTCCTCAGCTTTTATGGTTTTGTCACATCATAATGTAAATTACCAACTAATGATTATTAAACTATATCTTGAGAAGAAATGCACAATTGATTAGGCATGACACTGTCATTTGTCTTCATGTCACTTTCTTGTATAAAAGGTTGGGGGTGGGGAGAGGTTTTGGCTCACTGCACAGTATAAATTGGTTGTATTTAAAAGACTACACCATAATTTACAATCTAATTTACACAACAGACAAATATATATCAGCGTATCATCCTTAGTAAATAACCTTTTACCGTGTTTCATGCTAAATTACCTCAGTTAATATTATGAGCCGGATAGGGGAATCTCTCGCTGACTTGGCGGCTTCATTTACATGCTGAGTGAAGTCATCACCAACCTCAAGCACCATTAACAATTGTGCTCCCTCAAAAAGAAGCCCAATTACAGCAGATGAAAGGGCCGTGAATGCTGAGGCTAACCAGCTACATCTACCAACGCTAAGCATCCTCAACAACTGACTGGATAGTCAGGTCTTCAAAGAAAAAAACACCAATAAATGTGGGTTAAATAAAAACATTATTTTTTTCTTTCACTCATATATATTGTACACTGCATCACAGGCTGCACTGAACTTTTCAGTGGAGCTATGCATACATATATGAGTTGTGCCCCTGGTTATCTGATGACATTGTCTGCAATGTTGTTTGCTCTTTTAGAAGGCTGAATTGTTGATTTTCTTAGCAGCTGCTGAATTATTGAACAAAGCTATCATCACACCAGCAGACCAAGTATTTACAGTACTATTAGGGTTGTTGTGGTGTTAATGGGTCCTTCCATTAGCCCTTGTGAAGGCCAGAGTAACACCTGCATCAACAAAAACACACGCACATGCTCACACACGCTCGCAGACACAAACGCTGTCACATAGTTGTTGTTGGGGGGGGGGGCACCCTCATGGGAGTTAGCTGTTTTTCAACAGTGGTCTGAGCACGTCAGAAAATGTGCTTACACCATAGCGACACATGCTGGCTCAACACTATTACGGAGCAAGGCTGTCCTTCAATGTCTCGGGAGATTCCAGATTAAACACGCAATCACATACACGAGGCTGATGGCAACAGCGTGTGTGAAGGATGTAACAGAGCTATAAAGACTTTGCCTTTCTTGGCAACCTTCTGTTTGTGTATGCACACTGTGCGTGTTTCTGACCTTTTATATTTGTGTGTCACAAGTCTTTTCCATCGTCATGGGCTATGAGGAGAAAGCTATAAAGAGGTCGTGATCCCCTCCAGGGAGATAAGGGACGCCTTTGACCTTTCACTGCGCTCTGGAAACTTTCATATTTACAGTCTCCACCACTGACTCCTCTATCAGCACACAAACAGTTACGTAAGGCAACATAGTGGCAACAACATGGTTTGCCAGTATTTGATTCGCTGGCTGACCCAGTCACCCGTATCATTTACTTTCATACACACACACACACATACACACTCTTGCTCCTAAAAAAGACACAATCTGTACCCTTGCTACCTGCAGCAAGTTTGTGTGGGTTGTGTTGACTTTTTTTTCATCTTTCAATATGCACAATATACACACCACTTCTGAACTAAAATTCACTAAAAAGCAACTTCAACATTAATTAAACTGGCCCATTGCTGCATCCCACACCCTTTAAGTGCTGTTACATAGAAACATGATATAATTCTACAAGACTGAGGCTAAAGCTACATGTCCTGGGCTAAAAGTTAGCATCCTCAGTTAATTCATGAAGAAGACACAACAACCAAGAGCAGGATTGTTCTTGTATTGGAGGGTAGAGCTGGTTAGCCCAAGTATTATAGAACAGTATTATGAGTAAAAATGTAATAAAAATGTTATTCGTTCTAACATAAACCTGTTCGGAGGCTTACTATATAAAAACTTACCTGGTCACACAACACAGAGGTTTTATGCTTTATTGGTTATATTTTCAAAAGTATGTTTCACCTTTACAAGATTTGAGGACGAGTACTAAACATAGACTATATATACAGAAGGACATAGCAAGGTGTGATGAGCCAGGACCGAAGCGAACTCTAGCTTACTGGAAACACTGAGAGGTGTGCTAACAGGGCAGGTATTATAGTCAAGCGACATTAAACTTAACGAAATATCACAAGAATAGTCTGACTCAGTACAAGCCCTGGAGCCGGAGAGCAGCAGCTGAGTGAACTGTCAATCACAGTTGTGGATCAACACCCACACAGCAGACATCAAAGCTGCTACAAATCTTGTTAATGGAGCAGTAATTTCCAAAATGACCACCAGCACACTTATTAGAAGGCCGAATTTAGCGATGGAGACCATAATGAGTTGTTGAAAAAAATTATTGACTTTTTTTAGAGAGAAATTGACGCTTTTTGAATGTGGGTCAGAATCTAGTGGCCTTTGGTGGCATTGCACTTTATGGTACTTCGCATGGTACTTCGCAAGATTTTTTGTCTCCTCCTTCTGGCCGCCAATGTTTGTTCATTTCTGTCCATCAGTCTGTCTCCCCTTGTCTGTGTTTCTGTCGCTTGGCACAGTATCTGTAACCTAGGAGGGGTAAGTATTTTACTTTCTGCAGCACCCATTGTGGAGAAATAAAGACATCTGGCATGTCGTCATCATCTCCCACTTTTTCTCTGTTTTAAATGGAGGTGTGGAAGTGATGTATGACCCTTTAACCTTAATTAAAGGATCACATTATTTTATGAAGCAAGACTCGGTATTGTTGTTGCTGGTGCATGTAACGCCTGATGATTAGCTGTGGGCCTTTCGTGACTGAAAGTTTCCAAATGATCTGAATTGATGCTGACAGGCCCATGCTGTGTCTAGTCTGTATTTATTAAAGGTTGACAGTGTGTAGCTAAAGAAAAGGCATTGCTACTGATGAAGACAAGTGAAACCGCGGAAGGTGGCAGTAAAACCTCCTATTTCAGTACCGTCACACATGAAAGCTCTGATCGTCAACCACCCAATTTCTTGCATATCAAAGCTCCACCCACACACTATCACTGTCAAGACCTATCTCGTGAGGCCACAACCTGCAACACCACAATTTCTCAGATCCCAAAGGCCTCCAAATGCAAATGTATACCTAACGACTCTCCCCATATATATTCTTTCAATATATAATTTATTCTGTACACAAGGGCAGCCATGCATTGGGAATATGCCTCTTCTCTATACCATGCTGGTGGAGGTTTCAACCTTTCACACACAGTTATTACCATATCCACAGCTTTTGATTGTTCTCAGCTGGAATTTAATGCAATATATGTTATGTCTTAGCTTTAGTAAATTCATGCAGATTGAACTCACTTTAATATTTTTCACATGCATGCACTGTAAACTGTATGTGCAAATATACATTCCATCACCCACATACATATGGACACATACCATTATACACCTATGCATGCACAGTAACATATTGTTTGTACCTATGAGGTATTAATTAACTGGTCCTCACTCTTACCATCTTGTTGAAACCCCATAGAAGAGACAATGGAATGAGTGAAATGTTGGTATGTAAATGTATGTAAATGAAGTCCCACTGAATGGTGACAGACATTTGCAGTATTGCGGTAGCTATAGGAAGAAAACCTCAGCACTATGACCCACAGGCTCCCTGCCCCCTCGAGTCAAACCCTCAGACAGGGTTTCATTATTCAGTGCATTTGTCTCTTAATTCACTCGTAAAATCATTAGAATTTTTGAATTTGGCTTAATGTATGTACAATTAGGCCTTGTCTTAATCAATTATGATCCTCTAAATTAAACCAGGGTTTCATTATTGAGTAAATGATCAAGATCTTAATGCTTCTCTACAGCCTCTTTCCATTTGCTTGACTGCTGGATGTATAATGTGCTGAACAAGAATAAAAAAATATTTAAAACCGTAGGGCACCTATTGCCCAGTCATCTTGTACACATGTGTTATTTGGACTGGGAATACAATGGTGTCTTGAAGAGTGTCTTTTAAGGATAAAGCAATATGCTATATTTTTGTTTTTGCTAACAAATCCCATAAAACATCAAAACCACAATATATTAGTCTGTCTCTCAATACTTTCTGACTTTCTGCCCATTTGTTCCTATCAAAGAAGTAAAACAGGTCTTAAATATGTAGTTAGATTTTTTTAAAAGGCGGAATAAAACAACTGGGCACTTTATTTTTTTTTAGCAAACTCACCTTGCTCAAACAGGAGTAAATGGTACATTTGTTCGGGACTATTTTCAGCTGCAGATTAATATACATTTGATGTGCTGATGGTCATCCACAACACCAGAACAGTATATTTGCGATTGACCTCACCCAGTTCAACAGTGTGGCTCATTTATATGTTCTTAGGGGTTTCCAAAATCCATGAATGAGATGGTAAACCTGATGCTTTTTCCCTGTGTTTCAGATTCTTTTCACACTGACAAAAAAACAAAATGCATCACTAAAAGCTACATAAGAACATTCGCTCTGCTTATTGGTCAGATGTATCTGGGGCAGGAGCAAGAATATAAACAAAGGAAGAAGGTCCTGAAGAGGATCCGCCGGCCAAATGCCACGTTCTTCGTTGTGCTAGTCTAGGTTGGACCTCAATTCATTCTCCGGCTTGTTGCTAGTAACTGTTGATTTCTCTCATCTGCATCCCAGTAAGCAAAGCACACCTGGCTACAGGAGCCATTTAGCCCAACTTGCAGAGTACGCCTTATAGTTGGGTGGGATCACATTCCCACCACAAACAAACCGCTCCAGAGTTCAAAGGGTCTTGGTACAGTTGTTCTGGTCCGCACTTGAGTATGATTACTGTGTTCTGGAAATGTCCTTAAATGTTTGGACAAAATTAGAGCTGTATGGCACCACAATACCTGTAAGCAGGGATGCATTCATTGTTGGTTTTGGTCTTTTCATTGTGATTTGTTGACAATAAGAAAAATATTGAATATCACCAGATTTATCCTTTAATGTCAGTGTAGCAGTGTCTGTAGGTGGATTCATTCAGACTTTGATGCCTTTAACTAAAGCTTAACAAAACAAACTTCTGCTTTACTGGAAAGAATTGCATTTATCTAATCTAATCTTATTGGCTTGATGCAGTAATTCTGGCCTTCCTTGCAGATTTTATGGAATGAAAGGTGATAAGATTTCTAACCAGACCTTTTTTGCTACGGCTGATGGTGGCTCAGTGTGTGAAGATGCTTTGTACCCATATTGTTGATTCAGGATGCAGACAATCATAGCCTGTCCCACTGGATGGGTCCAGTGCCTGAGGAGAACGTTTCCTGTGTTTTCTGGCAGTCACTACACCTCCTCACATCCTCCCACCCCTGTGGTTACCAAAACTACGCCACCACTCCAACCCACACAGCCAGCCTCTGACTGATATATGTGCAAGCATGCAGAGTATTTTACCCTATGACAGTATATAATACACATGTGATTTCCTCTCCACCTGCCAGCAGCTTAAACATGTTGAAAGAATGAATCTTACAGACACTATATGAAGATAAGATACAAGAAAAGCTTGATTCTCAGTGGGGAGAGTCTGGGTTCAAGCAAAGTCTGTCTTATTCCCTGGAAAAGAGGAAGATGGACGCAAATCATTCTGAAATGTTAAATATTTAACAGCTGTAGGCCTCGCAATGCAGGGAGGGAGCAGAGGACGGCGGATGGGGGAGGGGGACTGAAAGTGAGAAAAATGAAGAAGGAGAGGGTAGAACGATATAAAACTCCATCTTTCTAATTTCAGTGTAGACTTCATTACATATTCATGTGATGGTACAGCCATTACGTGTGTGTGTGTGTCTGTGTGTGTGTGTGTGTGTGCGCGTGCAAAACCAGAGCAGCCAGTGATCATACATATTACCTATCACTTCCACTTTAATTGCACACAGCCAAGACAGGGTGGGCTCATATAAATATTCCTAATAATACATAAAAGCAAATGTTCTCGTTTTTCAAATGATTTGCTTGAACCCACTCTCTGGAGTGTTGGATGAATGTATTTATATATGTGAGTTTGTCTGGGACATTATGACTGATTCTTTCATTAGGAGAGCCTGTGTGCATGCATGGACGTGTATTTGTGTGTATGTGACTGTGTGCATGCTCGTGCGTGTCCCGCTTTCTCCATATAGATTTTCATTACAACCTCTATCAACGTCCAATTTATTAGATATCATGTCTCTACACGTAGCATGTTGCACCTCAAATAAATGGGATTATGGTGGTGTTGTGTGTGTGTATGTACGGGGCATTCAACAAATTATTTATGTTCTTTCAAGTTTATGTACCTTGACTAATAACAATTTAAAACCATTATAAAACATGAAGGATTCATTTAAAACAAAAAACCACCAACGAGTAGCTTTCCACCTTCATTCAGAATGTTGCCGTCATCCACACAATGCTGACAAATGAGATACAGTAAATCATACAGTAACACGTTCCACAGAATGTGGACGTGTGTCCAAACTTTTGGCTGGTACTGTAGGTGATAATGAAAGAGAAGAAATAATACATTTTGATCACATTTTGCTTTACACCTAAATTGCAATGATGGATAAGAAATTGTGTTTGTGACGGATCGTCAATCCAACTGAGAGCTGTGAAAAATGTGACAAACTGCTGATCTGGTGTTTCTAAAAAATGAGCAAAACAGTGCTTACTATGACCACACATTAAATGTCATTTAGAAGGGAGATTCTAAATGACATTTAATGTGTGGTCATAATAAGTGATTTTACTAATCCACTAATCAAAGCAATGCCATTGAAATTAATTGATTTTGATCTGAGATTCAAACCGGGGAAGTTGCAATTACATGGTATGTGTCTTTAACCACTACAGGCCATGTGGATGCCACATGTGTTGTTTTTTTTCTGTGAGATAAGATACAAGCTACTACATACTTTATACAGTGCAATTGCACTATCTGATGAGGATGTAATTAAAGCCATATATCCGATAAGGTTACAACCTACTAATGGCATAATTTGAACACAAATAAGATAATTAGATAAATACAACCATATTTAATTATTTTCACGATAAACTGAGAGTTTTTGTCAGAGGATGTGAACATGTTTGAGGCACAAAGCTCACATAATTGTGCTTCTTGTCAGAACGATTTTCTTTTCGTTGGGGAAAGCCCTCTTTGACCTAAGGGAATTCCATCTTCTCATTTGTGCCAAAGAGTCATCAACATCTAATTTAAACTCTTGATTGGCTAATTACACTACATGCATAATTTAACTTTGTGACTTCTCTGTCTTCATTAAAATGACCACACACACACACAGGCATGCACACGAACACACATGCACACACATACCTGCAAGGCTAACACCATCTCTTCACTTACTGGTACAGTAGGACCATTAAAGGAATTATGTATACTTATTGCTTATTTACAGACTATAGTTAAATTTCCCCTAATACTTGCTTTACCCTCAGCCATACTGCTCATAGAGTTTCACCATAAACTACTTCTTATGAGCCCTTACCACAGCTAATCTGGTAGCAGTGTGTGTTTGAGGCGTACCCCCAAGTTACTGATTCTTTTCTCTCCCTCAATCCATATGCGCTCTCTCTCTCTCTTTCACCTACATGTGCACCTTTCCATCTCCAGTAGAGACGCTTGTTCTCCAAAACCAGACAGTTACTGGCCCATGTGCAGTGCCCTGTTTCACAAATGATTGTCGCTCACAAATTGCAGATATATTTGCAAGTCCTATAGTCTTCTTGCACGCTCATGCATGGGTTGGAAGTGTAGTGTTTCTTTTGATTAGTTTAATGTGCTAATATTAACGCAAGTGAAAATGATCTCATGTTACAAGTTGCAGTTTGAATGTTGCAAATGAGGTGAAATGGGGCCGGGGACTGCAAAGGGTTGACACACATTGACCTATGCCAATAGACTGTGGGTTTGACCCACATCACTGTGTATCAGTTTGAGTGTAGTGTAAAGTTCAGTTTTGGGAAAACATTTGTTATAGCGGCGCTGTTTGCATTGGTGAAACAGGTCCTACAGGGGTAATTTCAACTTTGTTCCTATGTGGGACCTGCAAACACTTTTGGATGGACTGTGTGGCCCGTCATTTTGATGGAACTGAATATCCTCTTAACAAAAGCTGCGGTTCTTTTGGCTCTCATGTCCACTAAGAGGTTTGGGGATTGTAGGTGCTTTACAATGTGCTCTTATGCAAAACATTTACTATCAAACAAAGACCATAGACATAGTGATGCCTTTTTCTGGTTGGGACCAATATCAATAAAACCATAAGACATGAGAAGGTGTTACAAATTTGTAAGTTGTGATATCAGGAGAAAACAGTGTGAAGCATCTTGTACTGTGGTAATAAACCTTGACTTTTAACATCATGTGATCCTAACAGCTGAGATCATCCTTAACCAGCATTTTGTTTATCTAATCAGGTTGCCATTATGTCTTTTTTTCAGGCAAGCTGTCGTGGTCTTGTGGGGTCAGAAATGTGATATTTGTAACTTGTAGCTGTCACACAAAGTATATTCTCAAGGATGTAATCTGTGCGGGACAATGTGATAGCCTTTTAATTGTTCCTCATTTAAGGAATGAGGAACAAGGTCTCTGTCTGCTTGATTTAGGGAAACTGGCATATGGCTGAAAAGTAGTGGGAAGATGTGATGTTCTATTATGTCCCTACACTTGGATCCTAGTTTCCTCTGTGAATCCTTACATACATATATATAGGACTTGTATGCATGTATCTATTCAGATCTTTTCTATAACCAGTTACAGTGGATTATAGCTCAGTTCTGGTAATGCATATCAAATGTGTCTCAAGTAATATCAGTACTTGGATTTTGCTTCACTGCTCCCATTTGATTTTATCTGTGGGAAACTGGGACCACTGCTAAAAAGAAAAAAATACCTTTGCTCTGAGCCATTTAGCTTTAGTTGTTTGGCATTGACAGTGTCAACTATATCATGGGAGATTTGTCAGGATGCAGGTTTTAACACATCACAAAGTAAACAAAGCACTCCTTTGACTCATTTGCTTTTTCATTTATTTTATCTTGTCACACTAGTTTGTGAAAGTAACAGAGAAGGGAGCTCCTTTCAATCAAGATAAGCTTTTTTTCTTTTTATCAGTGGTGGAAAGATGACTGGAAACAAGGAGGGACGTTGCCTTTCACGGTTGGCTCTTACCCCTAGGCCACGACGACAACCCAACCAAGATAAGCTAACAGGCAACAAAGTGAAAATTACAACATTTCATAAAATTTCACACTGAGACTTCAAATTAATACAGAAAGTTTGAAAGGAAAACTCAAACTTGACTTTGTTATTTATTTAACCTTTTAGTTATCCTGGAAGTCTCTTGAGATACATTATCTCTTAAAATAAGAGATATCTGTGGGAAACTGGAACCACTGCTAAAGAGAAAAAATACCTTTGCTCTGAGCTATTTAGCTGGAGAAGAGGTTGGTTCTTTGTCTTGGTTATGGAAAAACAGCTCTGAGTTGTTTGGCATAGACAGTGTCAACTATATCATGGGAGATTTGTCAGGATGCAGGTTTTAACACATCACAAAGTAGACAAAGCACTCCTTGAGTCATTTGCTTTCTTTGCTTTTTCATTTATTTTCTCTTATCAGATTAGTTAGACAAGATAAAATAAATGAGTTTACAATACTAAGATAATGTATCACAATAATGTAATGTACAGCCTAGAGTAGTTCATACTGTACATAGAAAGGTAATATAAAACATTCACATATAGCACAATAATATATGAAAGCTATAATGTAAAATAAAGCAGTCAGATTTTTCATAAAACATATTTCAAATGCATTTGAATTCCTGTTATGAAAGACATGTTTCCAAATTAAGTTTGTAGACGCACCCCTGAACACATAGCTGATTTCTCGGAGGTTCAATCACAGCTGTATTCAAATCTGTCCTCTTGTAACCTATGATACATTTTAATTGTTAACTGTGAAGGTCTTAGTCATATTTCCTAGAATATCTAAGATTTAAATATCATGTTTCAGACTGAACTTGTTTTAACTGAGTGATATCTGTGTATCTGGGTCCCATTAATTATTCATTATGCAGTTTTATGGGTTAATTTATTGTTCTGCAGTATCTTTATACTGTACTGTTGCAGCACGTTTTTATGTACTCGTACCCTTAAAATTGCAATCTAAGCCAGACATGTTACACAGTGTATTGTATAGGAGAAGATGTGGTTTATTCCAAAGCACAACACAGTGATGAGTGTGTGTGTTTTGTTTGAGAGGCAGAGAGCGAACAGAGAAAAGAGAGGATGTGTATGCTTTGGAGAGGAGATTAGATCAGCAGGTCAGTTCAGGATAAGTAACAGCAAAAATCAATGCTCGCTTAAACTATACAGACACACACACACACACAGACACACACAAACACAAGCAGGAATGGGTAGCTACCTACATATTCCTATGAGATCAGTTCCAATTTTAATACTGTTGATGCCACCCACTATCCCTCCATCTTCCTTCTGCTGCTGTATGTGTGAACTGTGTGATTAACTCTTAGGGAACAGCATTAATAAATAGATATCTGTTTGTCACAATGCTACAAATATTATCCTCATGATCCCAACACTGCCTACCATTTCCTCGACAAGCAATAAGATGACGTTTATCATAAGTCTCAGTTCTGTCAAGAAACACTGTTCTAGTCTCACATGTTCAAATGTAAACTGTTGCTTTAAAAAAAAAAAAAAAAAGTAGAAAACAAAATCACTTAAGATTCATATTTAATACAGTCTTTCTGTCAGAGTCACAGTCAATAAGATTCCCTCTGCTCTGACTGAAGCAGAGAGGGGGGCTCATGTATCATTGTCATTTATCTGAAACCACATGGCTCCAGATAATGCATAATTATGACAAATGACTGATGATGGTATTATGGCGCCTGAATATCATATGCATTCATATCTGTTTAATCAAAACTACAGAGAGCTAAGATTTTAGATGGCAGGCTGCTGTTGTATCTCTCTGTATGGCCAAGCCAGTAATTCATTGGGGGAAGACGTGCTCATGAATAAATATGTTATCTGTGTATGTCTTCAGCCTACATAAACATATTATCATTGCTTTCTCTTCTGGTCAAATAAGCATGCAGCGACTGCATCTGCCTGATACATCTCTTGTCCCTTCTAATGAGCACAATAAATAAATAACTGTCTCAGTGACCTGTGAAATGAGAAAACCTAAGTCATTCAGAGAGTCTGTGCAACAAATTATTTAAAAAGAGGTGAAAACATTATGAGGAGATCAGGCAGAAGATCATAGTAGAGAGTGAAAACTGTGTCCTACACACCCAATGCCTACCCTGTGTCCAATTTGCAGATTAATCAAAAATAGATTATGTCCAATCTAATGATTTAGTTAACTGAAGTAATCAAAACTGTAATCACTTGTGCTCTGGCTCAATACAAGCATGCAGTCATGTCCAATAACACAAAAATCTCCATCAGCACATGTCGTCTTGCCTCCAGGTCAGCCCGACTGAGATCAATGAGCGCAAAAATTAACCAGAAGAGAAATTTCAATTTCGCGTTTGCTGTATCGATTAGAAAATCGAGTCAATTATGGGTGACAACATAAGATGGAATGGCGCAATCTATATTGTATGTGCTCAAGAGCAGAGAGAACCGCTTTCATTATCATTACCTGGTTACAATATTGGGTTTAATTTGTTGACACTGGCTTCACTTCCTTGTTGTTGGGGGTCACACAGATAGTAAAATAATAACAATAATTGCAATTTTTTTTCTTTTCTTCTGACCTCATTAAACACAACAAGTAGAAAAGTATTAAATTAACTCTTCCATTTGCCACAAACTGCACTTGCTCATTTGATGAAGATAACAAAATGAAAGGGTTGTTATTACACCAAATGAGAAAATATCTAATGGTTTATATTCTGTATTATATGATCTATACATGAACGGATTCATTTTGTTTGGCAAAAAGTCAGTATGCTACCCCACGTAGTGATGTTACTGTTCAGAGTCATAGATCATCATCTATCATAGATATAGAGATATATGAAAATATGAAAATCCATCGTATTTAACCATTTTTAACAGCTTGGGTCTCTGTCATCTCTGTCTCTGCCATTTTCTGTGATGTACTTCTGCAGGACTACCAACAGAACATTAGGGTTAACCGATTAAGTAACCATTAGAACAAAGGTTAATCTATCCAATTTAGCCTCTGACACAACAACCCTAACAAAACACCTGCTCAGAACAATAAATAAGTGGATGTTCAGCTTCAAACCATCAAAACAACACTGCAAGAACAATACAAGTCAGACACTCCAAGCTGTGGCTATAATCTGTTTTGTTTGTGACTAATGAGATGAGGCAGAGGTTGGGTAAAGAGTTATGTTTGGATGCCAACAATACATGTTATGCTGTTCATTCGATGTAGCCTTATGTGGCAGCGAGCAGAGTGCGACTGAGCCTAATCTTTACCCCCTCCCTGCCCGTCCTTAATCTTATCTCATCAGATTGGCTATTCTAATCTGCTTTATGAAAGCTTATGAAAGTAATCGTTGCATACAGTGACAGTGCAGTGGATGACTGAGACATTATGTGATTGTGACTTAGCAAATGGGGCAAGTGAGGTTGTCTGTATTTGAAGTCTAGCTTAAAGAGACTAAATGAGATTAGGCCTTCAAAGCTACAGGCTACTGGAGTGAATTTAGGCAATCTGTTATACTCTGTTTAGTTAACCTTGTTTGATTGTTTGCTTGTTTGGTAACATTAACATCACTTGGACTAGTGGGCATGGAAATAAAGTCAGAGTAGGAGGGACCAATCTGTTTTAATAATAATTTATCAGAGGTTTAATATGGTAAATGTTACACAAAGCAACACATTCACAATTCTGCAGCAGTTGTTTGTTGTTGTTTTCTTAATAAGAGAGTGTGAAAGTTCAGATGTGAGCCCATGTCTGTCATGTAGGAAACCTAATATCAACAGACAGGGAACCCTCCTTATCCTACAGGGAGATATCTGAGCCCGGGAGGTTTATACTGCCAGCTCTGCTATATCTATTTATATCAATATGCCTTCATGGCACTTTAAGCAAAGCTGAGGTAAACACAGTATAGCTCAAATGAAGAAAACGACTGGACAAAACACAAAATGTACCCATCACTACCACTGAACTAAATCTATAACTTAAAGGTTATTTCAGGGACAGACCACACAAGGTTGTTGCTTGATCTGATTCCTTTTCCATACTAGCAGTAGTCAAATCATTGCTTCTGGTGGCATAATTGACCTGCACAGGTTAAGGTAATTGACCTTGCCTCTGAGGACAGGGTGGTTTGTTGCTGAGCCAGCACTGCGGGGTGTGAAGGAAAATGGGAATATAAAGTGGAGGAAGTGGTGTGTGTGTGTGTGTGTGAATAAGGTGGGGGTAGATTTCAGCATGTTATCATAATGGGGCGTGCTACTATTAAAAAGTGGCACTACACATGAATGTAGAGAATCACCAGTTCATTGCAGTTCAGGATCTACATGGATAAGTCTAAATATGAGTTCTGAATACATAACTGTTGAACTGTCAGGACATCCTGAAAGCATCATCCCTTTGTGGGGCAGGAAGAGGTAAACCTCATTCCTTCAGGAAGTAAAAGTCAGGCTGCCAGCAGCACAGTCACAGCACCACCACACCGTGGTACCCAGCTGCCTCCCGCATTTCATTATTACGCATATTGCCAGCCAGTGACGCATCGAGATCATCGAGAATTTTTTGCGTCATCATGAGCACTGATTTTTTTAATATAACCATATATGGATCATCCTTCTGTTTCGCTGACAGAGGGAGGTTTTTTTCCGTTGGTTAAGCTTTGACCTACTGTAACCTTAACATTTGTTGTCATTCTGAATTATATCTCTATCTTTATCGCGGCCACAGCCTGTTCTGTTTATGAATGGAAAGACAAATGTAGGCTACAGATAAAGCGGTGGGAAACCGACCATAGCTGAGCAGATCGGCTATCCTGAGAGATCCGGGAAAACATGAATAAAGCGTTACGCAATAACCTACGCTGCACTAGAACTGCTCCTCCCCAGATCTTGTTGTTTATCGTAAACACTTCGATGCATATGAAAGTGGGGTTGAATATCCCGGTTAAAGCGCGCATGTACTCTGGATGGGCGACGCAGCAGGAATATTAAATTACTGTGACAGAGCTGCATGATGCTTGTTTACCGGTTAGAGAAGAGGACTGTAAGGACTCCCTCTACAGTCACCTTAAAATATAGTCGAAGGGGTTGTGAAAAACATGGGGAATAAGAATAGGCGATTAGAATAAAACAATAACAGTAATAATAAGACTTCTGGGGAAATACATTTTCACAATTAATTATTTATTCTTGGCTCCCGCATTCTGCATTATAGGTCACTTTTTTATTCCCTACAATCCACCTCAACTCCTTAAATGACGCAAATGTGGGTTTTATAGGTTATGAACAAATCCAAGTATATATAGATTGATTAAAAAATCATCAGCCAAACGTTGGATCACAGAGCCGGAGCTGCTATAAATAAAGCTACAGTCCTGACCAACTGCGCTCAAATGAGTCGGAAGAGGGCAGAGTAATAGTAGGAGGGCTTTTTCCTTCTCTCTCTCTCCTTTGAACAGGGCCATCCATCTCACTCCAGCATTCATCCCGTTTCCACCAATAAGCCCAATGAGCTGAGTGCGCACCGCCCACTGTCGGTGTGTGTATTTTTTTTTTCTTCTCCTCTCCCTTCCTTTTTTTTTTTTTAACCAGAGCTGGATGTGTAGATCGTCACATGTTGTTTCCCCTCCTCAGTCCGGACACCAGCAGACATGTGTTATTTATTGCTCAGCTGTGGGAGAAGACGAACGAACGCGCAACCGGCTCTGGAAATAGAGGATTAAAATAAAGCGCGTCGTTTCTTCTGCAACTCGAGGAAAGGAAGCATTGTGTCTGATAGTGAAGGACGCGAGAATGGCGAGTCCGCCAAACACGGGAGATCAGCCGTTATCACCAAGTAATACGAACGTGAACAACAATATCAAGAAATGTGGATATCTAAAGAAGCAGAAACACGGACACAAGCGCTTTTTCGTGCTGAAAGAGCCGAGCGAAGGTTTCCCTGCCCGGCTGGAGTACTACGAGAGCGAGAAGAAATGGAAAAACAAATCGGCCGCGAAGAGAGTTATTCCTCTGGACTGCTGCCTTAATATCAACAAGAGAGCGGACGCAAAACACAAATATCTTATTGCGCTTTATACCAAGGACGAGTATTTTGCCGTGGCGTCTGAAAACGAGCAAGAACAGGAGAGCTGGTATCGGGTGCTGACGGAATTAATGGCAGAGGGGAAAGTATACGACGGCTCAGCGTCCAACTCTGCGTCCTCGCTGGTTGGCTTCGACGAGGCGAGCTACGGTGTAATAACGCCGGTCACCGCCGTCTACAAGGAGGTTTGGCAAGTAAATTTGAAATCTAAAGGCCTTGGGCAGAGCAGAAATTTGACCGGGGTGTACAGACTCTGTCTCTCCAGTCGGACTATCAGCTTTGTCAAGCTGAACACGGAGGTTGCCTCCGTCATCTTACAGCTGATGAATATCCGGAGGTGCGGCCACTCTGACAGCTTTTTCTTCATTGAGGTTGGTCGATCCGCAGCCACGGGACCCGGTGAGTTGTGGATGCAGGCTGATGACTCAGTGGTGGCGCAAAACATCCATGAAACTATCTTGGAGGCGATGAAAGCCATGAAGGAGCTGTCGGAATTTCGTCCGCGCAGCAAAAGTCAGTCATCTGGTACAAACCCCATCTCTGTGCCCACACGGCGGCACCTGAACAATCTACCCCCCAGCCAGACCGGGCTTCCCCGGCGGTCACGCACTGACAGCATGGCTGCGACCTCTCCTGTGAGCAAATTTTCCTCCTGTCGAATACGCACGGCCAGCGAGGGCGATGGTACTATGACACGCCCCATGTCAGTGACTGGAAGCCCCCTCAGCCCAGGGGTCCACAGGACCCTCCTGAGCAGATCTCATACCATTACAACGCGCCCTTATCGGACATTTGAATCTTCTTCCCTCCAGCACAGTAAGTCGATGTCTATGCCTCTGTCTCATTCCCCGCCCATGGCAACCCCTAGCCTAGTGAGCCTGTCCTCCTGCCCAGACAGCAGTGCTCCTCGCCCCTCCAGCTGCAGTGCCTCCTTCTCGGGCTCCCCCAGTGATGCTGGTTTTATATCATGTGAGGAATATGGCTCCAGCCCCGCAGACGCACGGGACCTCAGGCTACCGCTTACCTTTGGTAGCAACACTCCTGAGTCTCTCAAAGCTGACACTCCCCCCTCCCGGGAAGGCAGTGAGCTTGATGGATACATGGTGATGGAGCGGCAGAATCAGAGTGGTTACCGTCGGTTATCAGAGCTGGATAAGGCTTATCGAAAGCGCACATACTCCCTCACTACCCCCCGCCAGCAGAGGGGTCCCCCACAAGTATCTTCTGCCTCCCTGGATGAGTATACTCTTATGAGGGCCACATACACCAGTGGAAGCCAGTCTTCTCGCAGGTGTCACACTGCGTCTCCTAAAGGGACCTATCCCGAGGATTACAGGGATGTCCAGATTGGCTCTAGCAGTCTCCAAGGTGACAGTGGCTATATGCCTATGATGCCAGGAGTGGCACCTCAGACAACAGGGTCCAAGGGTGACCCCTACATGCCCATGAGCCCCATGTGTGTTTCTGCTCCAAAGCAGATCATCAACCCCCGTACACACTCCTCTTCAGCAGGGCTGGCCCCACGCACAGACTCCCCTGGGAGTGTTTCTCTGGAGGACAGTGGCTACATGCGCATGTGGTGTGGAACCAAGATGTCAGTGGAGAGCACTGATGGAAAGCTCACTAATGGAGAGTACCTGAACATGTCTCCTGTTGACCCTCTGGTGTCACTCACGCCCCCAGACTACATCCTTAGTTCTCCAGGAGGAGATCCCCACCCCCAGCAACATCACAGACAGCCTTATTCTTACAGCTCTCTGCCACGCTCACTTAAAAGCCAGTTGCAGCGCAATGGGTCCACAGACACAGACCAGTATGTGGTGATGAGTTTACAGAGACAACGGATAGAAGAGGAGTCCAACTATTGTCCTGTCTCTCCAGGAGACTCTGTGGCCAGCAGCTCTCCAGGAACACCAGGCACCCCTTCCTCTGCTCCATCTCCTCTCAGACTAGCTCGGGTAGACGGAGGTCTGGTACACCGAAGTAGGGTGTGTCGGCCCACCCGCCTGGCTCTGGAATCCCTCAGAACCCTACCATGTATGAGTGAACACCCACTTCCCTCAGAGCCACGCAGCCCGGGAGAGTATATCAACATAGACTTTAGTAGTACTAACCGCAACCCTCTGGCATCCACAGTGTCAGAGAGCTCTGAGTCCTCTGTGAGTTCATCGTGTGCAGAGAGGGGATCCCTGCCACTATCAGACTATGTTAATGTTGATGTCAGCTCCCCGAGTCACCTGGGTACACACCAAGCCGGAGAATCTCCCCCTGCAGTGTGCCTAAACTACACACCTGAAGTCTTGACTTGTCCTAGTCTGCTGAATGCCCAGGACATACAGGGAGATGAGGGGGAAAAAGAGGGAAAAAGTATAGAGGGACAGGCAGAGGTGAGGGGGGTGGTAGAGGAATATCCTCTCCAACAGCAGGTGAGCCTGGTGTGTCAGCCTGCTCCAGTCAAGGATGACTACACTGAGATGACTTTCAGTCCTCCCGCCCCTCTACCTGCTCTCTGCACCACCGATACTGCACCCCTCCCCACCAGCCCCACTGCCTGCGTCCAGAGACTCAGCCTTGAGAACAGCATCGTGGATGGGGTTCCCCATGTGCCGGTGGACTCTTTTCTCCTGGGGGCTCCTTCATTGTCTGTCACCCTCGTGGACCCACACAGAGGGGCCAAAGTGATCCGGGCTGACCCTCAGGGACGCCGGCGCCACAGTTCTGAGACCTTCTCCTCCACCACCACTGTCACACCCGTGTGCCCATCCTTTGCTCATGACACCAAACGACACAGCTCTGCCTCCGTGGAGAACGTATCCCGCACTGTGCGCAGCTCTGATGGACCCGATGAGGACTACGGCAGCAGCAGCCCCATGTGCAGGGAGACGTCAGCTGGTTATCAGAATGGACTCAACTACATTGCCTTAAACTTGATGGAGGGAAACCTAGGAGGATGCAGGTTAGGGGGCTGTGATGGACTCCTGAGATTCAAGACAGCCTGTGGATGCAAGGGTGGCATGAATGGTTTCAACACTAGCCCCTATGCCAGCCTGGGATTCAAGGAGACTGCTGCTGCTGTGAAAGGTGAGAGTTTGCATACATGTCACAAGCACTCATTCATTCAGTAGGTTTTCATTCATGAAGGGAGTGGTGTCAGAGCTCGAATAGAATCTATCTTAGGGTTACTGTGTACTCTGCAGAGATAGGCCGCTTGTATCTAAGCAGCACTTCTGAGCTCATTTTCATTCCAAATATGAGAATAATGATCTTTCAGAGAACATGTTGAAACCAAACTGCTTCATTTGTGTGTCTGCAGCAGAGCCTGTGTGTTTAACACTGTGACTGTGGATTCAACCCACTGACTGCAAGTTAAAAGCTGATACACAAAGTTTATTTTTCTGGACAGCTGTGTTATGAACTTGTCGTTCATAACCTTGTTTAACTCACTGCTTATCATATCAGAGATCAAGCCACAATCTGACTGACCATCCATGTAGCAAATACAGGCTACAATGTTATGTAGTGAAATTGAGGGGAAACAGAGCTTTATGCTAACAGTGGTCACATACTGACAAATGTGTGTTATTTTGCAGTTTTCTATCTGTAAAGGCAGGCTACAGAAGCAGAGGGATGTAAAGTTATTAACATTGCTGTAAGGTGTAGTAGACTGTGGTGTTTAGATAGGATTAGTCACCTACTCGTCACACCCATGACACATCGACAAATCTCAAGGCGGTGCGATGCTGAGGAGAGCTGTTTGCTCGGTCTTTGATCTGCTTCAAACTGAAGCGTGTGTAGAGACATTTGAGCAGCCGTACCGGAAAACAAGTATGTTTCTTTCCAAATAAAAGCTTGGAATTAGAAAGCTGAGGGGAAAGCACAAGTGTGAAGTAAAACAATGAATCCATATTCTCCAGGGGATGCTGCTTTATTTGAACCCCTTGGCTGTAAATGTCCTTAAAAGGAAGCAACACATGCATTTCAGTTCAGGATTCATCTGGTTTTTATAGATTTTGTTTGCTGATTTTGCAACCATCATATTTTGAAACAGTTTTATTTTGAAAACTGTTGTTCTATCCTATCCTGGCTGGCTTGAAGCTACTGTTGTGCGTTTGTGAGAATGGTCTGCTCTGGTCTCCCCTTAGTGACGCAGTTTTATACCACGTCAGTATTTCAAAAAACATCTAATCTGATCCAGTGACGCATGCATCACTGCACATGATGAATGGCTCAGAACAGGCAAAAATATGTGTTTAATTGTTCATTTCATAACACAATGTTCTGCAGATTTTATGACGCTGATATGTTTGTGAATAAGCTGTGAAATCATTGTGACTAGTTGTCTTTCTGAGGAAAAAACAGTTGCCATCAAAATATTACCTTTCACCTCATTCGTGTGCTGTTGCATCAGTGTTTTTTTTTCATGCATCTTCTAAATGGCAGGGATTATTTACGGGGTTAGATAGATACCTAACAGGGGCATGTCAGAAGTTGCTGTTGTTTGAAAAGAAAACACACTGTCGGGATCATTGTGAGTCAGGAGTCAGTGTTCCTAATGGTGAAATACTAGAGTTTAATTGCTGTTTGTGGTTTCACAACCAAGTTGTCTCTCTTTGTCTCTGTCTCTGCTGGCTCTCATGCTGTGAGCACAGCCAGTGTGGGGCTTGGTGCAAGTCATCGGGTTCCCCAGAAAAACAAGTGAGTCAGTTGTTTATCAATTGTCAGGTACTGGGTTTCAGGGCTGGAATGCGGGCAGTGTGCAAAGGTTGCTGAGAGAGGTGAATGCTCACTTGTTTTCCTAACCTGCCGGGATGGACTCAGAGGGGGGATGGGAGTATTTTTTTTTTTTTTTTTTTTTTTTCACTGTGAGCAACTTCACAAACATGCTAATGAAATGGTTTTACACAGGAGGTACTCACTTGTGTTTTTTATGAACACATATGACTTTGACGAAGCACTCGCACATACACGTACACCCCCGCACACCTATTGTAAACCTCCCACTTATTGTCCCATCACTTCATTGTTTTCTGGTAGTTTTGTGTTTCAGGACCTAAATTTTGAATTTTGAAGCTCAGTGGAGATGTTTGTTCAAGGGTACAAGAGCAGGGGAGGAGGTGGCGGAACAATGGTGAAGGATGGAGGACTTTTGTTTTTCATCTACAACAAAATAGACAATTGAGCTGTTGACTGAAGGGAGGGAGGGAGTGAGTGAGTGAGTGAGGGGGAGGAAAGGAAGAAAAGAAACACAGAAAAAGACAGATCAGTGTTGTTCTTGTAAGAGGTGGCTTTAGCTACTGGATCTTGGTTATATAAGATCTTCCTGATGAACAAAAAATCTGAGGGATTGAAATATGTCTGTACATGATAGTAAACTGCACTTCTTTGTGTGCGTGAGGCAAAGCAAGGGCACACGTTTTTATTACAAGACTACAGGCTTTACCACATTCTCTTGTTATCACTGAGTGAACCATAGTTTGCATTCCCGTCAGTACATCAATTTGAAACTGGTCCATTAGGAATTCAAATCACCTGTCCTCATTTGGCGTCTGAAGTTGTCGCCGTGTGAGGGAGACGCTGCTTCAGAACTCCACACACATGCCTCTGTCTCTGTGTAAATGGAGTTTCTTGCGTGGCTCAGAGAGGAATGCTTTTTGAGGAAGTCTTTTAGTTGATAGGTTACACTGTTGTTGTTTGAGTTTTGGCCTCACATGAGGTGCAGGGAGAGGGGAAGAGGAGGGGGCTGTTTAGCTTTCAGTGCACGCCTTCTGGCCCCGCCGACAATGTCAGTTTCTTGACCTTTGAACTAGCGCTGTGTGTTAGAGAGAGAGGGGGGAGAGATATTGCAATCAGGGCATTTCCAGAAAACCTAACACACCTCAGTAGCTGTGTTGGAAAAGAAACAGGGAGGTGTGTGTACTTATTTTCCAACTTTTTTTTTTTTTTTTTTCATTTTACATCAACTTTCCGAGGAAATCTCTACTACCACTGTTACTATCATCCTCCTGTCATCGTGTTTTCCCTCCTTTCCTCTCATTTATCTAGTGTTTCTCCCTCTGGATAAACAACAGTCTTGCATGGGTGCAGACAGGGGAGAAGACTGACTCACATTCTCCATGCCTTTCATTTGTGTGCCCAGACTGCTGCACCCCCCCCCCCCCCCCCCAAACCGCCCAAACACACACACACACACACACACACACACACACACAATTCCACGTTGTCTGTCTGCCTTCCTGTCCCGTGTACGTACATATACACAGCCATCAGCAGATGGTGGAGGAGGGGAGGGGAGGGGGGTGGGGGGTGGGGGTGAGTGGTGGGGGGTCAGGGGTTTTTGCACCTGCCCCGCCAAGCAGTGCTCACTGGTTATCTGGCCCTTCAGAGGAGAGTGACAATACGCTAATGACTGGCCACCATCTGCCACAACAACAACAGGGAGAAGGTGGGGGTGTGGCCAGGCAGTTTTCAAGAAGCCGTACACCAACTCAACCCCACCCCTCCTCTGTATCCTCCTCCCCTCGTTCCTCCTCCTCTTCTCTCCAGGCATCGGTTTCTGTTTTTCTGAAATCATGTGATTCACCCCCACCACCACCGCACACACCTTCTCCACACCAGTGTATTTGGGCGCCAGTGTGTTTTTTCTGTTGTTATCTGACCTCAGTGGACTGTTTCTGATTGGCTTTTCGCACCAGAGGCCATAGAGGGTTGTCTAACGATGCATTAAACAATTAGCTAATCATATAT